>NC_089848.1:9065655-9386405 GCF_035609145.1 Eleutherodactylus coqui | reverse complement strand
CTCTGTCTTTCACTGGCTAATCTCGGTATTTGTGGCTTGGGCTTTGGTTCCAGCTTTTCTGACAGTCTTTCTCCTGCTTCTTTTTTTCGAAAGTAGCCCTCTGTTACTGGTTGGCCGTAGCACTGGACCTCACACTACAGCTTGCTGTTGTACCCTGAGCTGAGCTTAGCCAGTCCGAGCTCACACATGTGCATTGTCTTCCATGCAGTCCCACCACCTGCCTGTATATAGTGAGCCTCACCCTATGGAATGCAAAATGTGCCCTTCTGTCTGCTGCTTCTGATGCGTTATACCACCCCTCGCATTGGTCTGGTGAAAGAAATATATTCCCTTAACTTTGTCACCACGCCATAGCAGTAGAGTCTGATTGTGCGGCCCACAAACAAAACCCCCATCGAAGTTTAATAACATTATAAATAACAATAAAACAGTCATAACAACCTATATTATTTGACATCCAGAATGAGAGCTACCCACCACTACTTACACCATTGGTCATATGCTTCTCTCATTTGCATATATACATTTATACAGGGGGTGGATAAAAATATGGAAACACAGTACAATATGCATGCTTTATAATTGGTTTCTACATATATTATTGAAATATGATTTATAATCCCATTAAAAACTTAAGTGGAGGTAATATGACACAGATGCTGTTAGATAGAAGTAAACATCTACCCGAGTAACAAGAATCCATTGCTCCGGGGTTTGAGCCACTCAGCTGCTGTTATCAGCCGGCTCCCAAAACCACCCAGAGCAGGGCAAGAGGTAAAGTCAATACAAATTTGGCGGGAAAGCTCTCAGCCAAGCAGGGGTCAAAAGGGCAGCTCAGTGCTAATGATTAAAATCCCATTCATTTCGTACAGTGTTTCCATATTTTTGTCCACTCCATGTATATATTTTAGGCATATCATTTTTTTGTATTTTAGGCATTTGTAACCAGACATATTTTAACGATTTGTGATGGAATACTAGCCCTACAGTGCCAACTATTGGAAGGCAGCATTCCTGCAAACCAATATTAGACTCTTTATATAAGTCTTATAAAGAGTCTAAGAATTGGCTTGCAGGAATACTTCCTTCCAGTAGGTGGTGCTGCAGAGATATTGTTCCATTTTCCCTATTTGCACATTTCTCAGAGGAGCATGGATTGCCTTATAAGTCTCCTCACACACCTTCTAGGTGCGCTTCTTAAGGAGAAACAATACCCTTCCCGGCCAACGATTTTTGATTCGTGCCTATTTACAGCTTTTTTTTTTAGACTTTTCTTGTGACAAATATGGCTTTATTTAGACTTTTAAAGGGTCCTAGAAGTACAAAGTAGTAAAAACATAGAACATTTGCATCTTAAAATATAATGCCTTTGTTTTCTTGTGTGTTTTAGGTTTTCAGTTTGTAGAGCTACAAATAATGTTAGTGGGGTCAGTACATTTAAGATGCTATTTTTAGTAGATTTTTATGTTTTTTACCACAATTTCTTTCTATAGCTGGCGCTAACAGAGCAAACCCCCTTCACAGCTGCAGTTTTCTTGTGACATCAGTCACAGTCATCAGCCATCA
Source organism: Eleutherodactylus coqui (assembly GCF_035609145.1). Lineage (NCBI taxonomy): Eukaryota > Metazoa > Chordata > Amphibia > Anura > Eleutherodactylidae > Eleutherodactylus > Eleutherodactylus coqui. The sequence goes on along the minus strand of NC_089848.1, from coordinate 9,384,839 downwards.
CCATTAGAACTTAAATGGGTCATCCTACATGCACAACCGCTTTCATATGTACTATTAGAACATATGTGTGAAGTAGGTGAGGGTGCCCAGCTCAACACCTACCTCTATTAGCCAAAGCATAAAGACATTGCAACCAACAGCTCCTGCTTGTGTGGAATCATTACCTATTAATTTGTATGTGTATGGCCACCCGTTGGCAATAATAAGCTGATCACCATGGGTTTCACTGTCTAGACAGAAATCACTTGAAAGGATAGGTGACTGCATTTAGAAAGTGGGTTGTCCATTGGCATGGCTATAGTGTTTGCACTATTTGTAAATGCGCTTCAGCTCTGGTGTCTGAGAGGACCAAAAGCCACATAAGGAGACAATAGAATAAATAGAAACTGACATTTAATAAGGCCTGATGCAGATTTTGCATCAGGAGGATGTAGCCTACAGTTGTACCTCTGATCAGGGTTGCCAACTGCCCAGGAATTTCTGTCCATAAAAAAAAGACTTTTTGCACTGTCCGTAAAAATATAGATGCGTCCGTAATACTTTCAGGCTGGTGAGCAAGGCATTATGACTGTCATTATTCTCATTTTACAGCTCACAGGAAATGCTGGTAACAAATTGAAATCACTTTCCAATCTATAAACATTAGAGATGAGCGAGCACCAAAATGCTCGGGTGCTCGTTACTCGGGACGAAATTATCGCGATGCTCGAGGGTTCGTTTCGAGTAACGAACCCCATTGAAGTCAATGGGCGACCCGAGCATTTTTGTATATCGCCGATGCTCGCTAAGGTTTTCATTTGTGAAAATCGGGGCAATTCAAGAAAGTGATGGGAACGACACAGCAACGGATAGGGCAGGCGAGGGGCTACATGTTGGGCTGCATCTCAAGTTCCCAGGTCCCACTATTAAGCCACAATAGCGGCAAGAGTGCCCCCCCCCCCTCCCAACAACTTTTACTTCTGAAAAGCCCTCATTAGCAATGCATACCTTAGCTAAGCACCACACTACCTCCAACAAAGCACAATCACTGCCTGCATGACACTCCGCTGCCACTTCTCCTGGGTTACATGCTGCCCAACCCCAACCCCATGACCCAGTGTCCACAGCGCACACCAAACTGTCCCTGCCCAGCCTTCAGCTGCCCTCATGCCACGCCACCCTCATGTCTATTTATAAGTGTGTCTGCCAGAGGAAAAGCAGGCACACGCTGCAGAGGGTTGGCACGGCTAGGCAGCGACCCTCTTTAAAAGGGGCGGGGCGATAGTCCACAATGCTGTACAGAAGCAATGAGAAATCCAATCCTGTGCCACCTCCATCTGGAGCTGCACACGTGGGCATAGCAATGGGGAACCTATGTGCCACACACTATTCATTCTGTCAAGGTGTCTGCATGCCCCAGTCAGACCGTGGTTTTTTATAAATAGTCACAGGCAGGTACAACTCCGCAATGGGAATTCCGTGTGCACCCACAGCATGGGTGGCTCCCTGGAACCCACCGGCGGTACATAAATGTATCCCATTGCAGTGCCCAACACAGCTGATGTAACGTCAGCTGTAATGCAGGTGGGCTAAAAATTAATTTGATTACACTGTAGGCGAGGGCCCCCAAAAATTGGTGTACCAACAGTACTAATGTACATCAGAAAAATTGCCCATGCCCAACCAAGAGGGCAGGTGAAATCCATGAATCGCTTTGGTTAATGTGGCTTAATTGGTAACTAGGCCTGGAGGCAGCCCAGTTAAAATAAAAATTGGTTGAGGTGAAAGTTTCAATGCTTTAATGAGCATTGAAACGTATAAAAATTGTTTACAAAAATTATATGACTGAGCCTTGTGGGCCTAAGAAAAATTGCCCGTTTGGCGTGATTATGTGAGGTTTCAGGAGGAGGAGCAGGAGGAGGAGGAATATTATACACAGATTGATGAAGCAAAAAGGTCCCCGTTTTTGATGGGGATAGAGAATGATGCATCCATCCGCGGGTGCAGCCTACGTATTGCTTAGGTATCGCTGCTGTCCGCTGGTGGAGAAGAGAAGTCTGGGGAAATCCAGGCTTTGTTCATCTTGATGAGTGTAAGCCTGTCGGCACTGTCGGTTGACAGGCGGGTACGCTTATCTGTGATGATTCCCCCAGCCGCACTAAACACCCTCTCTGACAAGACGCTAGCCGCAGGACAAGCAAGCACCTCCAGGGCATACAGCGCGAGTTCAGGCCACGTGTCCAGCTTCGACACCCAGTAGTTGTAGGCGGCAGAGGCGTCACCGAGGATGGTCGTGCGATCGGCTACGTACTCCCTCACCATCCTTTTACAGTGCTCCCGCCGACTCAGCCTTGACCGGGGAGTGGTGACACAGTCCTGCTGGGGAGCCATAAAGCTGTCAAGGGCCTTAGAGATTGTTCCCCTGCCTGTGCTGTACATGCTGCCTGATCTCCGCGCCTCCCCTGCTACCTGGCTCTCGGAACTGCGCCTTCGGCCACTAGCGCTGTCGGATGGGAATTTTACCATCAGTTTGTCCGCCAGGGTCCTGTGGTATAGCATCACTCTCGAACCCCTTTCCTCTTCGGGTATGAGAGGGGAAAGGTTCTCCTTATACCGTGGGTCAAGCAGTGTGTACACCCAGTAATCCGTAGTGGCCAGAATGCGTGTAACGCGAGGGTCACGAGAAAGGCATCCTAACATGAAGTCAGCCATGTGTGCCAGGGTACCTGTACGCAACACATGGCTGTCCTCACTAGGAAGATCACTTTCAGGATCCTCCTCCTCCTCAGGCCATACACGCTGAAAGGATGACAGGCAAGCAGCATGTGTACCCTCAGCAGTGGGCCAAGCTGTCTCTTCCCCCTCCTCCTCATTCTCCTCATGCTCCTGCTCCTCCTCCTCAACGCGCTGAGATATAGACAGGAGGGTGCTCTGACTATCCAGCGACATACTGTCTTCCCCCGGCTCTGTTTCCGAGCGCAAAGCGTCTGCCTTTATGCTTTGCAGGGAACTTCTCAAGAGGCATAGCAGAGGAATGGTGATGCTAATGATTGCAGCATCGCCGTTCACCATCTGGGTAGACTCCTCAAAGTTTCTAAGGACCTGGCAGATGTCTGCCAACCAGGCCCACTCTTCTGTAAAGAATTGAGGAGGCTGACTCCCACTGCGCTGCCCATGTTGGAGTTGGTATTCCACTATAGCTCTATGCTGCTCATAGAGCCTGGTCAACATGTGGAGCGTGGAGTTCCACCGTGTGGGCACATCGCACAGCAGTCGGTGCACTGGCAGATTAAACCGATGTTGCAGGGTGCGCAGGGTGGCAGCGTCCGTGTGGGACTTGCGGAAATGTGCGCAGAGCCGGCGCACCTTTCCGAGCAGGTATGACAAGCGTGGGTAGCTTTTCAGAAGGTGCTGAACCACCAAATTAAAGACGTGGGCCAGGCATGGCACGTGCATGAGGCTGCCGAGCTGCAGAGCCGCCACCAGGTTACGGCCGTTGTCACACACGACCATGCCCGGTTGGAGGCTCAGCGGCGCAAGCCAGCGGTCGGTCTGCTCTGTCAGACCCTGCAGCAGTTCGTGGGCCGTGTGCCTCTTATCTCCTAAGCTGAGTAGTTTTAGCACGGCCTGCTGACACTTGCCCACCGCTGTGCTGCCACGCCGCGCGACACCGACTGCTGGCGACGTGCTGCTGCTGCTGACACATCTTGATTGCGAGACAGAGGTTGCGTTGGAGGAGGAGGAGGAGGAGGAGGGTGGTTTAGTGGAGGAAGCATAGACCGCCGCAGATACCAGCACCGAGCTGGGGCCCGCAATTCTGGGGGTGGGTAGGACGTGAGCGGTCCCAGGCTCTGACTCTGTCCCAGCCTCCACTAAATTCACCCAATGTGCCGTCAGGGAGATATAGTGGCCCTGCCCGCCTGTGTTTGTCCACGTGTCCGTTGTTAAGTGGACCTTGGCAGTAACCGCGTTGGTGAGGGCGCGTACAATGTTGCGGGAGACGTGGTCGTGCAGGGCTGGGACAGCACATCGGGAAAAGTAGTGGCGACTGGGAACTGAGTAGTGCGGGGCCGCCGCCGCCATCATACTTTTGAAAGACTCCGTTTCCACAACCCTATACGGCAGCATCTCCAAGCTGATTAATTTGGCTATGTGCATGTTTAACGCTTGAGCGTGCGGGTGCGTGGCGGCGTACTTGCGCTTGCGCTCAAACACTTGCGCTAGCGACGGCTGGACGGTGCGCTGACAGACATTGGTGGATGGGGCCGAGGACAGCGGAGGTGAGGGTGTGGGTGCAGGCCAGGAGACGGTAGTGCCTGTGCCCTGAGAGGGGGGTTGGATCTCAGTGGCAGGTTGGGGCACAGGGGGAGAGGCAGCGGTGCAAACCGGAGGCGGTGAACGGCCTTCGTCCCACCTTGTGGGGTGCTTGGCCATCATATGTCTGCGCATGCTGGTGGTGGTGAGGCTGTTGGTGGTGGCTCCCCGGCTGATCTTGGCGCGACAAAGGTTGCACACCACTGTTCGTCGGTCGTCTGCACTCTCAGTGAAAAACTGCCAGACCTTTGAGCACCTCGGCCTCTGCAGGGTGGCATGGCGCGAGGGGGCGCTTTGGGAAACAGTTGGTGGATTATTCGGTCTGGCCCTGCCTCTACCCCTGGACACCACACTGCCTCTTGCAACCTGCCCTGCTGCTGCCCTTGCCTCCCCCTCTGAAGACCTGTCCTCAGTAGGCGTAGCAAACCAGGTGGGGTCAGTCACCTCATTGTCCTGCTGCTCTTCCTCCGAATCCTCTGTGCGCTCCTCCCTCGGACTTACTGCCCTTACTACTACCTCACTGATAGACAACTGTGTCTCATCGTCATCGTCCTCCTCACCCACTGAAAGGTCTTGAGACAGTTGCCGGAAGTCCCCAGCCTCATCCCCCAGAACCCCGGGAACTTTCCAATGGTTGGGCATCAGTCACGATAAACTCCTCTGGTGGGAGAGGAACCACTGCTGCCCAATCTGAGCAGGGGCCCGAGAACAGTTCCTGGGAGTCTGCCTGCTCCTCAGAATGTGTCATTGTAATGGAGTGAGGAGGCTGGGAGGAAGGAGGAGCAGCAGCCAGAGGATTCTGAGTTGCAGCAGTGGACGGCGCAGAACTGTGGGTGGACGATAGATTGCTGGATGCACTTTCTGCCATCCACGACAGGACCTGCTCACACTGCTCATTTTCTAATAAAGGTCTACCGCGTGGACCCATTAATTGTGCGATGAATGTGGGGATGCCAGAAACGTGCCTCTCTCCTAATCCCGCAGCACTCGGCTGCGATACACCTGGATCAGGAGCTCGGCCTGTGCCCACACCTTGACTTGGGCCTCCGCGTCCTCAGCCGCGTCCACGTCCTCTAGGCCTACCCCTACCCCTCAGCATGCTGTATTACCAGTAATGCAGAAACAGAACGCTGTAATTAAATGTGCCGCTTATTGGCCTGTGGTTGGAGGCTGACTTCGCTTACGGAACGCCAGGAAATAATTTTGCGCAAGCCTGCTGTAACACTTAGCTGGCTGCGTATGAATTTGGAGAACTACTACACCCAGCAGAGACCCAGAACACTGAGGACAGTCACAGGCAGCCCAAATAGATTTTTTTCCCCAAATGTTTTTGCAAAGGCCCACTGCCTATATTCAATCAGTATGTCTTCTGTCCCTGCCTAACCACCACTTCTGGCCCTGGAGTATTACTGCAGGGCGCAATGCTCTGCACGGCCGATATACCAAAAAAAAAAAATGTGCAACACTGCAAAAAGCAGCCTCCACACTACTGCACACGGTTAGATGTGGCCCTAAGAAGTACCGTTGGGGTTCTTGAAGCCTAAAATACTCCTAACACTCTCCTTATAGCAGCTCCACCAAGATAGCACTTTCCCTCCTCTATGTCAGAACGCATCTGTGGCGAGCCGCGGGAGGGGCCGATATATATACTCGGGTGACACCTGATCTCGCCAGCCACTCACTGCAGGGGGTTGGTATAGGGCTTGAACGTCGAAGGGGGAAGTTGTAATGCCTTCCCTGTCTTTCTATTGGCCAGAAAAGCGCGCTAACGTCTCAGAGATGAAAGTGAAAGTAACCCGAACATCGCGTGGTACTCGTCACGAGTAACGAGCATCTCGAACACGCTAATACTCGAACGAGTATCAAGCTCGGACGAGTACGTTCGCTCATCTCTAATATACATGTATCCCTTATGAACTCTACCCTTCATTATTTTCCACCATGCCCGTAAAAAGTGTTGGCTGTCCATGATTTTTGGATAAGTTCTCTAGAAAAAATAAAAAATTCAGGTTGGCAAAAAAGTTACAGATATTGCAGTGAAGCTGATCAGAACTGGATTTACAACCCCAACTCCAAAAAAGTTGGGATGCTGTATAAAATGTAGAATAATATAAAGAAAGAAAGAATGTCATGATTTAGAAATCTCATAGAAGATAGTGCCTTTCAAGATTTGTCATCTGCCTATTCCATAGACACTAATGCAGCCCCATAGCATTAGAGATGCAGGATTTTGAACTGTGCGCTGATGACAAGCTGGATGTTCCCTCCACTCTTCAGTCCACAAGACACGGCATTCGTGTTTTCCAAGAAGAATTTTACAGTTTAATTCCTGTGACCACAGAACAGTTTTCCATTTTGCCTCAGTCCATTTTAAATTAACTTTGGCCCAGAGAAGACGCTGGTGTTTCTGGATTATGTTGATATATGCTTCTTCTTTGCATGGCACAGCTTTAGCTTGAATTTGTGGATTACACAGCAAACTGTGGTCAGAGATAATGATTTCCAGAAGCATTTCTTTTTTTTTTTTAACTCTTTGTTATTGGCATTTTAAGAAAACATACATTGGTGAATTTCAATGATTACATAAAATCTTGACAGTTTCTGTATGTAACACGAAGTTTGTCTCACATATATGCTTTCTCTTTTTTCTTTTATTTGTTCCCTTTTATCCCCCCTCCCCTAAATTTCCCAAATCTTGTATTATGTTATAGAAACAAAAATGAAACCTTTAAAGGGGTTGTCTCGCGCCGAAACGGTTTTTTATTTTTTTCAATAGCCCCCCCGTTCGGCGCGAGACAAACCCGATGCAGGGATAAAAAAAAACAAAACGGATAGTACTTACCCGAATCCCCGCGCTCCGGTGACTTCTTACTTACCTTGTGAAGATGGCCGCCGGGATCTTCACCCTCGGTGGACCGCAGGTCTTCTGTGCGGTCCATTGCCGATTCCAGCCTCCTGATTGGCTGGAATTGGCACACGTGACGGGGCGGAGCTACGAGGAGCCGCTCTCTGGCACGAGCGGCCCCATTCAGAAGGGAGAAGACCGGACTGCGCAAGCGCGTCTAATCGGGCGATTAGACGCTGAAGATTAGACGGCACCATGGAGACGGGGACGCCAGCAACGGAACAGGTAAGTGAATAACTTTTGTATGGCTCATATTTAATGCATGATGTATATTACAAAGTGCATTAATATGGCCATACAGAAGTGTATACCCCAACTTTGTTTCGCGGGACAACCCCTTTAACTGATAATTTTCTAAAATAAACTAAATCAAACTAAACTAACCCGCAGTGCGTACCCGGTATTCACGTCCCCTCCGTAATTTGTCATATGATCTTTAAAATTCCCAGCTGGTTCATATCATTTTGTTCGTAGTACCACGTCGTATTAGTGAATTGCTGCATACATTCCTTAATCTCGTTAAGGGCAAGAAAATTTACTATAAACTCTCCATTTTTTTAAAAACTTTGGGGCTTGGGTCTCCACCTGTCTCTCTTCACTCTCTCCATTTTCATCAGGTATTTTACTTGATGAACAATATCTTTTACTCCCAGAGGTTTGGCTAGCAACCAGCTGTTTAAAGGACACCTTTTGCTAATTAGTAGAATGTTATGGATCATTTTGGCCTTTTTCGTGTTATCTGGTATTCGGTGGAATATGAAAGTCAGTTGCAAAGTCTGCCTCCCCATATCCTGAATCAGTTTATGGGCCCCTTCCCAATATTTCTCAATTTTTGGGCATTGCCAGATGCCATGAATAAAGTCAGATTTTGGTAGAGAGCATCTGGGGCAAGCTTGTAGTCTAGCTGGGACATTAGGGTTCTGGGGTTTATTGAACCCATATATTGCCCTGTGGATTATTTTGAAATATGTTTCTCGCCAATGTTCGTTCGATATCGCTTGCCTCACAGCGTTCCAACTCTTAAATATTCCCTCAGGTAGATCTGGATCCCATAAGTCTCGTGCCCACTTTTGGAACAGTCTGGAACCACTTTCTTCCTTTCACCCCTCTCTAAGTCTGGTATACAAACTTGAAATTGATTGTTTGCAAGTACTATTTTTTATCAAGATATCAATCAGATTAACTCCACACTTGGGCAAATGGCAAAAAATGGGATGAGGGCAGGTCATATTCTCCGCACAGCTCTCCAAAGGTCTTGTATCTAGGAATCTCTGGGTGAAGAAGGTGATGGACTTTCATAATCCCACTCTGTCGCCATATATTAAACATTTTAGTTTCTCCCCCCTCTTTGAATTCTCGGTGATTCCATATGTCCATATGTTTGGAGATTTTAAATGACAGTCTGAACATCTTGCGAGTTATTTTCCAGGCAGCTATGGTGTCTTTTGCCATAATGGAGTGTTTACATTCGACAGGGAGATTAGTATAGGTTGTATGTATGAAGGCATTGAGGCTCCATGGGTCAAACAACTCTGCTTCAAGGGTAGTATTTGAATAGTCGCTTGAGCCCCATAGCCAGTCCAGGGAGGGTCTCATGAGACTGGTGACATTATATAATCGAATGTCTGGGAAGTTGAGTCCTCCTCCACTCTTGGAGAGCATTCGTTTTTTCAAGGCAATGTGCGGTCTCTTACATGACCAAACAAAAGCCAGGAAGGTCTTTGGATTTAAAGTGGTATTGTTTGCAATGGATAAAGGAGTCTTGCGAAGCTAATCATTTTAAGTAGGTGACATCTACGAGAGAAGGAGAGTGGAAGATTACTCCATCTAATTCTTTTGTTATTTTAAGTATTGTTGGGGGATAATTTAACGCGTAGAAAGATTCCGGTCTCTTGCATATGTTTATACTCAAATACTTGATACAATTTTTTGCTATGGTTACTGGGTAACCCCCCCAGGTCTCTGTCTATAACTTTACCCCGAGGGGAAATGTCCAATAGTTCACACTTAGTAGTATTAACTTTGAAACCTGATAGTTTCCCGAAGGCCTCCACCAAAGGAAAAACTCACGGTAGATCTGATTTTGGTTGGGTGAGCGCTAGTAGAATATCATCTGTGAATAACATAGTTTTTACTGCTTTGCCCTAAACTTTTATGCATTCTATTTCTGTGCTGTTTTCCAGCAAATGAGCCAAAGGCTCGATTGCCAAGTTAAATAAAAGTGGGGATAAGGGGCATCCTTGCCTAGTAACTTTCTGTAAAGGGAATCTCAAGGAGAGAAAACCGGGAGTTTTAATTTGCTCCCGGGGGAAGGAGTATAATTTCCATAAATAGGCGCAGAAGGGGCCCGCAAAACCCATTATGTCCAATGTTACCTTCAACCATGACCATGAAACATTGTCAAATGGTTTTTCCGCATCTATCGTTGAGGAGTGCCAGAGAGGGGTGAGCCGTCGGGCGTAGTTTAATGTCGTCGAGGATTGTTAAAATTTTCCTTATATTTATATCTTCCATAATTTTGGCTATCAATTTTTGGTTGGAAGCATTTCTGACCCCGTGCAATTACTTGCATTACAGAATCATCCCTGTTTTTAATGCAATGTCAGTTGAGGACCCATAAATCACAAGCATCCTTGTGAACATGAATTTCTCCAGATTCTCTAAATCTTTTGATATTATATAATGTAGATGGAAGTTTTTACAATTTTACATTGCAGAATGTTTTCTGAAATTGTTTTCTAATTTTTAAATGCAGTTTTTTGCAGATTGGTGAATCTCTGACCAGCTTTGTTTCTGAAAGACTCTGCCTCTCTTTAGTAAGTCATGTGATTTAGTAGAAAATTGACCCTCCAGTCATTTTTCATTAGTACCACTCACTTGTCCAGCCTTTCGTTAACCCTGTCTCGACCTTTTTGAGATGTGTTACTGCCATCAATTTCTAAATGAGTTTTTTTTTTTTTACAAAATGTAAAATGCCTCACTTTCAACTTCTAATATGTGTTCTATTGGGAATAAAATATGGTTGCATGATGTTTCCAAATGATTGTATTTTATTTTTTCTAAACACATATTTAGATTTTACACAGCATCTTTTTTTGGAATCAGGGTTGTACTTTATTGTTGATGATCCTGATGAAGGGGCCAGCGTGGAACTAAAAAAGGATTGATATGAGTCTGCAAAAAAGAAGTTTTATACTTACCTGCTTATGGTGTGCACTAGTTCATTTCCTATGTGTTCTATTCACATTGGATTCACTTTATAAGAGCTAGCACACACAAAATGTTTCTTTTTATTTTGAGCTTTTGTAAACATTCTTCCATTACAATTCAAAAAAAGAAAAAAAAATACAGAAATTAAGAACATCTTGGAACAATACAATGATATTTATCAAAAACTTTGCATTTACCGATATGGCTTACATTGTCACTCTGGGAAATAAAATTTTAAATATATTGATCTCTTTTATTATTTCCTTATTTTGGTTTACTTGTCGCTTGCAATCCTCCCATTAGAATATTTGGTGCTTTAATGCTAAAGGGGTCTCAAAGGTCACAATTGCAACCGCACCCAACACTCTCACTAAGCTTTTCATATAGCATGGGTTACATCTCCAACATAGCAATGGTGAGATCTTCCTCCCTGGCCCCATCTCAGTTTCCTCCTCTCTGATTGTCTAAGTGGAGGAAATCAAGACAAGGGGTAGAGACTGAGCCTGGTCTGGGGAGGAAGATCTCACTATTGATATATCGGTGCAGCTGATCTAATAAGGGCATTAATATTTGTGTTCTAGGATGGCTGAATTCTGTTGGACTGGACATCAATTCAAAGTAGGAGAAATGAAGAGAGGATGCCGATATACACTCAGCAGTAATGTGACATGCGGTGTAAGTAGTAACTTACAATGTCTGGGAGGAGCGTGTTGTGTGACGAGGGAAAGTGGGAGCACCATAAAGGAACAACTTGTATGACAAGGGGTTGACAAAAGCAGCATTCTATGTGATAAAGTGGCTGAAAGGGCATCCTGTGTGATGAGGAGTTTCAGCAGAACTATAAGAGAACATTCACAAAAGGAAAATTGGTGCTAATTTACTGTAGTGGAAAATCCACACCAAAAATCCTATCAAAATCTGAGCTAAAGACGTTATCAAAATTGATTTTGACATTGATTTCGATGCAGATCTGCAGCAGACTTTACCACTTCCATTAAAAGATGTCTGTATTGCAAATTCTGCAGAGACAAGTGGTGGCTAGAAGAAGTTGTCATTGCTGTTTGGGCTGGATGCAGATGAAAACCGAAAGTTACTGACACTAATCAGAGAAGACGCCACCTATGATCACTGAAGGTAATTACACTGCAATCAGAATAACTGGGTATTACTGGCATCTGACTGTTATATGCTGATTTCACTATTAGAGGTATACTAGAACTGAGCCGTTAAATCAGAACTGGATATGTTATAAAAGGTTATCTTAAAGGGGTTGTCCCGCGGCAGCAAGTGGGTCTATACACTTCTGTATGGCCATATTAATGCACTTTGTAATATACATTGTGCATTAATTATGAGCCATACAGAAGTTATCAGAAGTTATTCACTTACCTGTTCCGTTGCTAGCGTCCTCGTCTCCATGGTTGCCGTCTAATTTTCGCCGTCTAATGGCCAAATTAGACGCGCTTGCGCAGTCCGGGTCTTCTGCTTTTCTCAATGGGGCTCCGTGTAGCTCCGTGTAGCTCCGCCCCGTCACGTGCCGATTCCAGCCAATCAGGAGGCTGGAATCGGCAATGGACCGCACAGAAGCCCTGCGGTCCACCGAGGGAGAAGATGCCGGTGGCCATCTTCACCGGGTAAGTAAGAAGTCACCGGAGCGCGGGGATTCAGGTAAGCGCTGTCCGGTGTTCTTTTTTAACCCCTGCATCGGGGTTGTCTCGCGCTGAACGGGGGGGGGGGGGGTTGAAAAAAAAAAAACCCGTTTCGGCGCGGGACAACCCCTTTAAAGGGGTTGTCCCGCGCCGAAACGGGTTTTTTTTTTTTCAACCCCCCCCCCCCCGGTCGGCGCGAGACAACCCCGATGCAGGGAGGTAAAGAAAGCTTACCGGAGCGCTTACCTTAATCCCCGCGCTCCGGTGACTTCAATACTTACCGCTGAAGATGGCCGCCGGGATCCTCTGTCTCCGTGGACCGCAGCTCTTCTGTGCGGTCCATTGCCGATTCCAGCCTCCTGATTGGCTGGAATCGGCACGTGACGGGGCGGAGCTACACGGAGCCTGCATTCTGCACGAGCGGCTCCATAGAAGACTGCAGAAGACCCGGACTGCGCAAGCGCGGCTAATTTGGCCATCGGAGGGCGAAAATTAGTCGGCACCATGGAGACGAGGACGCCAGCAACGGAGCAGGTAAGTATAAAACTTTTTATAACTTCTGTATGGCTCATAATTAATGCACAATGTATATTACAAAGTGCATTAATATGGCCATACAGAAGTGTATAGACCCACTTGCTGCCGCGGGACAACCCCTTTAAGTTGTCTTGGTTGTTTATATTATTATGCTATCTCTAATGTGTGTATAGATAGTATATTTTTGTGGGAACAACAAGACATATGTCTTGAGGCTTGTGCACTGGATCATTTAAAGGGGTTGTCCCGCGCCGAAACGTTTTTTTTTTTTTTTCAATAGCCCCCCCGTTCGGCGCGAGACAAACCCGATGCAGGGATAAAAAAAAAAAACCGGGTAGTACTTACCGAATCCCCGCGCTCCGGTGACTTCTTACTTACCTTGCGAAGATGGCTGCCGGGATCTTCACCCACGGTGGACCGCAGGTCTTCTGTGCGTTTCATTGCCGATTCCAGCCTCCTGATTGGCTGGAATCGGCACACGTGACGGGGCGGAGCTACGAGGAGCAGCTCTCCAGCACGAGCGCCCCATTCAACACAGAGAAGACCGGACTGCGCAAGCGCGTCTAATCGGGAGATTAGACACTGAAAATTAGACGGCACCATGGAGACGAGGACGCTAGCAACGGAACAGGTAAGTGAATAACTTCTGTATGGCTCATATTTAATGCACGATGTATATTACAAAGTGCATTAATATGGCCATACAGAAGTGTATAGACCCACTTTGTTTCGCGGGACAACCCCTTTATGTCCCTGGCTACTAATACTACATCAATGGGTTACTTAAAAGACCATTAATGCAGCTAAAAGTGATGGACGAGATGCGTCCGTGAAGTGGAGTTGGGAGAGTCCAAGCTGAACTTTTGCATCCGGTCCCATGAGCTGTAGCTATGTCCCTGACTATCATGGATATCTATAGTGTTGTTATCGCTGTAGTCAGTATTTACCCATCACAGCCACATGTCCAGGCTTTCCAGGACTCTGTGGAAAGGCCGTACAGGAATCGAACTGAAGATAAAAGGTTTAAAAGACTTAAAAGGTTAGTGTATTGCAATTTTTTCGTATATTGTAGTGTTTTATCGCTATTTTAAGGGGCAATCACAGACATCTTTTTAACTAAACAATCAATATGGAATATCTCCACTTTTCCTTTACCTCACTATTGATTATGTCCCCAAATTTTACAATTCAGTGTGTAAAAAGCGAGATTCAGAAAGTACTTTTTCAGTTTAGTGTAGAAGAACTATATTGGTCTGCCCAGAGCCCTAAATTAATCATCATGTAACACCTCCAAAATAAACTGATGTGCCTACTGTGAGGTAGACCTCATTGGAAAATAGAAGTACCCAGCCTCAGTAATACTTTTGTGGCTGAGAAATTCCAAACCAGAAATCACATGAGAATTTACTGCTGAGATATCCACATATTTAGGCCATGTAGTACCTAGCCTTAAAATAAAATGTACCGAGGTCCGAAGCCCCTTAGGAATCATCCAGTTGCAAATCACAATGGGCCTATGGTGATCTTAGTGCCTTATTTGAGGTTTGATTTTCGTGCACTTAACGGGATACTAGACCCTTTTCATTATACTCTTCTGGGTCCTATCCCCATATCTACACCCTACATACTGATCCTCACCTCCATTATTGAGTGAACAGGTCTAGGTGCTCAAAGCAATTGGCAGATAGGCATTACCTCAGTGATCAAGTGCTATGGTCCCTTTGGCTGCCCTCCCTATCGATTTATTGTTCTTTCTTTGAGTATTTTTACTTTCATTTATCTAAGAGTTGGCTGTATCGTCTTCTACACACTATAGACATAGCTAACTCAGGTTCAGGAAGTATACACAGTGCCTGTCAGTGTAGACTAATATTTGTGTTGTTTGTGCATAAAGCCGCCATTTTCTTGTTTTTAGTATTCTTCATTAAAGTTATATTTTAGGAGTTTGTCAGTGATAGCGGTCCGAAGCCCCAAATCATCTCCAAGTCCATGTAAATAGCACATAAAAGGTTTACAATGAGCCAGATGTACTTATGCTCTAAGATGTCTTGTCCATTTTGAACAGTCCCTCCATGTTAAAAGTAAAGTGATGACAGCATGTCCCACTGATGGCACTCCCAGCCATTGATCGTTATTTCTGGGAGAAACCGATAGCAAGAGTTCAATTCCTTTGCTGCGCCAAAACATCCGCTCTTTGTAGCCACTAGACATTAGATCATCAGCTGATCTCACCAATATTCACTTGATCTGCTGACAAATATCTAATGCCCAGTTCTTTTGGCATATCATTAGAAAGAATGGCGTTTAGTTTTAAACATAAGTCTCGAGATCCACCCACTTTTTTCAAATTCAATTTTAAAGCACACCGACCCTTTCAGGTGACTTTTCAGAGTAAGCTGCAATGTGTGTGCATGATGAATAACACTATATCTGGCCATGACTTGCATATGGCATTTATCACCAGTTTTCCCCTCTGCAGGCTCCATCTCTAATTCTCAGTTTTCCCTGAGCTGGTAGGTGCAGACTTGTTACTATGATATTTCCCTGACAATGCACACATAGAGAAGAGGAGGTTCTGCTCTACCCCCCCATCTCTATTTTTTATATTCAGAGAGTTAGTGAAAGAGGGTGCAGGGGTAAAATATGATGCCAGGTATGAAGAAACTTTACACCAGTTTAGCTTAATAAATAGAGATGAGCGAACGTGTTCTTAACGAACACTTACGCACCCGGACACCGGCTTTGCCGAGGACTTCAGTGTCCGCACGTAAAGCTTCGGCGGGCGCCGGGGGGCGGGGAGAGGCGCGGCGGCGCGGGCGGCAGCAGCGGGGAACAAGGGGGAGCCCTCTCTCCCTCTCCCCCCCACTCCCCGCCGCACCCCCCCGCGCTGCCACGGCGACCCCCGAACTTTTTTCGCCCGAGCACGGAATTGCTCGCAAAGTTCGGTGTTCGGGCGAAAAGGGGCGGAGCCGAACACGTTCGCTCATCTCTATTAATAAACAATGCTTTACTAAGTGTATGCTAAAGAATAATATAGCAATAGCATGCAAAAGTATTTATCAGATATAATGCAAACAGTTCACTAATGCTTGGTAAACATTATAATTCGATCCCTATCCTATGGTTATGATGATCTTAATATTGTGAGCACAATATAGAATTTTCACAGTCAATAAATGGTTTTCCGTGGTCAGGGGTAAATATCTCCACAGGTGCTGTTTAGAAATAGGAGTCTCCTCTGAAGTTACTTAGTCTTGAAGGAACTGCAGTGACGTGAATGACCAAATCTGCTAATTGAAATAAGCAGTCACTGTCCCCTGAACAAATTATTAGCGCAGTACCTTTAGGGAGGCTGTACAGCGATGAAGACTAAACAATCCGTTTTATTGGTGAAGACCCTGGGTGATGATTGCACACCACAGAAACTTGAATACTGAATTTCCTGTGCAGAAAGTGAGATCCATAAAGCGATTTGTTCATTGGTGGTCTCTCTCCTGATGACAGCTCACATTGCAATCAGTAATTCCAGCTGATATTTCTGGGGACAGTTGTCAGACCTCTCTCTGGTACTCGCTTTTCAATAACTGGGTAGCATCACTTTAGAAATCCAAGTTGTGATCTCTCTCTCTCTCTCTGGTCTAGGAAAATCCAGCTCTCTAGTAGCACTGGGACAGCTCACACCTCACAAGGCTCCCTGCTCTCTATAAAAAGTGCTGAATCACCAACTAGCCTGAGAATAGGATCTGCCTTTTATACGTATTCCCTTTAGGATTGACGACTGCTTTCGGAAAAGGGTCGCCTCTTCACAGGCAAACTCTTCAAGACTGCTTTTTCTTAGGTTAGCCACGATTAGCCAAACGTGGGCAGCTTGAGTCAACCAGAGCATAAGCCAGTTAATGAGTGAAGTTCAGCATTCTGGCTTTATGACATCCACATATGTATAATCTGATTGCACCCCTAACTATTATACATCATATCTTACATTATTTTGAGCATTTAAATCCAGTGGACACACTGTCTTTGTTTTTATGATCCAGCAAACCTCCTACTGAAGCAAGTAAATATGCCTATCAATATATTTAGCATTTTTCAATAGTCCTTCAATGCCAGGAAAGGACAGTAGACTAGAACTGTCATTGTGGGCATCCATGAAGTTTTGGATCACCCTAGAACACCTTTCACACATAGACCAGATAATCTGATATACACATCCTAAAGTCAAGAACATGGTGCATCACTGTTCCAAGTCTAAGCCACGTACCTTTCAACATCAGTGAACAGCAATTTTAGCACTTGAAACTACCCTGAGCTAGTATATCTCTGAGCCAAGGGTGATCACTCTCCTGAAATTTCCCTTTAAAGAGGCGGTCCTTCAGGCATTTACACCTGAAGACACACCTGCACAGCTAGCCATCACATCATACCATGGCGTCTGAGGGAGCCAAAAGTAACTACCTTCCAATAGGTGGCACCACAGAGGCATTTTCCACCTTCAGTTTGTGTGTCTTCAAATTACAATGTATCACAATACCTATGGGCACAATAAATGTGCATGAGCTGCAGGGGAACCTGTGGTCAAATGGCCATATAGTTACAAGCAAGAACAATTAAACATCAAACAAGAACAATTTGAGTAGCTCAACACAACTAATACAACTAATACAAGTGGTTTCTCCAGGTTCCACACTAAACGCCACTTTTAATGACTGCGTCAGCCTCAGAATTATTCAACCCCTTCATGTCAAATGTCTTTCATACTTAGTAGAGCACCTTTTGCGGTTGTGACTGCTGCACACGTGATGTATCGCCAGACAGCAGCTTCTGACAGTGATGTGAGAAGTCTTAGCCCATGAGGTTTTTTGCAAACTTCTGAAGGTTTGTAAATGTTGCAAATAAACTAAATTTGCAATGGGGAAGTTGGATGATTTTGATTGCAATTGTATTTGTTTAGGTACTTAAGCCTGGGGTTGAAGCTGTGAAAGTGTGCTTAGGAGTATCTTCTATATATATATATATGTGTGTGTTTGTGGGTGGGGGGGGGGGGGGGGGTATCCTAGTCTAAGATTTGTATTTGACTTGAGGATGCTCTAAGATCTGCATTTCTTCTAGGATATGCTGTGTATTGATTTGACTTCTAGTGTGGATTGTGGATTGATTTTTGGGTCTCTTCCAGGTACTATATTTTTTCTGTAGTTAATATTGATTTTCCGGGTCTGGTGTGGGGTCTGTATTGATTTTGGGTTCTAGTCTGTGCTGTATTTAGTTTAGGGTCTGGTCTAAGTTATGTGGTTGTTTGGGGGTCTGGTCTGTGGTCTGTATTCAGTATTTATTAAAAGTTTTGGTCTAAGGTCTGTATTTATTTTAGGGTCTGATGTGAGTTCTGTGGTTATTTAGGGGTCTGGTCAGAGTCCTGTGTTTGCTTCAGGTACTGTATTTAGTATCTGCATTCTAGGGTCTGGTTTGGGGTCTGTGTTGATTTTCAGGTCTGTATTTATTCCGGCTCAGGATTCTGTATGTACATTTGAGTCTGGAGCTTGTACTTATTTTGAGGTTGTATTTATTCTGGGGTCCAAATGTATTTACTTGTCTGAGTTTGGGGTCTGACTGCATATATGTGTTAAAGGGGTTGTCCCGCGCCGAAACGGGTTTTTTTTTTTTTTCAATAGCCCCCCCGTTCGGCGTGAGACAAACCCGATGCAGGGGTTAAAAAAGAAAACCGGATAGTGCTTACCTGAATCCCCGCGCTCCGGTGACTTCTTACTTACCTGGTGAAGATGGCCGCCGGGATCTTCACCCATGGTGGACCGCAGGTCTTCTGTGCGGTCCATTGCCGATTCCAGCCTCCTGATTGGCTGGAATCGGCACGTGACGGGGCGGAGCTACAAGGAGCCGCTCTCCGGCACGAGCGGCCCCATTCAGAAAAGAAGAAGACCGGACTGCGCAAGCGCGTCTAATCCGGCGATTAGACGCTGAAAATTAGACGGCACCATGGAGACGAGGACGCCAGCAACGGAACAGGTAAGTGAATAACTTCTGTATGGCTCATAATTAATGCACAATGTACATTACAAAGTGCATTAATATGGCCATACAGAAGTGTATACCCCCACTTGCTTTCGCGGGACAACCCCTTTAATGTCTACATTTGTCCCTGACTATAACTATGGCAGCATTCCTGCCCTCTCCTGCCAACCTAGTTGGTGACCAGCAGGGCATCAGACAGCAGTCTGATGAGCTGGGTAAACCACTGGACACTGGATTCCTGAGAAATATGCCCATTACCCATTTGATTCAACAGAGTTACACTATAACATTTGGAGTACAACTTTTGCACTAAGGACAATATTCAGAAAAATCTGTTATGTTGGATTATGCAATGCGTTTTCTGCAAATTTGACCATGGATTCTATGATTTGTATTGCAAGGAGTAAACCTAAAGACAGAGTTGAAGCCATTGAATGGCTGACCGCTGCCTGTGATTGTCTGAGCACTCAGCCAATCAGACCAGCACTTTCTGGAGGCAGGGATTTTTAAAACCCTGGCCAGCAGAAAGTGCTGCAGAGCAGTGCCGGGGACCAACTGAAATGACAAGCCGGAGCCCTGACAGTGGCGGAAGGTGATGTATAGAGTTTTTACATTTTTACAGCAGCTAGGGATGATTATCAGGGAATGGCTTATATGTCATGCCTTTCCCCGAAAATCACTGCGGGGGTTGCCTGCATCCCATTGCTTTCAATGGGGCTGGCTGCAGTAGTGCTGGGCCCATTGAAAGCAATGGGAACGGAGCTTCTGTCACATGCATTTTTAACATGCATGAAGCGGGGTTTTTTTCGCGCACATAGGTGCGCAAAAAAAAAAACGCTTGTCTGACTAAGCCCTTAAGGGTTAATAGTCACAATCAGCATCAGTACTGATTGCAACTCTTGTGGGAGAGTGTCTGCTATCACAGACAGCTGAAACCCACCTTGTATAGAGTGGGATTGACTTGCGATTATGCTCCATATAAAGCCCGCACACCTGTGGTGTTAAGAGGTTAACAGAGTGCCAGTCCTTAGGCACAAGGTTGAATTTAGACACCTCGGAGCCAAACATATACAATAATTGCCCATAAGTAAACATCAGAGCACAGGTATAGTGATAGAAATTAGTTTTTAAAATTATACCTACAAACTATTATCTATATACAATCTAACCAGGCCAGAATCAGATCAGAAATTCCTAATTTAGAAAATGCATTTTCAATTTCTTGTATGGGCTATTGCTTAACCAAAACAAACCTTTTTCGTTTATTCCGCCTCAATAAGACCGTACTTACTTCCTAGTTCCGTGAAATCATTTTAAAGCACTTTCTAATTACCTCTAACATTGTCATTTGTGCCAATGTGCATCACAACACAGCTGCACCCTCCCTATTGAGATGCCCAGAAGCTATAGCCAACAGCAAAGTCAGCCCAGTTCTCCAAAATCCCAACCCCCCCCCCCCCCCCCATCCTGCACCAACTCTGGAGCCACTTGTTTACCTCCCTAATCCCCCGCTGCCTTTCTGATGTGGCCTGTGGTACAGGTAGTATTTCAGAAAGTACTACTGTGGAGGTCCTAGCCCTAAGCTTCCATCTTAGGTCCCTGAAATAGTTTTTAAGGACTTTCCACTTACCTCTAACTTTGTCATTGGTGCCAATGTGCACCATGACCGCTGGGTCTTCACCAGCCAATCCCAGTTATCTGACAACCCAATCCTTCCATTATATAAGGCACTTGTCAGGCCTCACATGGAATACTGCGTACAATTCTGGACACCGGTGCTCAGGAAAGATGTCACAGTGCTTGAGGGGGTTCAAAGAAAGGGCAACTAAACTGATACATGGAATGACGGGACTGGAATACCCAGAG
The DNA here is from genome assembly GCF_035609145.1 of Eleutherodactylus coqui. NCBI lineage: Eukaryota > Metazoa > Chordata > Amphibia > Anura > Eleutherodactylidae > Eleutherodactylus > Eleutherodactylus coqui. The sequence goes on along the minus strand of NC_089848.1, from coordinate 9,364,355 downwards.
AGGCTATCCAAATTGGGACTATTTACTCTAGAAAAAAGAAGGTTAAGGGGCGACCAAATAACCATGTATAAGTACATGAGGGGACAATACAAGGATCTCTCCCAAGATCTGTTTACACCCAGGACCGCGACGGTAACAAGAGGACATCCGATACGATTAGAGGAAAGTAGGTTTCATCACCAACATAGAAGGGGATTCTTTACTGTAAGAGCAGTTAGACTGTGGAACTCTCTACCGGAGGAAGTGGTGATGGCAAAATCCATAGAGGAGTTTAAAAGGGGACTTGATGTCTTTCTGGAGAAGAAGGATATTACAGGATATAAATATTAGGTTAACTGTCAATCCGGGTATATAGGCAGGTAGGAACTATTAGGGGTTGATCCAGGGAACAGTCTGATTGCCATTAGGGAGTCGGGAAGGAATATTTCCCCCAAAAGGGCTAATTGGCTTCTGGCCTTGGGGTTTTTTGCCTTCCTCTGGATCAACACAGTAGGATAGACAGGCTGGACTAGATGGACATTGTCTTCATTCGGCCTTACATACTATGTTACTATGTCAAACTAAAGTTCCAGGAAGAGAACGCACTGTTTGACGATCCTGGTCTTTGGGTAGATTACTCTACCTGTTCCCCTAATATTGATTGTGTTTTTTATTATACTGTAGTGATATCATCCTGTGGTTGTACAAGGATTTTCCTTCCGTGTAGCAGTGAATTGCTTGTTAGGCCTTGTTCACATATACATGGAAGCTTCTGTCGTAAAACCAAGGCAAATTTACCACTATTTGGCTAGGATAATGCCAGGTCGCATCGCAGAACCCCAATGGACATTATTACAGTTAATGTGGTTTGTTGGACAACATTCGTATCAGTTAAATCCTGTTTCTAGCATTTTCGTTATTTTTGTTGTTCAGCTACTACAATGGACAATTGAAATAAACAGTGTAAATGTGAACAGAGCCTTACTTTGCTTCTAACAATGGTTAGCAGAGGAAGTTCATCAGTTTCTTCTTCAGGAATGCTATGCTTTCTCCTTAGGGAGAGCATCTAGAAGGTGAGTGAGGAGACTTATAAGGCCATTCATGCTCCTCTGGGTAATATGCAAATAAGGGAGATGGAACAAAACCTCTACAGCGCCACCTACTGGAAGGCAGCATTCCTGCAAGTCGATGTTAGACTCTTTATACAAGCCTTGTAACAATGACTGGGAATTGAAAGCCAAGCCAGAATCCATACACAGACAGCTGTTTCGAAGTGTTTGCCCCTCACCTGCCCCTCGTCATTGATTCTGGCTTGGCTTTTATTTCTCCATCATTGTTAAAAGGCTTGTATAAAGAGTCTAACATTGGCTTGAAGGAATGCTGCCTTCCAATAGGTGGCGCTGCAGAGATATTGTTCCATTTCCCTTCTATTCTTCAGGAGATTCTCTCTTAACCTACATCAACAGAGCGAGATGGACTTCATTACCTACAGTGAGGTCCGATTTCCATCATGGTGTCAGTCATATTTTCAGAAAAAAATGGCCCTGCGTGCTGTGCTATTTTTTCTAGTATTTTGAATGGAATGTGTACGAAGGCTCTTAAGAGAAGATGTGAATGAGCCCTACTCTGTAAAGCTCATAATGCAACAACCTTAGATATCCATGGTCAGTAGCGTCACTGTTCCCTCTGAGCTGTAGAAATGATGGAGAGAACCCACTGTGCAGGTAGAGCTGTATTGGGCTTGAGAACCTCTTCCTTGGAGCCCATTCACGCTGTCGTATTTTATATCCTTATTAGACCGCCTGCAGATGGCCGGGTCGGATCCCGCTGCGAGAATTCTCGAAGCGGGACCTGACCCGAGCGCCTGCAGGGACCAGCGCTGCACTCACCTCTCTCTGATGTGCCGAAGCTGGTGGCTGGGGAGTGACATTTCTGTGCGGGGCTCGCGCGGACAAATCGCGGCCGTCTGCCTAGGATTGCCTTTTCTAACGCAATTCTATGGCAGCTTCCACGGGCGGAAATTTCATGGGAAATCCCACCGCGGAATTTCCGCCCGTGTGCAGGGGGCCTTAGGCTGTAATTACACTAACAATTTTCCCATGCGAGTTCTGAGAGATTGTGATAGGAACAGAACTCACATGTGCAAAATAACCCATTGATTTCAATAAGTTAATTTACACAAGTGCTTTTTTTTCTTGCACTGATCGAAAAATCTGTTTGAGAATCACCCATTATTTTCTATGGAAGGTATAAAAAGTTGTAGGTTAACAAGTGCAATATGAGTGCGAGTTTCTTGGACTAATATCATACTTACACACATAAATATTACCTAATGTCCATATTTTTTACACTATGGATAAGATACAAGCCCATCGATTTGCATTGGTGTATTCAGATGTATGTAAAAAAAAAAGCAGCATCTCCTATTTTAGGCAATAATGGGATCATGTAAAAAAAATGCGTAGAATACGCAATTGCATGTGTGATCACTGTCTTTTACACATTCACGTGGCAGAACCTCCTGCAGAATTTTCCATGTGGATTTCACCTGTGGGGCGGATTCAGACGAATGTGGTTTTCTCCCCTTTATGCATAATGGGACAAAACAAAACCACTGATTTCAATAGGTTTTCAGCGTTTTTGTTTTAGATAGCTGTTTTCTGGTCTATTAAAGGGGTTGTCCCGCGCCGAAACGTTTTTTGTTTTTTTTTCAACCCCCCCCGTTCGGCGCGAGACAACCCCGATGCAGGGGTTAAAAAAGAACACCGGACAGCGCTTACCTGAATCCCCGCGCACCGGTGACTTCTTACTTACCCGGTGAAGATGGCCGCCGGCATCTTCTCCCTCGGTGGACCGCAGGGCTTCTGTGCGGTCCATTGCCGATTCCAGCCTCCTGATTGGCTGGAATCGGCATGTGACGGGGCGGAGCTACACAGAGCCGGCATCCTGCACGAGCGGCCCCATTGAGAAAAGAAGAAGACCCGGACTGCGCAAGCGCGTCTAATTTGGCCATTAGACGCCGAAAATTAGACGGGCTCCATGGAAACGAGGACGCTAGCAACGGAAAAGGTAAGTGAAAAACTTCTTATAACTTCTGTATGGCTCATAATTAATGCACAATGTACATTACAAAGTGCATTAATATGGCCATACAGAAGTGTATAGACCCACTTGCTGCCGCGGGACAACCCCTTTAATTGTATGGTCGAGAGGAGATAGTACCCGCCCTATGCTTCCCGCATGTAGTCAGTACCATGTGCGGGAAAGATTGGGCGGCACCTATCTTCTCATGGTTTTTTCAAACTCCTATGCTTTGGCACAGAGTTTAAAGAGTTGCAAAGGGGAATGTATTCCCCTCGTTCATGCGCAATGACCCTAGCGTAGTTGCGCTCACGCTCATCTGAATAAGCCCTGAACCTGTGGAGGACCAAATCTATGCGTGGCATTACAACACGCTTCTGCGTGAAGTAAGAATTCACTTCTTGACAGCAAAATTTGTGCGCACAATACACATAGAATAGAACTCATTGATTTCAATTGATTCGTACACATATCTGTATTTTGTGTCCGATTTTCCCCACGCTGTATGCTCTACTTTTGTGCTCATTTTTGCAGAAAGGGTCCCACAGAAGTCTATAGGAGGCGCGCAAATGTGGGTGCAATACACAAGGAGATGCACAATCCGCTGTGCAATTCCGTTGTAAAAACAACAGATCTGGAACTCATTAGACTTAAATTGTCTGCCACAATGCAAAAGAACATCAAAAAGTACAGCAAAATATGCCGACAGACGTGCAAGAAAAACTTGTTCATGGAGCAAATATGTTGCACTAAAGCAAGCAAAATTGCATCAAAAACGCATGCGACCTGAACATACACACGCAGTGATAAGGATACGTTTTTCACGAAGCGAAATTGCATACGCCGCCGCAGTGTGAATGAGCCCTTAGAATGTTTCTGTTAACCCTTCCCCTTCCAGAGCTTTGCACACTCATTGAGAAGCCTGAGAACCCAGTGGCTGCTGATATGCCTTGAAGAGATTTGCACTGTGCTGTGGCTTCTGTGTTTTTCCCTCCTTCCCACTTCATCCCTCCCCGCCTAGCTGCGGTGGGAGTGCCGCTACGAGGTTGAACACTGAGTGGGAGCTGGAATGCCCGGGAGGAGAGGGGTGGTGCCGCACGTGCGTGTCTCCCCCTCTCTGCATTCACTCTCCTCTCTGTCTTCTCCAACTTATGCCACTCCCTCCTGTATCTCCTCTGCTGGATTCATTTATTAAGGAGATGGAGGGGGAAAATAAATGAAGCTGGGAAAATGTCCTAATAGTGTCCAGCGTCATTGGGTGCCCTGAGAGCCCCCAAGACTGTGTGCGAGGAGCGCAGGACAAGTTCAGAGAGAAGCAACATCTGTAAAACTTGGACACGAGAAGGAGGAGGGAAAGAATAAGAGGAGGACGGGGAGGAAAAAGCAAAATGCCAGTGTGAGAGAAGGAAGAGACCTCCAGAGAAACTTTGAGAAGCCACATGTGAGTATGCCCTGCATGTGCTGCCATGCTATAGGGGTGCCTGTAGTGTGGGGGCATTCTGTGCTGCCAGGAGGGAGGAAGGATCACATTACAAGATCGCTGAGACTGATGCAAAGAAGAATGAGCAAGCCAAGTGCTCAGTGAGTGGCTGCAGGCTGAGCTGCCAGGGGGCACCTAGTTCTTTCTTCTTGACACTGGGGGCTTGTGCACTCTATGCCAGGGATAGGGAGGAGGAAAGCTGGGCTGGAAGGTAGGAGTCTGCTACAAGTGTGACTGTGTGTGTGTCTTTGTTTTATAAGGAAGGAAAGGAGGGGAGAAAATAAGAACTTGACTGCAAGAAGTTGCTTGGCTTCACTTTGTCTTGAAAGTTGTTGTACAATGATTCCTCGAGGGTCTTCTTGTGTCTGTAAACTTTTAAGTTGCAGTAGAAGTAAGAAGCACTGGTAAACAGCTCCTACTGTAATATCACCCATGCATAGTTGTGAGATAAAGTAGTGACCATGGGGGCAGACATTGTTTTTGGACTTCCTGTCTGTCACCCCATTTGATGAACATTATAGTTTCCTCGGAGCTTGAATGTCTGGGGGCAGCAGCTTGTGTTCACCTGGACTGTTAGGGATCTTTCACACATGCACAGAATTCTGCATCAAAATACGCACGTATCCATGCGAGTTATGGAGCAGAAATCCCCAGCAGCAGATTAAGCTGTGTCTTTAGCTGCAGAAATATTGCACACGTGTGAAAGGTCCCTTAGAGTGCTACTACATGTTTAGAATATTTCCTGCAAGACGCACCTAAGGATGCAGGTTAACCTTCTGCTCCATAGCTTGCATGTATGCATGCGGGTTTTGTTGCAGAATTTTCTGCGTCTTGCAGAAATATTCCACACGTGTGAAAGCATCCTTAATGTATCTGCGTAAGACTTTATGAGAAACCAGTTGCAGTTTGTGTAAAGTATGAAATATGTCCATGTGATGTTCACATAAATCAATACAATATTCACATTCATGTGTATCAATTAGCTGATGTTGATAAACAAATGCTGGCAAAAGTTATTTTATGGTTATGTTATAGCATATTATTAGATAGTACTCTGGGCGCGAAGATAGCATTTGGAAGAACATTGTAGAGTTCCTCACCCCCTCCCCTTTTTCTTTGGATGGTGCTGAGCTTAACTTCCACAGTGCATTTCTTGGCTGGGGTTCAAATTGTCCGGAGTCCTAAAGTCGAGCTTCATGCCAGCCTTATGCTGCATGAAACTTTGTATCTTTAACACAGTGCTCTCACATCTGGACGCAGAGGGAGGGAACACACATGTATCGCTGCTCCAAGCTGAGGGCTTTCAATCCTTAGTATAATATTAGTCGAGATTCCAGCTGCATAGTTGATGTGATTGAAAGTGAACACAAAGAACTTTGAAAGTTGAGCTATGAGTTCTAGTTTTATAGATCAGAACTGCATTAAGTTTTCCAAGAGAATGGATATGGTGTTTAGACATGGAAAAAACCTGCTATATATATATATATATATATATATATATATATATATATATATATATATATATATATATATTGTAAAACCACAACTATACATAACCTTTAGTAGAAAATAGCTCTAAATGCTCCCACACACCAGAACCAACTTGGTATTGATGCACTTTAAAAGTTTTAACCTATCATGTACATGATATCTAATGTACATGAATACTATATATATATATACAGTATTCATGTACATTAGATATCATGTGCATAATAGGTTAAAACTTTTAAAGTGCATCAATCCCAAGTTGGTTCTGGTGTGTGGGAGCATTTAGGGCTATTTTCCACTAAAGGTTATGTATAGTTGTGGTTTTACAATTGCAAACAGTATTTTAAAACGTGGTCCAAATACATGTCTCATTCAGAATATTTTAATTCTGTGGCTGGAGGGCCAGGCTCTATGCAGAAGGGGCAAACAAGGACTCCGGTCAAAGTGAATCATGCCAGACACTCACTTTCTCCAAGACTAGAGAGAAAGGGAAGAGTAAGAGGTAAAGTAAATACACAGAACACCACAAACCAGACTGGATTAACTGATCTACACCTTTTAAATAAATAGCTCTGAGAGACAGAAAAGGAGCCCAGCGGATGCTGAGGTTTTGGCGGCATATGTACTTACTTTGTTTACTAACATGCTCTTTTCAGACTCAAGTGAATAACAAATGCAGTTCAGTGTGGAGCGAATAAAAGTTCACACAACAAGAGGCATGAAGTTTAGCAGCCTTTGTCAGAGGAGGATCAGCATTATTGTGGGAGCATGGGATTAGTGAATCCGGATCAGATAACTAATTGAGTCATATAGTTTCCAAAGAGAAACATTTATCTTTTACAGTTTTACTATTTGTATAACTTTGTTTTTCAGCCTCAGAAATGTCAGTTCTACATGGATCCCAAGTGTGACTCATGTTATGTGTGTAATAGTGGCCTAGGAGGAAACAGTAGTTCTTCCATTTCAGATGGAAACATAGTAACAATAGCTTAGATATCAATTAGAATTGTTAGTTTGATACGGATTGTAGAAGTAATTCAATACTTGCAGTTGTCTCCAGAAAGGGTTAAAGAAAAGTTAAAACCATAATGCAGCGGACTCAAGTCTTCCATTTTCCATATTAACGTATTTCTTTCTGCTCAATAGTCAGGCTTGAAATTTAAATTGTATTTGTGTTTTTGTTTGCTTATTTGGATATTAATAATTGGGGTGTCAAAAAAAAACCCTGAACCCATAAAATTCATTTCCAGATTTTTCTTAACATAATTGCTTTATAATTTAGAAAGGCCCCGTTGATTGATTCTATAATTATTTCATTTAGGTGCTTTATTAAAAATTAACAGTGGCCTTGCAGTTTCGAAATTAGCCTTGTCAAGACTATTTTGATGGAAGGAATAGGAATACTGAGAACCCTCAAAGTGTTTCTGAAAGACCTAGGAGTATTACATCTACGCTGAATCTTAGTCTGTTATAGACAAATATTGGACAATAATGTGGAATTATTTTAGTATTAAATAACTAATTTAAGGATTTTTAATATAAGCTTTAAGTAAAGTTATATGATGAGAAATAAAGCTTGCAGCCATTGGCCACTGGAAATATTCTCTGAAACATATCTATCTGTCTATCTATCTATCTATCTATCTATCTATCTATCTATCTATCTATCTATCTATCTATCTATCTATCTATCTATCTATCTATCCATACATATATTGCATTTCTTGCTTTGTTCCCCACACTGTGGCATGTATTAAATGTATACATAAAAGTGTAACAGATTTACCAAAGTTACTTTTTACAGTCAATATTCTAGCTTTCCTTTACTCACTAGCCACACATATCCTTGTATGTGACTAGTATGTAATGGAAATCTATGATGTAGGCTGAAATAAACGACTGGTAAATTGTAGATCCTAATAACAGGCAGGGCACAATGTATTTTTTTATAAAGGAACATGTGTTTTATGCGGTCAGTAACTTTGATGGTTTGGCCTCCTCCTATAATATTATTGGCAGATTGCATACAAGTTCATGAAGGGTCAAGCAGTAGTAAGGTAGTCAAAATCTCTTAACTCCTTTTAACTCCGGCTGCTTCACATTTTCCTTGCATTTTTGTGCCACTAAACATATGGAATGTGTGTTTGAAGTGTTTTTTTTTTAAGAACATATAGACAAAGCAGAGTGTGAAAGTGGTACACACTCTATGTCATCAGATGGAGTGTGTGAAGTCCTGCTCAGCAGCAAAGGGGTTAAGCGTGTCCATTCTTTGGACTGTCATCCTTTCTTTTGCATTACAGTGCTATATACATGACCGGATGACTAATCCCAGGCCATATTTAAAACAGACTAAGTAAGGTGTTGCAGGACTTTTTGTACAGTAGGGTTTAATCAGTGTGTATGTTGAAAGCAAAGAGAAACTTCACAATGTTTTTTGAACCCCTGCAGCAGCAGAAAGGTTAATCAGGCGGAGAGGTCCTTTGCAGGCTCACTCCCCTGCTGGCAAGGCCCACAAGACATCACCCAGGAGTCGTAATACTTCCTCATGCCCAATAAGGTTCTGAAAATCTAAAGAAAACAAAACAACAATACCCTTTGCCCTTCATGCATGAGAATTAGCTTGCTGTGCTTTAAACCTATATACAATGGACAAGGAGGGAAAAAGCATAAACCAACAGGGTGCCCAATATAAACTTTCCCAATACTTCCAACAGTTTTATCATCATCTCTCAACTTTCTCCAGGTATTTGAATGGGTCTAAGGAAAAAAAAAAGTGTTATGCAGCCAGGCAAGGACTTTCAATGAAATTTCACACTTTGATGATCGCCCCCCTTCTTCTTTTTCTGCGTCTAACTTTGATATATTGACAGCAAAAGGAGCTCACAAAGCTTTTATACAGCCTGAGCAGCAATGCTAAGCAGCAGTCAAATGTCTCCATGCATTTGTGTTTAAGTGCAGAAGAAATAGCATGTCTGTGGGCAGCTGAGGTTCTTATCAACTCCCTAATCCCAAGTCCCAGAAAACCTTGAGGGCATGCCTTAGATCTTGGTGAAATCATTGTAGACTTGTACAGTTTGCAGATTAAATATGCTATGTGTTCCTGGCCCCAACAACAGTTTTATGAGCCCACTAAGCTTCCGACTTTAAGATCCCTTTCTGAAGCTGCTATAGGCAGTGATGTCTGCAATAAGTGGCCTCTGTTAATTTCGAGAAGCTTTGAATAGATCACCCCTGACAGACAGGGACCTGACAAAGTAGAAGTTTTCAAATTGGATGTCTTATTATGCAAACATAAAACACAAACCCTTGATGGATTTGATGCCTCTATTACAAGTTTGTAGAGGAACGCTGCCGCCGCTCCATGTGCTCTCGCTCACAGCCGATTACTGTTATTATCACTTTAAAAATTAAAGGACCCCCAAGAGTAGATATCACAACTTCACAGCACAGGGCATTATTAGAGCTACAGTAACAAACCTCACAAATATCTGCCCTTTACTGTCTGTCTCTGGAGTAGGAATCCAACAATTCTATATCTAGTTAGCAGGAATTGAGCCGCAGTCCTGCAGCTGATTAATAGTGAATTGTTTGACGCAGGATCATCAACTTTTGCGTTTATTAAAGACGATATTATAGAAATTCAAAGTTAATTAATTGAAAATATGCATTATAGTTTTGGGGAAGAGCAGAAAATATCTCGTGATATAGAGAATTCTAATATTTTCTACATTTCAAAAATGTTGGAATTTTTGATAAATGCAACCCATTAGGCTCCGATCACAATAGTGTCAAGGCTTCTATTTATAACAGTCATGACAGCTATGTCAGATCTATTATCAACCGGGTCCAGATGTTATAATGGTATCCGTCAGGCTTCCGGGTAACTCTACGGATTATGCTGCTCTTGCTGTCAAAAATATCCGAAAATCTGATAGACAGTGCATAATGCAAGTGTGGACATAGCTGAATTTGGATGCATGCAGCTGTTTATTGCTCAATCAGCTTAGTGTTACATCTAATATTTCATAGAAGAAGAGGATTGCCAGGTTAAAACGAATGCATTTAGATAGAAAATCTGCATGTTTGTTCATCTAGCTATTTGCCCTCCTTTGCCTCTTTTCTCGACGTATCATTGGAAGGCATTGTATAGATGGATCAAAGTTAGTAAGTTAATCACATTCAGTATGACTGCTCCAGGTCAGTGTATCAGAGGAGAACCAGATTTTTTTTGAATGTCATGCTAAATAAGTCTTCACAGCATAGTATAAAACATTAGCCTTAACTGCACTTAGTTTTACATGGCTGACAATACAATCTACCATCATCCTTCTAATTCTTTGGCATTGCTCATTGTTATTGTTCATTAATTGCATTCTATGAATTCGAGTAGATTGGCATGTGAACTTATCTCACACGCACATTTTCATGTCATCTATTAGCCAGAATTTGACTCCCATACCCCATATGGCCAAATACAACTCTACATAGAGTATAGGCAGATACGTGGAACATCTACTACAAGTCTCTTAGCATCAATAATTCTTAGTAAATGTCACTAAGTTGATTTACTCCTATCCCACGAAAAGGAGCGGAAGCCTCTTAATCACTTCAAGTAAATTATCTTAGTAAATCTACCCCCTTGTCTAATCACAGGATAATCATGCTGGTGCTTTACATGGCTGCCCCTCCTCTTATAAATGTGGTGTGAGTCCATTAATTAGAAGCGAGAAAAAAAGTCATATCCTATTTCTAAACAATAACATGTGTCAGCTCATTACCCACGAGACCCAGGCCAATATTCTGCTCAAAGGTTGTTTAATGAATGGAAATGTGAAAGTCCATTTGTCAAGGTAGTGCAAGGTTCCTGTTACTTTTCAACCCCCCAATTCATTGTCTGCACGGCCTAGTCATTAGTCATCTCTGTATTAGTATTGCCCTCAGGCAGTCCAGCCCCGCACTACTTCACACCAGCATGACTTTGAAAGCGTACTGTACCGACTTGTAGAATTACTGCTGTTATTTCCGCCTAACTGGGTCCTAGGTAAGTCCCCTCCCCACCTTATCACTCAACTTAATCCTCCTTTTCTGTGTAGTTGCTCCCTGTGACTTTAAGAGCCCTTTCATTTGTAGGCCATGCACCACGTTAGGTATGTAGGCTAATATTATTATATTATTGCAGCACCTTCAGGCTTCCTTTGCATAAAGTTTCTTTGTAGCATTGTACAAAAAAAAAAACTACATGAATTTCATGTTTTTTTTCGGTGGTGTTTTTTTCTATGCAGACTATTTTAAGGCACATTTTTAGAGCATTCTGCATTTTGAAAAGAATGCAACTGACCCAAAAAGGTGTGAAAAACACCATAAAAAACTAATGCTTGGTAGCATGTTTAGTATTTCCCTGCTGACTCGCAGCTAATATTTGGTCACATTTTTTCTTTTTTTGCAGCAAAAAACCACAATGTTTTTCCTATTCGAACTATTCAAAAAGTAATATGAGTGATTCTTTGATCATGAATATGTGCCTCTACTTGACTTGAGTTCATAGGCACGTCTGTCCTAGAATTGGCACAGTAGGAGTTAACCTGCACAGCTACGGGGTTACCCTACATTTTTTTGCTATGTAAAACACGTCTTATGTAACGTCTTCTACATTTCAAGAGACAGACGATTTGTTACTATATGGAATATGTCCTTGTTTAGCCCCTCGGGGCCTTTTGTGAGGTTCTACAAGGATTGCAGGTAACTCATACAACATATGGCTTTATACATTTAACAGTTTTCAGCCACAAATGTTTATAAATGATGTTTTTTGGATACGAGCGTACAGCTGGATGACACTTTGTGCACTGGAAGTGTGAACTGCCATTTACTTCAACTTTACTGTCTGCACAAGTGGGATGTCGTTTCCACTTTTTGTCTTGGTAATAGAGTCGCCCGGACATTCAATGGCTGGTTTTTGGTTTTGGAATGTATTTCATTACTAGTTTACAGTAATATATTTGGCATATACCTCGTGCAAAACCAATAGCTTCAAATGGTTCTTAGAGATGGTCATTATACTGCAGACTTTAGGAGCCAGTTAAATCAAGCAAGGAACACATTTGCCGTAGTAGCACCGCATTAGACATTCCATAGACATCAGTGAAAAATGCAGAAAGTTGAAGGGTTGTATGACCATAGAAATATGAGTCTGCTTTTTTTTTCCCAAAAGAGCACCACTCTTGTCCATGGACTCTGTCTGGCATTGCAGCTTAGCCCTACTAATTTAAATGGGGCATCAGTTACAAGTGTTTAGGCACATTGGCTATCTGGCTTATTATGTATCCATTCTACTAAAGGTTTATTTTAGGAGTTTGCTAGATGTATTCATGTAAACAGATAAGGAACACGATTCTGCCTCACTTACAGGGGTGGTATCAAGATCTAAAGTTATTTTTTATCCAAATGTTGGGGAATAACTTTATGTGTGGGGGTGGTCCGACTACTGGAATTCAACTCATCCTGGAAATGGGTGTCCAAGAAGTCCCCCACATGAATGGAGTAGTTGCACATGTGCATTCATTTCAGTGACAGCGCTGGAAATGAATGGAGCAGTAGTGCACATTTGTGACTGCTCCATTCATGTGGGGACCGTTTGGGCCCCTGTTCTCAGGATAGGTTAGGGTCCTAGTCAGACCACCACCAATCATAAAGTTATTCCCTATCATCAGGCCCCCTATTCCCAGATCAGTTCAACTTCACCGATGATAAAATGATGCCCTGTCTATAACTTTAGACCTTGGTACAATCCCTTTAAGCAATGCTGGATGTAAACCCAATATCACACAGTCATTGACTCACCCCGCAGAATGCTATTTAATACCAAAGTTGGCTATAGACATAAGATAAAAGTAGTCCAAGAGAGTCAATTTTGACCATTTTGGCCAACTACCATTTAGACATTTTACACAAGCAGTTGTTCATAATGGCCGACAAAAATGAGATCTGTCATATTAGAAATGTTTGGCTGTTGTAGGCTGAACAAGGATATGTATGACATGTTGGTCCATTATGGCCGATTATTAGCCACTCTGCACAAGGAGATTACATAGGATTTTTTTAATACATTATTTGATTATTTGCCACTAGTTTAATCTGGCATGTAGCCAGTGGGATTTTTTTTCTGTTAACAATCTGACAAACAATTGATTAGCTTAATTATGGCCGATCATAACCATATGTATATGACCAATTTAAGGGGTTATCCAGGGACTTTTTATTTCAAAAGCTGCTCACCATACTATGCCAACATAAAATAAGCCATACTCACTGCCCCAAATCCCCATCACTCCTATTTTACTGGTGCCTGGTCCCTTCTTGGTCTTCACTTCTACTGCTGAGTGGTGACGTCCAGACACAGGGACATGTTACCACTGCAACCTATTGAGCTGATCATTAGCTGTGGTGGTCACATGGCCCTGGTGTTGGTGACATTATTATTGGCTCAATGCAGCTGGAAGTGAAGAGCAGCAGGATACCAGCCATGATGAATGTGTGATGTCTCCAATGGATGGAGCTAAAGATGTCACTATAGATGGAAGGGTTCAATTTTTCAACCACCAGAGGGGTGAGAGCCTGGACCGAAGGCAGCAGTGGACCGCCAATCAGACGGTGCAAAGCTAATTTACATATGGTGTGGGAGAAGCAAGGTTTCTACGGATTGCACTTAAAATCGCACATTGTACAGTATATCCAGTTTAAAGGACAAATAACAGTTGACTGACTTCTTTTAACGTTGGTACAGCATGATGAACAGCTTTTGAAAAAAGGTTGATCCTGAATAATGCCTTTAAGGCGACTTGCAACTAAATGTTACAGTAAAATCATGAAAAATGGCTGCCACACTGCAATTGAATTACTTTGTAGAGAAAAAAAGTGTGAGTCCTTGCATCTATTGCAAAAGTTCTAAAGTTCCACCATGTAGAACTATTAATTTTTTTTCTTTTTGAAGTCAACAGAGTAAGTTTGCCGGTGTATTGGGGATGCAGCAGAGTTGTATGTAACTGAATACTGGCAAACTCTTGCACTGTACCAAATTTGCAAACTTTAATTTAAATTATGGATCTTTGAAATGTTGACATCAATGAAGTTTGGAGACGTTGTAAAAGTGATCAAAATGTTTCCTACTTACTTTTAAACTAGATCCCCTAAGAGGGACTGTGCGCTGTTGCTTTATTAAATGTCTTTCTCACACCCACTGTGCGTTTCATTCCAAGGAGGCTTACTCACTGGCCTGATTCGTGAGCCAAATTCTACGACTTCACAAGGACAAGCCCTTGGAAACAAAACTGTTTGAATTTGAATGTTTTGTTCCAAGACAAAGTCACATCATTGGACAAGACAGTGTTGACTTATGTAAAGATGGAGGATGACTTATCGATTGTGGAATGTGAAGCTCATGTACAGAATATCCTGCATAAAAACATTGTCTTCTTATGGACAATATATGTTGTGTGACAAATTACTGTTCATGTAAAGCTTCCCTTCTCTGCTTGCCTACGAAGCCTGGCCAGGAGTCAGCAATTCATTGTGCCTCAGACATGTGTCTTAAAGGGGTTCTGACATGAAAAAAAAAAAATTGTACTCACCTTGCCTGGCCTGGCCCGATCGCCAGGCATGTCCCCTCCAGCCGGCATCTTCTTCTGTGCCTTTAAAGCAGAGCAGGAGCGGTCAAAAAGACCGCTTCCTGCTCTGGTCCGTCCGTCAGGCACTTCCGAGGTCAACGGACGGACCGCCACAGCAAGCACGTCACAAGCAGTGCTTGCTGTGGGCGGCCCGTCCGTCCTGGCTGAACTCCGGAGTGCTGAGCATGCGCAGTGGAGACGCGGCCCGTCCTGACTCCTGTCAGAGGGCACCTCTCCACTGCGCATGCGCGCGATCCCGGAGCGGCGCGGCTGCTGGAGGAAGACGACTGCCTGCCGGGAGGCATACTAGCACTTTCTGCTTAGGTTAAGCAGCGCTGCTGATTAGAGCCACCTGATTGGCTCTTCGGCACCACGTGACTGCACAGTGTGCACCAATCAGGTGGCTCTAGTCAGGCTGCTTAACCTAAGAGATGACCCCCCGATGTCAACAACAACAGGAGAACAGGTAAGTATAAGATTTTTATGCTTTAGCAGCCATTAACCCATGGGTTCCCTGGGTCCATTAGGCAGACCAGGGAACAATGGCTGCTAAAGCATAAAAACATTATTCATGTCAGAACCCCTTTAAAGGGGTTGTCCCGCGAAAGCAAGTGGGTCTATACACTTCTGTATGGCCATATTAATGCACTTTGTAATGTACATTGTGCATTAATTATGAGCCATACAGAAGTTATCAGAAGTTATTCACTTACCTGCTCCGTTGCTAGCGTCCTCGTCTCCATGGTGCCGTCTAATTTTCAGCGTCTAATCGCCGGATTAGACGCGCTTGCGCAGTCCTGTCTTCTTCTTTTCTGAATGGGGCCGCTCGTGCCGGAGAGCGACTCCTTGTAGCTCCGCCCCGTCACGTGCCGATTCCAGCCAATCAGGAGGCTGGAATCGGCAATGGACCGCACAGAAGACCTGCGGTCCACCGAGGGAGAAGATCCCGGCGGCCATCTTCACCAGGTAAGTAAGAAGTCACCGGAGCGCGGGGATTCAGGTAAGCACTATCCCGTTTTCTTTTTTAACTCCTGCATCGGGTTTGTCTCGCGCCGAACGGGGGGGCTATTGAAAAAAAAAAAAAAACGTTTCGGCGCGGGACAACCCCT
This sequence comes from Eleutherodactylus coqui, assembly GCF_035609145.1. Lineage (NCBI taxonomy): Eukaryota > Metazoa > Chordata > Amphibia > Anura > Eleutherodactylidae > Eleutherodactylus > Eleutherodactylus coqui. The sequence continues at coordinate 9,348,552 of NC_089848.1, read as the reverse complement.
TTAAGGTCTGATTAGACCTGCCGATTTCTCATTTGAACGAGCAAACAATGTCAGAATTTGCTCGTTCACCTGTGCAGCCTGTTTATATAGCAGATACATCATTGGCTCATTCAAACGAAAAATCGTTTAGTCATTCATATTCACTGTATAAATGAATGAAAACCACTGAGCAATTGGTATTTAAACCGAATAATAAGTCAACGAGCCAACAATGATTTTTATTCCTGAATAAAAATGTGGAGTGATTCCGTGTAAAAGGGCCTTCAGGTTGGCCATACACATTAGATAATAGTAGGTTGTTTAGTGAATAACCGTTGAATGAACAACCATCTGGTGAATAGTTAGTTGTTTTGCTGATGCCGCCATTCTTATCACAGTCCATATTGGCTGGTACTGTCGTTCAAACTGGCCATGTCATGAACATGTTCAACCACCCATCTTTCTGAGTGTTACGTTCCTTAAGAATTCTTCTGCTTTATCATCATTTCCTGCCTCAGCTTGTTATTGGGGCAGTTGCTATACGATTGTCTCACAACTAATTCATTAGGGTGGGTCAGCTGACCACACTGTTCAGCTTTGCCTCATTTTGGAGAGTTGTGTCTTTGTTGCTTAGCCTCTCTTTAAATATTTTTGGCTTCTGCAGTGTGGTCAAGGTGATAGTTGATTGATGTGTGTTACCTTGTTCTAGTCTAGTCTGTTCTTGTCAGTGTGGACTTGTTTCTATGATTGTCTTGTCCAGTTGTGTTTTCTAGCCCCGTTTTTTTGTTTCCATTCCCTCTTTGTATTTGCACACAGTGGAGAAAGCCATAGCCAGAGAACTCTAGCAGTGGTTTACGGGGGACAAGAGGATTGGGTGTTCAAATTCACTGTGCCCAGTCTATCTCTTTCACGACATCATCTGTTGTGGAAAACTCAGGACTTTACAACTTTTGTCTAATGTTTGTGGAATCCTTAAAGGGGTTGTCCCGCGCCGAAACGTTTTTTTTTTTTTTCAAACCCCCCCCCCCCCCCCGTTCGGCGCGAGACAACCCCGATGCAGGGGTTAAAAAAGAACACCGGACAGCGCTTACCTTAATCCCCGCGCTCCGGTGACTTCTTACTTACCCGGTAAAGATGGCCGCCGGCATCTTCTCCCTCGGTGGACCGCAGGGCTTCTGTGCGGTCCATTGCCGATTCCAGCCTCCTGATTGGCTGGAATCGGCACGTGACGGGGCGGAGCTACACGGAGCCCCATTGAGAAGAGGAGAAGACCCGGACTGCGCAAGCGCGTTTAATTTGGCCATTAGACGGCAACCATGGAGACGAGGACGCCAGCAACGGAGCAGGTAAGTGAAAAACTTTTGATAACTTCTGTATGGCTCATAATTAATGCACAATGTACATTACAAAGTGCATTAATATGGCCATACAGAAGTGTATAGACCCACTTGCTGCCGCGGGACAACCCCTTTAAGAACGAATGATCTTTTGTCTGACTATTGGATGAAAATTTCAAATGTTGTCCACTTCTTTCCAAGTGATGGGGATGTGTCATCAACAGGCGTAAATGATTGTTTTGCTTGAAATCGTTGATTTCTATTAACTTTAGTCTAATGTGTATCGGCACCTTTAAAATTATATATGTAATATATAGGATTACATAGAGAATTGAACTTGTTTTTTTTTGGCTACTTTAACCCTTTCCAATCCACTGTCTGACATCTTCAGCCATTCTGATTGAAGGCTGTATAGCTCTGATGTCAGAAGACGTCCGGCAGGGTATTCTTATTGTATATTACTGGCCGCTCTGTTGTTGGGGGCCTCTCCAGCATGTCCCATACCGCAGTACTGGCTCGACTGGCAGAAAGAGAAAGCCCCCTAGGAAACCCTGAATCCAAAATTGGATTGCAAAGAGTTAATCTGCATTTTCTGATTACATTATTGTCATTTAAAATGACATTGTGTTGGTTTTTGTCTTAAAGCAGTTGTCTGATTCATCGAAAGACTTTTTTTTTCATGGGCATTGAAAGGGATAATGTTCCGTCTAGGGGTCATGATTGGAGGAAACGCGTTTTAAACCATGAGACCTTATGGATATTAAAGTTGTTTACTAGTTGTTTACTCATAAGTGTATATTCCAATCTGTTATGTTATAGTGGATTACACCCATATGCCAATTATTATCTTGGGATTGGTCCTTGGGTTTTTAAATGGCGTGTGTTTTATATTTGGCTTACACTGTGAACAGGGGCTATTTCCTAGGCTCGAAATGCGCCTGTCTTTGTACTGCACTACAGACTTGTATCCCTTGTATCGATGATGCCTTAATAAAGGCTTGATTTTTATGGAAGCGCTGGGATTTTTCCTCTTAAGCACTTGTCTCTGATCTGATTGCCGGCAGCCGTTCGTTGAGCTCCATGGATCATTGAGCTGGGTGGATTCCAATGCTAGTTGTGGGGGAGCTCTAAATGTCTATTAGAGAAAATATGGGCTACTAGGAGAATTGTTAATATCCTCCATCCTAATTTCCTTATTTTGATATAGAGATAGACCTATATAGTATTTAGGCATCCATATAATATAATCCTACCCTGGATTAAAGTCAATGTGTGGCCAGCAGATCCCTTTTAATTAGAGTGTTAATTAGATGGATGCTCTTATAGCGGTAAGCTAGTGGGTGTTAACCGGGTCTGAGGAGCCAGTTATGTGATCACCAGGATGGTGAGCGGTCTGCAAACCCTGTTCTATAAGGAACGGTTAAAGGATCTGGGAATGTTTAGCTTGCAAAAAAGAAGTCTAAAGACTAGCTGTCTACAAGTATCTGAAGGGCTGTCACAGTGCAGAGGGATCAGCCCTATCCTCATCTGTACAAGGAAAGACTAGAAGCAATGGGATGAAACTGAAAGGGAGGAGACACAGATTAGATATTAGACAACAAGTGGAACAGGTTGCCACGGAGGATGTTGAGTTCTCTTTCAGTGGAAGTCCTCAAAAAGAGGCCAGACAGACATCTGTATGGAATGATTTAGTGATCCCGCACTGAGCAGGGGGTTGGACCCGATGACCCTGGAGGTCCCTTCCAACTCTACCATTCTATTATTCTAATCTTGTCGGCACTGTGGCACATACAGCATGGGCCTGCAAATTTATGGGGCCTTATAGTGGGTGTAATGGCTTCCACTATTACTGTTATTTAGATGTCTAATAAATCTCTCTGGTGTCACAAACATATGGGTTCATGGATTTTATTTCCATATGAATGCTACAGTGAATGGATATCTACTAGTTAAGGCCTGGTAGGAGTGGTAAATTGGCTTCTACCCATTGGGAGTACTTACTTATTTCTAATTTGATTCAGTAGGAATGGTGATAAAGAAGTGACTGCTGGTAAGAGTCTCTAATTATTTTGTTCTTGTACTGATCTGTCCTTCTTTGTAAATGGACACAAGTATATGTAAATATGAGCCCTGGAATATGGAGTGATGATATTATTAACATGAATTGATGGATAGACGCATTTCTAAAATTACCAGGAATAGTGATTGTCACCGAGAGACACTTATTGAGCAGAGCAGTATATTGACAAAAGTATTCATCATGCCTAGTCAGATACGATGGCACTTACAGAGCTGCTTGTGTTTATTGTATGTATGAAGAGCAGATCTGTACATGTAGATGACATGTGTCGCTCCATTCACACGAGATTGACATTAATCTCACTAAAACCTAATTATCTAATTTTTGGTAAATCATTTGTGGGTATGGTCAGTACATAAAGGCAGCAATTCATCATTCTTGAATAAGATAACATTTTCATCAGTTAGTAGATTATTTGTTTCCATCAAATCTATAGTTTATATGAAATGCTCCATTTTTCGTCTGGGGTGTAAGTGGTTTAAAGCCATCAGGTAGATTTTGCTGAACACCTCCATAAACAGCAATTCTCCGTATAATGCATATTATCTCAATGTTCCCACTTCTAGGAGTAGTTCTAACATTATATTGGATGTGTTTCCAGTCACTTTTACAGGGGAATGGCAAGTGCCTATTCATTATAGACCACTAGCGCATGCACTCTTATCACTCATACTGCTGGATATGTTGGAGCTTATTTTAATAAAAATGAACTTCTGTGGTTGGTAAAGGTTTTCAATATATTTAAAGAGTAAGACTGCTTTCACATGTGCAGCGGGGAAGCCTGAAAGGGGAATCCCCTGGCCTTAATGGCTCTGTCTTATGATGGAACCAAACAGTGTTGAATGAACCCCATTGACTATAATGGGTCAGTTTGGTTTCAGTTCAGCTGTCTGACATTTTACCGGACAGCTGAGCGAAAACCCAACAGACCTCATTACCTTCCCCTCCATTTCCCCGATGTCAGCACTTTGAGTGGTACGCTAAGTAGTCCTCTCATTCTAAATTTACAATAGGAGGACTACTTAGCGCTCCACTCAAAGCCCTGCAGTAGCCGTGTTCATCACTGACACTGGGGGAACGGTTGGGAAGGTAAGTATAACACTTATATTTCAGAGCTCGATGGGTAACCTACTTTAAGCCCATAACATTAGCTTATAGAGCTCGAAGTAGTTGACAGATTCCCCTTTAAATAAACTGGAAAAAAGATTAAAACTTTCAAAGTACAGTAACTCTTTAAAGTTTATCCTTGGATAGTTTTTCTTAATACAGGGATGCATTTTCTCATCACATCACTGATTTATGTAAGACACATCATGGGGGCAGCTTGACAGAGACCCGGATAGGGTGGAAACATGATTTCTGTAATTGGATAAAAATATCTACAACTTCTCAATACCTTATGGATGCTGTCACATGTTTGTGGAAAGGGACAATTTATGATCACAGTTGATTCACTTGGAATTCTACTAGAGAGTCGAATAGCCGTTTATGGATAACGTCCATCTGCTTCTTCTAGAAATATGCACACCTGTCTATTACGTCTCAGCAGGGTTCCTATGTTTGTTTTTAGCGTCTCCTCTTCAGTGTAATTGCACAATGTTACCTTGATTTATCTCTGATCTTAATTTCCTTCTATCTTTAAATAGTAGGAGAATTCCATCGTAGTAATAGAAGATGGCGTCAAAGTCGATGAGTGCCACTTACGACAGTGTTATGGGTCAGTGTAGCAGTAGTGTTGGTGTTGGGAGAGCACTATGGTTACTATTATGAGGGCACTGTGGTATTCGAGCAGTATGACTGGTTTCATGTTAACACTACAGATGGTGTTATGTGTGAACGGTGGCTGGTATTATTGGGCACTATGGCTGATATTACGTGTGAATTATGGCTGATCATATGGTATACTCCATATAGACTGTGAGTTATATTAGATTCCCAATATTCTATTCTCATTTGCTGATATAATGACACTACTGCTATCTCCTTTGTGTTTGAATCACTTCAGATATCATTACTAGGTGTAACATTATGTAAGTAAAGATTAAGATTAAGTAAAGATTAATGAATAAGGATAAACTCATGGAATGTAATTTGTGCTTCATTTCTTATTAATTTTTATCCAGAGGTGGCAAACCTGTCCCGATGATGTCCGGATGACCTCTGTACACAGCTTATTAGGTTTCAGAGCTCACTCGTCTATTGTAAAGAAGCGGGAGTCTTTGTCAGTTGGGTATGATCAGCATAAGCTTTGACCCCGTAGATGTAAGCAATCATTTTTCCATATGCTAACTGCAAGCATAGAGTTTGAAAATGGTGTGCAATTGAACCGCAAAGTATATTAGAAAGTTGCAAAACCTTCATTATACAAACTTGTTGTTTGAGCAGTAAGATTTTATGATGTTTATATCTGTGTAAAGTATACCAAACATACTGTATAACTGCTGAAACTGGGTTTCAGGCTTTTGCTTGCATTTTTTAAAATAGTCGTACTTAAAGTTTTCTCAAAGTTTAGATACTAACACTTACAAATGTGTGAGGCGCATGATTGGAGCATTGGAACAATTGTCCTGTAGTTGCTTTGCATGTATATCCTTTCAATAGAATAGTGTTGATTTCTAGCTACAGAGCACTCATATATGTAGTTCCCTGGAATTAACAGCACTTCAGAAATGTTGTGGTCACCTCTTCTGGGCACTTTTTACTGTTTTTTCCTCAATATCCAGTACATACATGTGCAGTTTTTGGGGTGGATTTGTAACTTTTTGTTATTACGATGATTTTGGTATTAACGGGACTCATAGGGTGTCCTCACTGAGAGGAGCATAAAGTAGCGACAGACAGGCTAATTACAGCAGCCTGTCACTTATAAGGTAATTTTTAAAGTATTTTTAAAAGAACTTATAGCTTGTTTCTGTATATTTCTGCATGAGTCCAGTTTATTCATGAGGACCTAGTAGCCCGCCCATCTACTCTGATTGACAGTCTTCTAGCTATTACACTGCCTATTACAAAAAGGGCAATCAGGGCAGGTGGGCGGAGTTACTAGGCCCTCATAAGGGACTTTCCAAATGAGATTTGATACTGTTGCGGAATATGTTGTTCCCGAATTCCGTACCAAAATCCACACTGTTAAGTGTGGATTTTGATGTGCAATTGCAGGCAGGATTCTGCTATTTTCAATCAAGCACCAAAATCCGCTTGTTAGCAGTGTGGATTTTAGGGCTGAAAATCCCTTAAAAGGGCGTATTCTGTAACGCTGTTGCAGAATATTTCATCCTGTGGGAAAGGTCCATAAATAAACTGGACCCATCTCTTGCTGGCAGCTGCAGGAACATACAAAAACCACAGCAAATTGCCCCATAAGTGACACGGCACCGAAATCAGCATGCCTGTCACTACTGTATGATGCCCTCAGTGAGGAAAACATAAGGTAGAAGACAGGTTACCTTTAGGAACTTAAACTATATGGTACAGAACTTGGCACAAAATAACTTATGATTTGGTTAGTCAAGGTATTGGACCTTTTTGATTGTGTATGGGCAGCTGATCCTAAGTAAACTAAACCAAATTCACCGACACCAATGGTGGCTTCACATCTTCATTGAAACCCTTAGAGGTTCCATCGCAGATACAGGACAAAATACTGGAAGAAAAAGTACTACATGCAGCACTTTTTCTTCCATTTAAAAGCCAGGCAGCTAAGCGGAAAGCGAATGGACCCCATTATGGTCAATGGGGTCAGTTCGGGACTGTTTGGTTCCATCCTAAGACGGAGCCATATGGATTCCCGGGAACGCCCAACGCATATGTGACACCACCCAAATATAGATTCTTGCACTAGCCTTTAACAAGTGTCACATTTTTAGGGGCATCCACTTCTGAAATGATCCCGTATCTCTTTGTAGCTATTTGTTAATTAAAAAAGAAAACGATTCTTGAGTTTGTTTGATAAAGTTTATATGACGGTTGTCTCTGTTCCACTAGAACTTTACGAAAAGTACTTCCATAGTAATACAGGTAAAAAATGGTATTTTAGCCATGCCCAAGATCACTGCAGTCTTTAGGACAACTATTGCCAAACTCAAGTCTATTGTAAAGAGTCCGCCCTGGAGCATAATGAGAAGACAGGTACTGATAATGGTGTTTTCTTATTTTCCTGAACTTTGGGTGTTACAGCAATAGGACTCCTGTAGTTGTGCTAATTTGAAAGGAGGGGATGTTATTAAAAGGAAAGCAGTTTAGTGTTCCTTTGCAGGGGTATTGAGAAGCCGTTGATAGTAAGTCTAGGCAATTTGTTTTTGCTTCAGGGAAACTTTGAGAGCCTGTAGTATAAGGGTCCTTTTACATGGGCCAATTATCTGTGCTAACGACCTCTGACCGACAGTGAGCATGTCGGTTAGTATTTGTTCCCTTAAAGTACACCGAAATCTTTATGCTCACCTAAATAATATAATCAGCCCATAACTTTGGCCTTTTACAGGGTCTGATTGTAGGGCAAATGAGGGTTTGTAGGAAAGATCGGCCTGATTGGCCCATGTAAAAGGACCTTAAAGTTTGTAGGACATAAACTTTTTGAAGTTGATATTTTATGATACATCTCGAGTCAATGTAATTGGTCCCTGAATTCTCTAGACAGTGTTAGAATTTAGGGGATGCAAAGGATGATAATGTATGTGTTTGAGTAAAGTTGGATCTCTATGGTAACAGCGTGTAATAGTCCGAGACTGCATATTATTATGGTGTTTCCCTTTATTTTCCATTCTTGATTTGTCCATGTAGACCTCTATTTTTCCCTGTAAATCCTCATGAAGGTTCTGGCTTGAAATAGTTTAGTTGGTGTAGAAATCGGGTGGTCTGATCTGAGGTTTCCGTGGGTAATCATGCCACTTTGTCATAAAATCTTCCACACAATGCCGGTAAAATATCTTCAATTATTTGCAAATGACTTTAATCATAGAGGAAATTACAATATATGTTACCTGACAAAACAATCACTTAAAGGGGTTGTCTCGCGAAAGCAAGTGGGGTTCAGCACTTCTGTATGGCCATATTAATGCACTTTGTAATATACATCGTGCATTAAATATGAGCCATACAGAAGTTATTCACTTACCTGCTCCATTGCTGGCGTCCCCGTTGCCATGGATCCGTCTAATTTCGCTTTCTTATGGCGTTTTTAGACGCGCTTGCGCTGTGCGGTCTTCTTCCTGGTGAATGGGGCCGCTCATGCCGGAGAGCTGGTCATCGTAGCTCCGCCCCGTCACGTGTGCCGATTCCAGCCAATCAGGAGGCTGGAATCGGCAATGGACCGCACAGAGCCCACGGTGCACCATGGGAAAGGACCCGCGGTGCATCGTGGGTGAAGATCCCGGCGGCCATCTTGGTGAAGGAAGAAGTAGGAAGAAGGAAGACGTTGCAGAGCGGGGATTCGGGTAAGTAATATGTATTTTTTTTTTTTAACACATCCCTTGGGGTTGTCCTGCGCCGAACAGGGGGCCTATGGAAAAAAAAAAAAACCATTTCGGCGTGAGACAACCCCTTTAATGTTCTTTAACTCTTTCACGACCAAGAATCATTGATGTTCCTGTGTCCGGGTCACATTCTGAAGTTCCAGCATTCCCGTGTTCAAAAAAATCTGAACATTTTTTTATTTTTCAGGTGACATTTCTACATGGGGGCTTTTTTTTGAGGGATCAGTTGTATTTTTTAATGGTACCATTTGATGAACTGAAAGACTTAAAAAAAATTCTAAGTGGGGCAAAGTGGGACCCCTTCCCCCTCCCCTCCACAATTGCACCAGTTGGAGGGTTTATTTTTATACGATTGATATTGCATTAAAAATGACACATTTTCCTTATTCTGTGGGTCGGTACGAGTACATCAATGCCAAATCTATATATTTTTTTACATTTTAATGCTTTTAAAAAAAGAATACTTTTAAGAAAAAAAGGATTGATTTCTGTCACCATGATTTAACCCCCATAACTTTATTATTTCTCCGTCCATAGGGTATGCTATGTGAGGACTCGTTTTTGCAGGGAAATCTGTAGTTTCTATTTCTACTATTTCAGGGAACATAAGACTTTTTGATAGCTTTTTATTCAATTTGTTTTGTGGAGACGGAGTGCCGAAAAAAAGCACAATTCTGCCATTACGTTTTTTTTTTTTTTTTTCTTCTTCGAGCGGGGTTAGTCATGTGGAATTAATAATATATCATTAAAAATTGGACCGTTATGGATGTAGTGATACAAATTTTTTAGATTATTTTTTCAATTCGACGACTGGGAAAATGTTTTTTTTTTTAACTAAAAATTTTTAACTGTTACAATGATTAAAAAATCTGTGTTTCATTTTTATTTTATTTATCTTTTCTTTTTTTTTTTAATCAATTCCCATAGGGGCTTTGAACATGTGATTGTCTGATCCCTTCACGGTATAATGCAATACTATGGTATTGCATTATACTGTATTTTTTGACAGCCAGCCTATTAAAATGCTACCACAGACAAGTCTATAATAGGCCAACAATTTTGACAGCCTAGTGAACCTTCAGAAGTCCTCATGCTACCATGACACCTGGATAGAAATCCTGCAATCTTATCACAAGGGGGGACCTTTCAGGACATCTAAGTCCTGATTGGAATATTTAAATGTCACTGTCAGAATTGACAGCAGCATCTAAATGGTTAATAGTGAATTCTCTCTGATTGCAGCTGTTGCTGGCAGGTGTCAGAGGCAGCCGATTCCTGCCATGTACGGAGCAGGTTCGATTCCCGAGCCTGCTCCATACACAGGCTGTAGATTACTATATGCATGATAACTGCACTGGGTAGATGCAGATAGGACATTTATAGTCGTATCTGTGAGGCAAAGGGGTTAAAGAAAGATAAACCTGTAAGTTAATAAGTGATTGGATTAAATCATGGTCTTAAATCGTCTGCTCGGCTCGATCCTGAAGAAGGCCGATCCATCGAAGTATGATGGGAGACCGGGGATGTTTGCATTAAGAAAAGAATATTCCAAATGACAGCTCAAAATCCTGATATACTGTGGAATAACCGGCTGGGATGGAAGGAGTCATTTTACTGCACAGATGGGTGAAAAACAAATCTGCATTATGAATGAGCACATACTATGGATTAAAAACCAGTCTTCGAGATATTATTCTTTTCCTCATCGTCTTACACTATAATGCTTTTTTCTTAAACAAAAAGCGTGTTGTAGTTCCATAGACAGTCGGAATGTCTGGTCGAGAAAGCCTGAAGTCTTCAATATGAGGAAACCTCATTTTGATAAGAAGCCCATCTTCTCTTCAGGTCTTATCTGCTCACACGTGCTCCACATGCAGAACGCTTTCTCCTACTTCGAGGATTCTCTACTATTTCATTTTCCAAAATCAAAGACAGTAAAACGCAGCTGAGAATTGAGGGAGGTCATCCATAATGATCATCATCTATATCAATGTTTGCCAACTCCAGTCCTCGGGCACCCCCAACGCCTCATGTTACTAATATCTCCTTAGTATTACACAGGTGATGAGGCGATTTCTGAGACATTGACCATAATTATAGGCGTTCTCTCTATAGGATATCCTTAAATCAAGACCTGTTGGAGATATTTGAGGACTCAAGTTGAGAAATACTGATCAATATCATAAGATTTGCTCTTAAAGGGGTCTTCCAGAGAAATACTATTGATGATAAGGATAGGTCATCAATAGCTGATCAGCTGGGGACCGTCACTTGGGACCCCGACCGATCAGCTGAGCGGGCACATGCTGTCAGCACCGCAAATACACAGAGGTCGGAGCAGATGCCTCGGTGTAGTGGCCGGCCCTTGTAATTAACTGCAGGCACAGATCTCATGGAAATCAGTGGAAGCCATGCCTGCAGTTACAAGCACCGGCCACTATACGGAGGGTGGCACGGAGGCTTTGGTTCTGACCTCTGTACTTGCAGCGTTGACAGCATGCGCCTGCTCAGCTGATCGGTCGGTCATCAATAGTATTTCCCTGAAAAAAAACATTTAAGGCTACTTTTATAGCTAACTCCAAAATTGCTTAAAGGGCAAGAACACCCAACATACTGGCATCCTCAGGGGTCAGGGGTTACAAGTAACCTCAGAACCCTAAGGATGCTGCAATGTTCAGGCAGAGACATTAGTCTATAGCAGTGACTTGCTTGATATCTCATATGGCTAGTAGTTATTTAGGAGACCTCTATAACGCACTGTATATAGCAGATTGCGGCAGCATTGAATAATATATATTAAAAATAATCGTTATTTGTATAGCGCCAAACCTATTCGCTTACATTAGAGGTGGCTCAGCGCTCCTGGCTGTCCTAGGCAGGTGTTTGTATTTTTAATTCCTATGCTTCTTAGTATTTTAATTTACTTCAATAAAAGTTAGGTTTTAATGAGGGTCATCAAGCAGGGGGTGTTCCTGCCCTTTGGGCAATTCTGGTGGTAATTATTGTTAATAAGCCCACCCTGAGGCACTTTTTGTATACTTTACTTTTATAACTAGACATGTCCAATTAATTTTTTAGGTAGCATGTAAAGTACAAGTTGGAAAATGGTATTTCTAATACTTCAAAAATGTCTGTGGGTTGTTGATTCTAAAACTGAAACTAAATTAGCTTTTGAATATCTTTAAAAAGATCCAAATTTTTAGCGCAAGTCTGCGAGGAGCCATTGAAATCACTAGCAGCATTGTACCGTGATTAGTGCGCCATTTGGTGTGAGAGGGGCCTTAATCATCCAACCTTAGATTTCTTTTCTAAGGAAGTCTACCTTGTTCTCAAGATCAAGAGGTTGCATGTAAAGGGTCCAGAGTAATAATAATAATCCCCTTTATTTATATTACGCATGCATATTACACAGCACTTTACATCACTTGATATTATGGCTCATTCATTGAGATTTATCTATATTATGCATGTATATGTATATCTTATTATATTTATACATTGGGGTTTTCAAGAAATGCAAGATCCTTGTTTTAATGGCGCTCACATGGGAAACTATGGTTTCTTAAAAGTCCTTCATTAATGTCCTGTTGTTCCTAATAATAGTTAAATGGGTTCTCCGAGTTGTAAAAACTCTGGAGAACCACTTCCCCATGCATTAAAATAACACATGGTGATATACTCACCTCTCCCCACTCCTGCTGTGTCCCACAATGGTGCTCGGTCCACCGTTTCAGTCTCTGTTATTGGCTGCGGCTCCTGTGACTTCAGCTTTCAACAAAGACCAGAGCGGGGGACCAAGCACTGTCGAAGGACACAGTGGCAACGGAGAGAGGTGAGTATATCACCATTTGTTTTTTAATGCATGGGGTAGGGGATGTCCAACGTTCTTAGAACTTGGACAACCCCTTTAAGAACATTGTGGACCAACTAGGTATATCTAATGAGCCTCACAAGTGACTTTCTCTCATCTTTTAAAGGGACGCACTCCAGTTACTTTGTGTATCAATATATTTATTCCTAGGATGTTCACAGGGAATACGTCATCTTTAAGCTTGATTAACGGTACAGAAGTTCTAGGAGGCTCTGTCATCGGGATAAATAACCTTCATGTTATAATTACTTTTATATCTTACAAAACTCCTTAACATCAAGCTATAGAAATAGAAGCAATAGCCATAGAAGGTCTTGGTGTGCCATGGCACATAGCAGCACGCTATTATATCTCTGGCTTATTATTGGGGACTTTGGGTTGACATTCTTTCGAGTCTTGGTCCGCAAGTTGCTTCATAGAGTCTTGGTCTACAGTACTATGATGAAATATTGTATGGAATTGGTACAGAATACCGATAACACATCTTGCCTGCAGTATACTGCAGTTACAGGTTGATAATTGTTTTTGCATTGTTTTAATAGCGAAAAACTTCTTGCGTTTTACAGTGCTCAAAACGGGGAGGTTGTAAGTTATGAGAAGACAAGATGGAGGCACAGTCTCACAACACTGCCATGAGTGAAAAGAAAAAAGTAGAGAACTCCATAGTGAAAACTCACTCTAGGACAGATGTGAGTGAGAAGGCAGTTGCTTCCAGTACAACCTCCAATGGTAAGTGGAAAGCATGAAGTCTAGTTATTACGTCTACTGTATGTATGTGTCAACTAAGTCTATGTACGTATGTGTTGTAAAATAGGTGTCTGTAAAAGTAACAGAAAATTGGCAGCAGAACAAGAACACGTGGTCCATTTAGTCTGCCCTTAATTCCTATTTATTTTTCTCCTATGATAGATATATGTTCACATCCAAAGAAAGAAAGAAATACAGCTCCCCATCCTCTAGATCAGGGGTGTCCAACCTGCGGCCCAGGATGGCTATGAATGCGGCCCACAGGGGTGGGTTGGCCATTTACTGCACCGTGACGGTCCGACGGCTTCATTATACACTTTAAAAAAAAAAACTCTGAAAAACAATTGTAGAATTGGGGTATTTTTCTCTCCCTGCCCTCCAATGAAATTTAATAGAAGTTATTCAATACAATTATATGTAGTACCCACAAAAACTACAGTTCGGCACGCAAAAAAAAACAAGCCCTCATATGGGGGTGTTGATGGAAAAATTAAAAAGTTATAGCTCTTGAAAAGTGGAGATGAAAATTCCCCCCAAATTGTTGCATCATTATGAACAAAACAGCCCACGTCATTAAAGGGTTAATTGATTATTGGAACTGTAAGAGTGCATTCACACAACAACATTTTTACATTCCAGTGAAATTCCCTGACTTTCTGTCGCAATTTTTCACTGTGGATCTGCATGCAGATTTAGCCCGTGGGGAAAATCCACATGTGGAATTGCGACCCGTTTCGTTAGTTAATGTGTGGCCCAAGACAACTCTTCTTCTTCGACTGTGGCCCAGAGATTGGACACCCCCGCTGTAGATTGGATTCTCATCTTTAATAGTCCAAGTGCTACCCCCCAAGAGCAAAGATAAGTAGTGCAACGGAACTCGTGGACCTTAACGCGCATCAAACATGGATAAACCCGGCACCAGCAGGCTTGGACTTGATAATTTACTTAATCCAATAAAATGGCAACTCCACAACTGCCCCAATGTTTAGAGTGGGGACATCATGAGATGTAGGAGTAAAACTCTCATCACTTGAACCGCGTACGATGGATTAAATATAGCATGATGTTTTATATTGCTGGTGCCGGACTTTATCCATTGTTCTCTAGATATGTGTTTATCCCAGGCATGTTTAAAGGGGATCTGTCCCATTAAATATATAGTATGATCTGTGAGCAGGAAGTCTTAGCAGACTGATTTATTGTTTTCTGGGAAATGATTCAGTAAAACTTGTAAATCATTCGTGTAAGTTATTGTTTGCTCTGGGCTTTAGAGCCCCGTGGGCGGTCCTATCAGTGATTGACAACCTTCATTGTATGAGCTGGCTGTCAGTCAGTGACTCCATCTACGCACTGGACTCCTAAGCTAAATGAGAAAAAATTTTAGTAAAAATTTGCAAGTTACACAGAATTGTCCCCATTAAACAACAAATCAGTTTATTGAACTCCTCATGCTTTATATCCTGATGCCGGCAGATTGGGTTGTATTTTCAATGTGTGAGGTTCCCTTTACATTAATTCCCTTTAGATTAATTGACTGTTGATTTTCCAACCATATCCGCTATTGAGATTCATATATAATGATAGGAATCACATTCAATGATAGAATTACAATTTTGAGAGCCAAAACATTTTAACATTTTAATTGTAAAGACCAAAACAACTTTTAAGAGCCCCCCACCTCCCATGGCTTCTTAGTGGCCTATCAGAATATTCCTCAACAGCACCTACAGTGAATATGAGGGGTATTTCCAGATTTGCTTTTCAGTGTGAAGATCAGGGTATGTCACCCACTAGCTTCAGCTTAGTGTAGTTTCACATGTGCATTCATGGAACCTTCGATTGGAGGTTCCGTCACAGATCCAGTGGGAAATACCGGAATAAAAAGCGCTGCATGCAGCAGTTTTTATTCCATCTAAAAGTCCGGCGGGAACCAAATGGGCCCCATTATAGTCAATGGGATCCATTTGGTGCTGTTTGGTTCTGTTCTAAAACTGAGCTGTTCAGCCACGGGGATAACATTTTTCTGCTCCCCGAACAGAGCAGGAAAGTTGAACCCTGAGGGCAGATGTGAAACCAATTTTCCTTGCTAACCAGCTGGTAAATATTTTACCTCTGAAAAAGCTGTATCGTTCATTCATTGAAGTCTTACTACTGATCATTAGGGGTCCACTGACGGGATTGCCCATCAGCGAGCAAGCTAATGTATTGCCTGGATGTATACACATTGCATAAAGTACTCTTAGAAACTAATAAAGGGAATCAGTCACATTCAGTCACCTTTAACTTAGTTACTGTTGCAGATGCAGTTAAAAATGTCTGTCTTGTGGGCAGATTGTTTTTAAAGGAGTTGTCCGAGTCGTTTTGGGGTTAAAATCGTGTTACCCATGCAGTAAAATAACTAACAGTCATATACGTATTCACCTCTCCCCAATCTAACATCATGTTTACAGCCGGCCCCTGCTCAGTTGCTTAGCTCTGTGATTGGCTGCAGCACCTGTGAGGTTCCATAAACAGGCAGCCTGTAAACAAATAACCAAAGCAGGGGCGGTGCAGCACACAGCAGGGAGTGGAAAGAAGTAAGTATATGACCGTTAGTTATTTTACCGCTTGGGAAAGGGGCTCTTAACAAAAAACAACTACTTGGACTACTTGCCGTTAAGGCAATGAAATGTGTTCCCATTATTTAGAATAAAATATAATTTTTGTAGAGTATAAAACATCTACTCCATACATAATAACTACAGTGTATTCAGAAGAATCGGAGAGTAGATTTAAAGTAAACCTGTTACGTTCACACAGTACCATAAACTAAGTTATGGTGCTGTTAGGGGAGGTGACAGAGAGCCGGAGGATGTATGTTTTATACTCACCCGTGATCCAGCGGGGATCCTCTCTGAAGATTGTGTGGTGCTCAAAAATCTGACTCTTTTTAGAGTTCCTTTTGCATGCTCCCATATACAAGTCTATGGGAGAGTGTGGGCACGGGACTGTAAAAAGAGTCAGATTTTCGAGCGCCATGCAATCTACAGGGGAGGACACCACTGGATCGCGGGAGCTGGTGAATTAAAAAAAAATACATCACCCGCCTCCATGTCACCTTCCCTGACAGCACCATAACTTAGTTTATGGCATTGTAGGGACATGACGGGTTCCCTTTTAGGCTTTCCTATAACTCAGGCACTTACATTCTGAACAATAGCACTTCAGACTATTTCTCCATGTTCTTCAGGCGTTATATAGAAGGCTTGAAGAGAACAACATATGACATACCTGTGTATATTGCGGCTTTTACACAGCACCTTGATTGTTCAACTGTGGAAAGAAAGAAAGCCAAGTTCTCAGTGGTGAAAGTGGCCTTTAATTTTAGGTCATGTCTTTGTGAACCTGGTCTGCCTCATTGTCTGAAATTAAGTTGTAAAGTTCTAACGTAATTCTTCTCTTTCTCATACATAACGGTTCTGATAAAGCAGTTATTACAATGATTTGATTTACTTTTTTCCTTTTAATTAAGGAAAATTAGCTTCTACGTCATTGTTTTTTTTTTTTTTGCCTTCCTCTGGATCAACAATGGGGGTTGGGGTGGGGGTAATAGGCTAAACAAGATGGATATGTCTTTTTCAGTCTAACGTACTATGTTACTTTGACTAAAGCATCGCTGTCGCTGTACATTCTTGGATATTTCGGAGCAGCTACTTGAAGATCCTAGAATCTCATTCTTGTTTGGGTTCAGTCTGGGGGTCAAGTGGAGATTTTCTTTTTTTCTTACTGACCTTGTTAGAAGCAAACTTGTTTTGAGAAGACGGAGTAACCCGTTTCAGACTCCTCTCCAGTCATTGGCTAGAGGATGTCATTCTTTCATGATATCCCCTGGAGTATTGTGGTATAAATGCTTTATCATCTCCAATCTGTGTTATGTGGAGACATTTCCTGTAGAAGAAAATTCCTTCACACTGCAACCTCTCAAAATATTTTTTTTTCTAAGATGACAATGACAATGTGTTCT
This sequence comes from Eleutherodactylus coqui, assembly GCF_035609145.1. Taxonomy (NCBI): domain Eukaryota; kingdom Metazoa; phylum Chordata; class Amphibia; order Anura; family Eleutherodactylidae; genus Eleutherodactylus; species Eleutherodactylus coqui. Next base: position 9,331,064 of record NC_089848.1, on the reverse strand, counting down.
TGCTTTCACAAAGAATCCTAACTAGAGGGCACGTAGAAACCTACAGGCCTTACCTACTTCTGCATCCCTTTTTAGGAACGCATGCTTGATACATACCGTATTGCACAGGTATTCAAACAGTCCATTGGGACAGTACTGCACGGCGGCACACGGAGTGTCTTCGTGTTCCCACAATGACCTCATAGGGGCAGGTTTACTAGTTCTGTCTAAAAGTTAGACAGTGCAAACTAAAACACACAGTCTTAAAATGCACCAGATTCATCACAGCGACTTACGCTGAATGGTAAATTTGATGAATTTTAAGATTGTGTAGACTAGGTTTATACCACCCATTAGCTGGCTTAGTTTATGCCAAAAATTGTGCCAAAATTTTGACGCAATTTGCAGTAACTTGGCACAATTTTTGGTGCAATTTAGACCCCACCTCCTTTTATGAAGCCATACCCCTTTTCAGGAAAAATTATCCAAACATTTCCATAAACACATTAGGGGTACATTTACCAAAACTGTACGCCAGAATAATGGCATACAAAAGTCACCACTTTTTTTTAAAAGTGAGCAGAAATTGTTGAGAGGGAGCATGGCCCCCCGAACCGACAGATTTATGTGTAATTCACTCCAGAAACTGGCATAAATTGTGCCAGAAATGTACGCCTGGTTGGGCCTGCTTATGCCCCATGTGGCAGGGAAAATCATGCTAAGTTCAGCACAAGAAATGCCGGGCTTAGTAAATTTCCCCCATAGTACATTTGGCATAAAGCATTTAAAGGGGTTGTCCCGTGAAAGCAAGTGGGGGTATACACTTCTGTATGGCCATATTAATGCACTTTGTAATATACATCGTGCATTAATTATGAGCCATAAAGAAGTTATTCACTTACCTGTTCCGTTGCTAGCGTCCCCGTCTCCATGGAGCCGTCTAATTTCAGCGTCTAATCTCCCGATTAGACGCGCTTGCGCAGTCCAGTCTTCTCCCTTCTGAATGGGGCCGCTCGTGCTGGAGAGCGGCTCCTTGTAGCTCCGCCCCGTCACGTGTGCCGATTCCAGCCAATCAGGTGGCTGGAATCGGCAATGGAACCCACAGAGCCCACGGTGCACCATGGGAGAAGACCTGCGGTCCACCGTGGGTGAAGATCCCGGCGGCCATCTTCGCAAGGTAAGTAAGAAGTCACCGGAGCGCGGGGATTCGGGTAAGTACTATGCGGGTTTTTTTTTAAACCCCTGCATCAGGTTTGTCTCGCGCCGAACGAGGGGGCTATTGAAAAAAAAAACAACCCGTTTCGGCGCGGGACAACCCCTTTAAGACTGTCTTCAGGTGAATTTTCCTCCACAAGTCTATTCAAGTATTTTGAATAGTAAATCTGCCCCATTGTAACGCAATGAAGCCCAGAGTATAACTCATGGCTGCGATGTGAACACCTTCCTGCATGAAGGGACCAGGGTTGCCAGGAGAATGGAGACTGTGCTTTAATGTATCCGTAACTCCCATAGAAGTGAATGGGAGTTATGAAAATAATAGAACTATTCCTGACCACCCCGGCTTTTCTATTTCCTGCTGTAATGATGAAATTGAGCCAATTACCGCTGTAACAGGTCACTCCGTAAACTCATGTGACTTACCTTTCTGCAATTTATTTTACTGCTTGGATGGAAAAGCCATGGCCATTGTCTGCGGCATCATCTACATATTCAGTCTTTTTGACTTTTCCACCATCACAGTTTACCAGAATATAATTACCTGTTTTCGATGACATGATGTAGTGTTTGAGGGAAATGCTCCTGAGGGTCCCAGATTCATCATGTACCATTTTTTAATTAAATACCGATTCCATAACGAAAGTAGATGGACAACTCATTTTGCACACATGCTAATGAAATTATTTTTAATGAGTTACAGACCATTATGCAAAGGAATGAAAATACACTCAGTTAATGCAGTTGCGGGGTAATTTTAGGGACAGCCTTGTAAATTACCGCATATCATAGTACTTTATTTTAGGAGAAAATAAGGATCAGTGCTTTCTTTACAGCTACAAATATTTGCATCGTTGGTGAAAATATTCTGGGTTTCCATTATCTGACTTTTGGCTTTGGTGAAGGGGACAGTTTTCTTCAACAATTAGAAATGAAATTATCTTCACTTTAGCCCCATTTATTCTGGCTAATTATGGTGATTGGCTCGTTTCTGACCCACTGCAATGACTATTGGCCAATGTAACTGAAAAGATCTCCACTGATCAGGCGGCTGTAAAATCATTGTTATAGGCTGCCTGATTGGTGAATGTAAATACCACTCATAGTGACATCTACATATACAATAGGATCGTCCTGATGGAAAGGACTATCAGATCCTCACGTGGACTTTTGAAAACCCCTGTCATTGCAAGTTAAGGGACCTTCAATGGAAAAAATGGACTTTTGATAAATATCTAGATTAGGGTTTTAGTTCCTTATATAACTCAAGAAAGGATTCACTGTTGAATATCTATAATTCTGACTGGATTTGGTTATGGCGCTTGAAGCCTGGGTATCCAGTGAAATAGGCCAGTAGACCTTCAATGAACCTTTTTTGAAAAGTAACATTAAAGAGATTGTCCAGTTGTAAACTATTGATGGCTTTTCGTTAGGATAGGCTATCAATAGAAGATTGGTAGGGGTGTACTGCCCAAGAGGCATGCTGATCAGTTGTTTGCTGGATCGGTGTCATCATACACTAAGCTGATTTCTGCTGGAAGCAGACAGCTCTGTTCCCACTGTAGTGGCCAGGCTTGGTATTACAAGCAAAGTTCCCATTCACTTTAATGCCTGTAATACCAAGCCTGGCCACTGCAGTGGGAATAGAGCTGTCTGCTTCCTGCAGAAATAAACTCAGGGTGAAAGTGCATTTGCACAGTGAACATTTGATCTGTGAACTCTATTGATCTACTATTGATGGTCTATCCTGCAGATAGGCCACCAGTGGTGTTCAAATTGACAACCCCTATAATGATGGTAACTTTTGCAACCAGGTGTATGCAATTTTTTCTTCAATGCAAGCTACGGAGGAGTTAAAGGAGTTATCCGAGTTAAGGAAATCCCTGTAACCTGGGCCCCCTTTACTTAAAATAAAATATCAGCAGTTACTCACCTCTCCCCACTCACACATTTGTCCTATACTGCCAGCTGTAGTCTCCCTGTGATGTCACTTTGTAGGCTGCAGTCAGCATCAGTCCATCTATAAACAAGCTGCAGCAGCCAATGACAGTGATCATGGTTGAGCACTGTCATTGGCTGCTACAGCAGGTTTACAGGAGTGGAGAGAGATGAGTAACCACTAGAGATGAGCGAGCATACTCGTCCGAGCTTGATGCTCGTTCGAGTATTAGGGTGCTCGAGATGCTCGTTACTCGAGACGAGCACCACGCGGTGCTCGTCTCGATTAAACGAGCACTGACCATTGAATTCAATGGAGCCGGCAATACAGCCGGCTCCATTAAAAGCAATGCGCTGCGGGTGATCGCGGGATGAATTGTCAGGAAGGGGCTAAATATATAAGCCCTTCCCTGCAATTCATCCTGAAATGTGTAAAAATAAAAAAAATATATATACTCACCTTTCCGCTGCAGCCGGAGTTCAGCTGCGGCCGCCGGCAGTTCTCCTGAACTGCTTCTCTATACTATTCAGCAGCCGGGGCTTTAAAATCCCTGCCTGCTAAATGAGCTGCCTCTAATTGGTCACAGCCTGACCAATCAGAGGCAGCTCTCACTTACCCATTCATGAATTTATGAATCAGCGAGTGACTGCTGCCTCTCATTGGCTCAGCAGGACTAATCAGATTGGTCCCTGCGCTGAGCCAATGAGAGGCAGCAGTCACTCACCCATTCATGAATTCATGAATGGGTGTGTGAGTGAGACCTGCCTCTGATTGGTCAGGCTGTGACCAATTAGAGGCAGCTCATTCAGCAGGCATGGATTTTAAAACCCCGGCTGCTGAATAGTATAGAGAAGCAGTTCAGGAGAACTGCCGGCGGCTGCAGCTGAACTCCGGCTGCAGCGGAAAGGTGAGTACATATATTATTTTTATTTTTACACATTTCAGGATGAATTGCAGGGAAGGGCTTATATATTTAACCCCTTCCCGACAATTCATCCCGCGATCGCCGGCAGCCCATTGCTTTCAATGGAGCCGGCTGTATTGCCGGCTCCATTGAATTCAATGGGCTAACATCGTTCTTCTCTGCCACAGCTGTTACAGCTGTGGCAGAGGAGAACGATCTTTATGCTGACAGTGCGGGGGGGGGGGGCTCTTGCCACTATTGTGGCTTAATAGTGGGACCTGGGAACTTGAGATGCAGCCCAACATGTAGCCCCTCGCCTGCCCTATCCGTTTCTGTGTCATTCCCATCACTTTAGTGAATTTCCCAGATTTTCACAAATGAAAACCTTAGCGAGCATCGGCGATATACAAAAATGCTCGGGTCGCCCATTGACTTTAATGGGGTTCGTTACTTGAAATGAACCCTCGAGCATCGCGGGAAGTTCGACTCGAGTAACGAGCACTCGAGCATTTTGGTGCTCGCTCATCTCTAGTAGCCACCGATTTGTTACTTTAATGCATGGGGGGCCCAATGTCTGCTGATGAGCTCATGTATGCGGTCAGACAGAAAGTAGCCACAACATTTCCAATCGGGAAGAAGAATTACATCTGTTACCATGGCTTGATACTGTCAAAGCTGATACTGGCATGGATATCAACCAAATGAAAGAAGCGGTGCAAAACCGAAAAACATGGAGGGAGGGAGCCTTTAGGGTCACCGAGGGTCATGAACGACTAAACAGCTGACAACAACAACAACATATCATGGACAAATAATTTCACAAACATTTGTCTTATAATAGGTTTTATAGTTCTGCTCAAATTTCCTAAACTGCCTTTTGGCATTTGACTTCTACATGTTCAGTTTCCTACCGATACAAACATATTATATATTGCCATATATTTCTATAGCCTGGCCACAGAATATGACCATTGTATACATAATGGGGCAATTCACTTATGTGATTGTGCATAGACATTGTTGTAAAATATGCAAAAAATGATGCCCATTTTTCAAGTTTTAGACCTATTTTTTAAGCAAATGACCTAGAAAGAATAGTCCACTCTGCCTCACATTACAAAGGACATGGCTTAGTGGAAATTGATGTGGCTCAAATGGCGTGTGCCAAAAGTGTTGTCACCTCAGCCCAGACCTGTTGGAGCAATGAATGACAAACTCTAGACACTGGAAGACACAAACCAGGTGTAGGAAGCCTATGAGATAGAGTTAGGACAGAAGCAAAACCAAAGTGATCACAGAGGAATGGGACTAGGAAAACACAGTAAGGCAGGAGGAGGGTAAAGAAGACAACAAGAAAACTGGATACAAGAAAGCTCCCAGGAAATCTGTCTTACATGCTTTGCACCATATCTGCTTTGTGTTTATGCCAAAAATTGTGCCAAATTGTTGGTGCAAACTGAGCCAAGTAATAAGTAGGCTAAATGTAGACCAGGTAGACCAGACAGTCTTAAAATTCAACAGATTTATCATTCAGCAAAGTTACTGTGATAAACTGGTGCATTTTAAGACTTTCTAATATTGCACTGTGTAACTTTTCGAAAGTATTAGTAAATAAGCCCGAAACAGTGCAAAACCTTTCTAAAGGACCATAGGCACCGACACAAATAGTAATAGAACTGGCATCCATTGCAAAATGGAGCAGATTAAAATATCCTAAAAACAGTGCTAATAGGCTAACTGGGCTCTTAGTCACCCCAGCCACCCTATCAGCTCTGGACTTGGGGGTGGGGGTTGCTCTCTCAGCATCCAGGGCCAAATGGGACTGCTCATGCATTTACAAGCACATAGCATATCACGCGGTCTGGAGTGGGTGCTGTGGCACCATAGCACCCCTACTGGAGCTGGGTCTGCCTCCTGGATCCAGCACTAGTCACGCCATGACAAGTGTGTAAAGATGCTCCAACATAGCCCAGTGTAATAAATTTGGCAGATTTTTAGATTGCCTGGTGTAAGTTGAAACTAACTAGTAGACTGGATTAGTCAACTTGCACTAGTATTTTTTGGAAGGAGTCACAAATTTCTGAATAATGTCGCACAACAGTAATAGTCAAAACATCCCGCATATCCATGTCAGCTTGAGTGAGACCTAGCTGCAACACAGACAGCAGGATCATAAGAGATAAATATAAAGATAATGAGTGACAAAGAAAAGGGGGGGAGCAAACCCAATGGTATCCGAGGCTCGGGTCCCTGATGAATATCCAGAACCCAAAAGCCTTAGAGAGGGTTAGATAATGCAGGTGGTACCAACCAGAAAGACCCACCAATGGTGCACCCCCTGGATCTGTTAGGACCAAAAAAAAATGGTATTTTGGCGCACCTCTCCAATAAAGGCAGTGAGATGGTAGATGTAATATCCAACTTCTCTTTTATTAAATGGATTAAAAACTATCATAAGTCTACCATCTCACTACCTTTATTGGAGAGTTGCGCAAGTTACCATTTTTTTCTGGTCCCCAAATATAAAGATAAAACTGTTCTAATAATGCAGAAGGTCATGTCCGCTCTTTTACAAGAACTAATATGTAATTAACAATAAAAAAAGCTAAATTCCATGTATTAGGCGAACCATATAACATATGCAGTTATTAATATGTCTTAAATAAACTATAACATGCCATAACTCCTACGTTGGCCGACCTCTCGAATCAATCTATCCTGCCCGATTTATGCGGTGCTGGATATTGCCAAGACGTCTTCCGAAGGCCTAACTGACTGATACCATTTTTCTAAGACACGTAAAAGTTAAGTTCGAGTCCAATTATTAAATCTTTGGAGACCATTCCCACATGGTTGTGTAAATGGTAGCTTCATCCTGCGTTCTTTCATCTCTTTGCCTGCTCTCCTGGCTTGACAGTTGAAAAGCTCTGACTGTGCCACACAATGGTTTGATTGGTTTCTCTGGGGGAGGCTTTTCCCTGCCTCATCATTCGCCAGGCAGGTGGACCAGAAAGTCTCTTGATTCTTTTGTTGCTTCTCAAAGTCCGGGGGTCTTTGACTGAATAAATCCGCCGTCATGGGATAATTTGCTAAAAGGAGACTGAAAGATTTGAGAGAAAAGCTTCACTACTTGGGTGCTGAATTAATGAAATAACTTGGGCCCTGGAGTTTGCAATTGAAAAATCACCAGGAATGCAATGAGGGGCGGAGACCGACTTCAGAATGCAAGTCTTTTATTCCCCATAATAAGCTATAAAGGCTTTCTGTGATGTAGCTAAGTAAGTTGGCTTGTCTGGCCTCTGGTTATTTGCATTTTAACGCTGTAGGAAGGGAAGCCCTTCGCGAGAATAAAAGCTGCTCGCAAGCCGCGTCTACTTACTCATTAGATTATTGCAAGTGGATAGAAAGAATCACACATGACAGAACTTAAGGCTGAGTTAACCCTGGATGAAAAGTAATTTACAGATAGTCTGTCCTTAGCCATATTTGTAGCCCCGATAAGGTTTCATTTCAGAATGGATAGGCGACATTTCCCCTAACGGACCCATTCTGCGACACCTGTGATAACAGCTCTCAGATCCTAATTGAAATTGGTTTCAAAATGGATTTTCACTTTCCTCTGTCTGAGAAAAATATTGAATGGGCTCCAAACTGCCACGGAGAATCTTAGACCTTGGCGTTCGGAGCAGGAAGCCGGGATCATCTTTCAAAACAGTGTCGATGACATGTCAGTGCGGTTATAGGTCTTATTAATGAACTCATTGATCATTTGATGAGGGTGATAATAATACACAGGATCCTTCCGCTATTTAAAAATTACTTCTCTGCAAACAGTTTTAAGTGGCGATGCAAGCGACGATTAGGAAAGCACAAATGCAACACACATGCAAGCGGGGGGAAAAATCGGCTTCTCGTAGAGCTGAAAAGTAATTTAACGATAATGATGAAGGTAATAATTATTATTATCGTCAGCATCATTATCCTCATCATATAATTAGTTCACAAACTCTCTCTTGTTGTCCCCCAGTTCCGGAATGTGGCTTTTTTTTGCAGGTCGGGATCGGTTTTCATAGGGTTTTCATAGGGGAAATGTTACGGGCTTCTCGTATTTCACTTTGAATTGTCTCTTAGGTGTTTCGCCATTCTCTGTGCTAGCGTGGGTCAATTCATCCCCTATTCAGTGCTTGAAAGAAGATCTATGATCAAAGGCTTCAGTGATGTCACTGATCTCTGGTGATTGATTGGGAACAGAAGTTTTGCAGCATTTTGCATGTCGTCTTTCTTATCACATCGAACCATTAGCATATCATTTTAGAGCGCTCCCAGAATAACGCTCAAGTTGTGTTTATTCCATTTTTTGGTTATTTTAGAATGCTAAAGGTAAATACGAGCGCTTCACTTCTTTTAACTCATTTGGTTTTGCACAAAAGTAATTGAGTTAGTATTTTCTGTATTCTTTTATCATTTCTATTTTTTTTCTCATTCCTCAGTTTTATTTAGCTCTTATATATACTGGTGATTTTTTATTTTATTTAGCTCTTATATATACTGGTGATTTCCCTCTGACCATTCTTTCTGCATTGTTGATATCTGATCAGACTTGCTTCTCTGTGTTTGTTCCATTTATTTCTGTGATGAGTATGTTTTATGTAATGTTACAATATTGATCGCGTGTAACAGCATTTCTCAGTAGTGTTAGTAGATTAGAACGTCTATCTGGGAAACAACAGATTTTTAGGTTTAGGCTGGATGCACATGAGCATAAGCATATTTGCACATGTTTTTGCGTATTTTACTGTGCGTTTTGAGTGCAAACGTTAAGCGCAATTGCGAGCGCAAAAAAAATGGACAATAGCTTCATGAATTCAAAATACTATCGGATCCTGATTTAAAAGGCTATTTAGCCTAATGAGGTCCAGATGTGTTTTTTTTTTGTTTTACAGATTTGCGCAGTGTATTGCGCTTTTGCACTCATACTTCTATGGGAATCTTTGGTATGCAGATGCGCAAAAAAATAAAGCATGCTGCGTTTTTTTTTTCCACATGTGAAAAAGAGTGCTGAGGACGAACCTATTGAAATGAACGGGTTCTGTTCCCTGCATATTACACACACAAATATGCGCGTAAAGACATTCGTGTGGAGGGGCGCTTTTCCTGCGTAAATTTGTATGAAAGTAGAACATGCTGTGTATTTTTTGCGCAATGGAATGGCGCACTTAAAATATGTGCATGTGAACAAACCAATTAAAATCAATGGGTTCCCTGCATACTGCAAGCACATATATGTGAGTAAATACATTCGTGCGAAGGGGGATTTTTCCTTAAGAAACTAGGACATGCCGCATATTTTTTGTGCAATGGAAATCAGTGGGTTCTGTTTTCTATGTCTTGCATTTTTAATTTTTTTCATGTGCAAATATGTGCAGAAATATGACCCCATACTCACCTCTGGATCCGCTGTCCGATGTCCCGCATCCCATGCCGGTGCAGTACAGCGCATGACACGCGGGCAGTGTCATGTGACGCACCGGCAGTGTCATATTACACGCCCACAGCATCACATGACGCGTCAGCCACGTCATATGACGCGGGCGTCTGTGGGTGGGGAAGTGGTTTCACGCTATCTTCCGCAGTGCTACAGCGGAAGATAGCGTGACGGACGGCTTCCATTGACTGCAATGGAAGCCGTCTGCGCGTACGCCCACGGCAAATAGAACATGCCACGGGTGATTATGGGTGATTTCACGGGGCGGAATTCCGCACCATGAGCGTTGCGCTATTAGATTCAATAGAACCTAACAGCTGCGGGGCAACGCCGCTGATTTCCGCTGAGTGATGCACGGCGGGAATCCGCCCCTGGGAATTAGGCCTAAAACCACTGACAGGAGATGTCAATAGAAATAATTATTTAGTTTCAATGGCTTCTGTCAATAAGTAGGAAATATTAGACCGCAGTCAGTTCTTGAAGTTGATGTGTTGGAAGCAGGAAAAATGGAATCTGAATGACTTTGACAAGTGGCCAGATTGTGATGACTAAGCCAACTGAAGTCCAATATATAAAGTGCACGTGAGCAGCACCACTATATAAACCTAGTCATAGGTGGGCTATCCGATGCATCAGCTGGAACAAACAGGAGACCGGATCCGTACTCCCAGAATATGTCCAATGGTCAAGAAAGAAAGGTTTCAGCAGCATCAATGGTGCAAATCCAATAACGATTTTATTCTCCCATCACACCAGCAAGCGACGTTCCGTCATGTAGCCTTAACAGACTAAGGCAACTGAGTCTGAGTATCTCCAAAGTGGCCGGTCTTGGGGGATGTTCCTAGTATGCAGTGGTTGGTACCTGTCATAAGTGCTCCATAGAAGAACAACCTTTTGAACTGCTGACAAGGTGATAGTTGGCCAAGACCTATTAATGGATATTGGAAGCGAAGGCTAGCCGGTCCGGTCTGATCCCACAGAAGAGTCAATGTAGTACAAATTGTTGAAAAAGTTAATGCTGCCTATGCTAGAGAGGTGTCAGAACACACACAGGACATCCAGCTTAATGAGTGGTGTCAGTAATAAAATGTTACATTTATCATATCAATTAACACTGTAAATCCACCTTATTTATGGCCGGTGTCAATTTTACATGTTGTAATGACTATTGTTTCCAACCAATGCAACCAATGCCATAGACTGTTCAAACAGCATCAAGCAAATGACCAATGATAGATGCACATCCAAGAAGAAGAAAAAAAGGCTGCTCTTACCGCTTCTGTAGTGTAGACAAGTAAGGAGCTTACCCACGCATTCCAAAAATTTCAGAGAGGTTCCAGAGTAGTTTTGGATCTCTGTAATGATGGAATGTAGACCATCAGATCTGTTCCTACTATTACCTAATGACTGCTGTGCTCTGTTTAGTACACACAAAGTGAGGCGATCGCCCTGAAAAGGACAACTCTGCACTTTCCCTGTTATGCAGATCTTAATTAATAGCTTACCAGTTCGACATGCATTCATACAAGTGTCATCATTGACAATAACACTTGTATGAATGCATGTGAGACCAGGATGCTATTAAATAGGGCCTCCACAACAGGGATAGTATGGAGTCGTCCTTTTAAGGGCGATCGCCCTGCTTTGTTTATACTAAATAGGGCACAATAGTCATTAGGTAATAGCAGGGAGAGATTTGATGGTCCCCATTCCCTCATTACAGAGATCTACAACTACTCTGGAACCACTCTGAAATTTTTGGAAGGTGTGGGTAAGCTGCTTATTTGCTTAATTGTATATTTTACCAATATTTTACACTGATATGATAAATGTTTCATTTTAATTACTGACATCACCCATTCCTATTATGGTAGAGTTTTATGGTGTTTTTTTTTTTATTGCGGAAGTGGGTCACTTTTCCCATTCTTGCTCAACCTTTTTTCTTTGTAGCATAACTTCAGACCATAATACTGACCCTGGTCCACTGCCAGAAGCACTTAAAATGGGCATGTTAGCATTAGAAGTGGACCATAGAGCAGAAGAAGGTGGCGTGGTCTGAGAAATTATGTGTTCTTTTCTATCGTGGGACTTGCAGGGTGGGTTTGTGCCACCTTCCTGTGGAAGAGATGCCTCCAGGATGCAGTATGGGAAGAAGGCAAGCCGGCAAAGCAGTGTCACACTCTGGGCAATGTTCTGGCATTCTAGTGAATGTCACTTTGACATATACCTCCTACCTAAACATTGTTGTAGACCAATTGCTCTCCCTCATCCCTTCATTGCAACAGTATTTCCTAATGGCAGTGTCTTCTTTCAACAGGATAATGCATCCTGTCACACTGCAAAAATTGCTCAGGAATGCTTTTGAAGAACATGACAAAGAGTTCACAGTTTTGACTTGGCCTCTAAATTCTCCAGATCCCAATCCAATCAAGTATCTGTGAGATATGATGGGAAAACAAGACTAATCTTTGGTGGCTCCACCTTATAATTTACTGGACCTAAAGGATCTTGTGCTAACCTCCTGGTGTCTGATACAACAGAGAACCTTCAAAGGTCTCATACAGTCCATACCTCAATGGGTCAGAGCTGTTTTGTTAGCAGAAGGGGAACATACACAGTATTACATAGGTTGTTTGAAATAGCAGATTGTTGTGTATATATTTATATACACTCACATACTGAATTCATTCATTAGAGACAACCATCTAGTAAGCTGTTAGACCTCCTTTGGCCTTCAGGAACACAGCAATTCATCATGACGTCCATCCACAGGTTTTAGAGGACCCAGGATATGCCAGGAAAGCATTCCTCACGCCATTACCGCACTTCCACCAGCCCGAACTGTTGACACCTAACAATAAGAGTTCATTGATTCTTACTTCTTGCACCAAAGTCTGATCCATGCAACAGAAATCAAGGTTTATCTGACCAGCCATTGTGATTCCACTCCTCATGATTTAATTTTTGAGCTCTTTTGCCCTCTAGAGTCTTGCCTTTCTGTTTCTCTTAGACAGCAATGGCCCTTAAACTGGTCATCTACTGTTACAGCCCATCTGTGCTAAGGGATGATAAGTTTTGCATTTGGACATGTTAGTTTGTGTACCAGCATTGTGATTGGCTGCAGTTTGCTTGACTGTGCATCACCTGTGCATCAGAACAATTCTTGACATCCTCGATTGACCCCTTTCGTTGATGAGTTGTTTATGTCCACAGGAACCCCTATTGTTGGATGTTTTTCCTTAATCACACCATTTTCTGTATACTCTTCATAGAATTATACAATGGTAGAGTTGGAAGGGACCTCCAGGGTCATCAGGTCCAACCCCCTGCTCAGTGCAGGATTCACTAAATCATCTCAGACAGATAGATATTTGTCCAGCCTTTGTTTGAAGACTTCCATTGAAGGAGAACTCACCACCACCTCTTGACACATTGCACAAAATCCCAACCCCCCCCCCACCACCACAAGGCTGGCAGTTTTTGATACCCTCCCTGGCAAGTCTAACACTGATGGCCATGCCTTGTTCAAAGTGGCTTGGATCACTCAATTTTCCCATCTAATGTGGATTCACACTGAAACTGATCCACAGAAAACTTGTAACTTGCTCACTTGATTTCATGCTGCCCTTCGGGGTTATACAGGGAAGCTCCAAAGCTCTAATCTTGACAGCGTAGCTGTTTCTAATAAAGTCTTGTGTTTATGGAGTACTATATGGCATAAAACATGTTTGATTTTATGGAGAAATGCTGTCTTATTCCGAAGCATGACATATAGAGTGTGACAAAATATTGGACCAAACAGGAATAACTTGGTGAAAAAAAAGAAAAGTTTCATTGCAGTGATACTTTAGGTTGACCTAATTCTCACTTATGTGTTCCATGAAAGGTAAAAGAGAAATAATCCATTGCATACAAGCTTTAAATTCTAGTTGGTAATACCTGGTCCACTTGGGCCCAGGTGTAAAAGTTTATCTTGGGGCCCCCCAACTTCTCTTAACCCCTTAACGCAAAGGCGTAACTTAAAGCTTCTGGGCCCCAATGCAAAACCTGTAACAGGGCCCCCAACTATAATGCTTTATTCATAGTACTGGGCTCCCTCTATGGAGAAGAGAGGGCCTGGGCCCGGGTGCAACTGCATTCCCTATAGTTACTCCAGTGGTCCTAATAATTACCATGTTTTGTAATCTCTACATTGTTTCCATGTTTAGTTTCATAGAATAAATGCTGAAAAAAGTGAGTTTTGAGTTAAATCTGCTTGGCTGGAAAGTTGAAAAGGATTTAAGATATTATAAGGGAATGTATAATAAATGACCCTTTTCTTCCACTATCAAAGCTTCTGCTATGTTTACATACAACAATTAGCAATTGGCGATCATATTTTATATAGCGAGGCCGGAATGCACATAGACCGAACAGCAATAACACAGCCAGGAGGCGGGGGTGATTTTTTATGCTCACCATGAATTCAGCATATAAATTGAATCAGATACATCTTAGAATAGTGTGGAGTGATTGCATCTTGAATGGAAAATGAGAACATCTGCAGAATTCCAGTTCGATGGAACAGGAGCTGTAGAAGGAAAAGTTTGATGCAAACCAGAGCAGAACTATTAATCATGAGCAGTTACTTCCTAAGGGCTGCCACTGACTGTCAAAGGAGATTGCCGCAGGCTTGTTTATTGCAGATTCCCTCTAGAGAAAACTTCAATTTGTGGGCTGGCCTCTGAACGGGATTGATAACTCTGTTTATGGACCAGGATGAGCATCTATAGATAACAGATAATGCAAATTAGTCTACCCCTGTGATAAGCCTGTAAAGTAATTATGGTTGGAGATTGATTGAATGATTTTGGAGTGATACTTTTTTGGGTGCTGCTTTGGAGGAGCAAAAGGACACAAAGTAGCAACGCAAAGCCAGTCGAAATATTTGCATTGGAGAAGCTGCTGTTGGCAATGTCTCGTTTTACTAATTCATTTATGGCCTGTGTAGGTTTTTATGTAGATATATAATATTCTTATATAGTTAAATATATTATGCAAGCATCGTGACGAGCAGATGGATTTGTGATTTTAATCTGGATGCTTCGCTATATTGTTTATTTATATAATTAAAAATAATAAATCTTGTTATTTGTATAGCGCCAACTTATTCTGCAGCACTTTCAAGTCATTTATTTATTACCCCTATCCCCCACCAAGCTGGATACTCATTTTACAGGCCTCGAAAAGGATGAGTCAACCTTGAGCCATCTACCTGAACCACGCGGGGATTGAACTCGCAACCTTCAGGTCGTGAGTAAGAAATTAGCACTCTGCGCTTAATATTTTATTGCTACAATTGTTCTAAGATTTACAAAAGTTACTAGAAACTGATAGTAAAGCCGAATTGGTTGCCCTTATATTGCAGCATATAATATTGACCTTGAAGTCCCATAATGACCTTGTTATAGCACATCAGCAGTAATCGTTAGCAGAAATACATAACCCATATGCATAGCAGACGTATGGGTATTGTGGTGGGGACGGAATTGACTTAAAGGAGTGTACCCAACTGTCCGTTGAATATGCAACAATTAAGAGAATCGGGTTCATCGCCCATCATTCACCATATACTCTATGATTACGCAGAAGTGAAGCATTAAATAAGGTCTCACAATCTTTTTCTATGGCTCATATAGAATCATGTCAATTAGTGTGTATATGTAATGTTCCCACTGTCATTTATTTTAGGAGATTTGACCATATCTGACCGAGGTTTCTAAATGTGTTACCACTCAGGTGCTGTTTGTTAAATGGTGGGTATGTAGTCAGAATTCGTATCATTCCCCATTCAGAGTAAATGCTTTCATTCAGAATGGCTCATACAGTCACTGCAAGTTGTGGAGAACAATAAAGTTTATCTTAGCGCTTCTTACTTGAACACCAACAATGGCAGCTTTTACAAAAACTCTCATAGTCTCACTTAAGTGAAATAAAGCATCTATTTGTAATTCCTCAAGGAGCCTCTTCAAACTGACATTGAAATGCAAAGAAGTCTTAAGTTGTAATTCCGTAATTAATGCTTTAATGTGATATACATTTAAATAAGTGGCTGATCTCCTCTCCTTTAGCTTCTTTCCTTCTTTCTCTGTATCCCAAACAAACTTTTGTGACTGGCCAATCAGTCACCTCTTCCTGCTGGTAAGTCTTAGAATAACTTTCAGTCTCCCGCCTTAAGTTTCTTTTTTCCAAGTCCATTGAGGGTCTTTAGCTTTCGGGCAGTTTATGGAGTACTATATTACACCATGATCTTTTGGTTGGGTTGCATCTTGCAGTAATCACACAGATATATTGGGTTGTATACATATGTAGCAATCTGCCGTGTTATTGTCGTGATTAGAGTGGGCACTTTTTAGTTTTGTTGTTTATTTTAAAGAAGTGAACCAAGTTCCTGGAACATAAAGAAAGGAAACCGCGATTCATGAGTGACATGGCGTTTTCCTGATCCCCTCCCTCTCCATTTAACATTATATAAACATATGGAAGATAGCAATGGTTGCCAAGCTGACCTATCGTAGGGTCTCAAATGCAGCCTTTGACTGCACAAAAGAGCAACACATCACATTCACGGCACTCTGACTCATGTATGACTTTTTGACACCATCTATTTGTGGCCAAGGTTTTCTCAATATATTTTACATAGTGCCAACTTTGCTGAGTATTGGATGGATATTGTCAATAGCTCATCCATACAGTTGCTCATCCATACAGTTGCTCATCCATACAGTTGCTCATCCATACAGTATTTTGTTCCAATAGTAAAGTTTAATTAGCAAGTTTAATTTGAACACTATATATTGTCATTGTGGTCACAACTTTGTGTTGACATTTCTACAGTAGAATCCAACCCGATGCCCGATCGGTGATCCCTGTATACCCTCAACGGATTCTTCATAGTCTGTAATGCGGATGTGCCGACGCACATGTGCAGTACAGATTATGCCACGTTGTTGTTAGGCAATGACATGGATTCAGCGACCTTTCTGCAATGATGATTGTGGAAGAACCGCGGATCAGATGGCTTCTATTAACCGTAATGGAAGCCGTCCGCGCGGAATCCGCGCTGGAATAGAACATGCTGCGATTTGTCCTCCGCGATCGTAAATTGGATTCTGCTCGTGGACGCCCGCTCCAGATTCCTCTATGCAAATATGTCCGTGTGCATTGGGCCCTGTGCTAGCAAAAAGAGTCCATTTTGGTTTCCATAATGTGGTACTCTCTGTCTACATGCTATTCTGTTTAGGTTGTAATTGATTCTACACTCCATGGAAATTATAATTGTATCTTCTTACCCACAATTCTTACTGTTATATTGATTGTTGTTGGTTGATAAATTGATACATTCCCCCTGTATTATCTTGTTCATGGTATTGTCCATGTACCTTTCTCCACTTTTTATGTTTAACCATGTACCATCCTCAGCACTTCATGTTTAACCTTGTACTAACCTCAATTCTTCATATTTAACCATGTGCCATCCTTAACTTTTCAGATTTAACCATGTGCCATCCTCAACTTTTCATGTTTAATCTTCCCCCATCCTCAGTTCTTTATATTTAACCATGTACCCTCCTCAACTTTTCAGATTTATCCATGTACCCTCCTCAACTTTTCAGATTTAACCATGTACCCTCCTCAACTTTTCATATTAACCATGTACCATCCTTAACCTTTCATGTTTAATCTTCCCCCATCCTCAGTTTTTTATATTTAACCATGTACCCTCCTCAACTTTTCCTGTTTAACTTTGTACCATCCTGAACCCTTCATATATAAAAAGTACCATCCTCAACCTCCGCTGAAGGTGAGCATGCAAGTACGATGTAAATTCTGTTGCAACAAAAGCAATATACTACCTCTTTAAAGTCTACATAAATCAAACCTTTCACCTATGCCTTTTTCTAAAGTGAGTGTCTGAGGATGCTTTTGTGCCGCACTTTATTGTGTCTTGCCATTTAAATGTAGATTCTTCCCCCCCCCCCCCCTTTTTCTCTGATATGCTGCGCATCTTCTGCAAAGAAATGTTAATCAGACTGTCTTTTGTAGCGGCGTGCTTGTGAGATAAAATATTTATTGCTGTTGTAAGACATAGTTTGTGTTCTGGTAATAGGTTGGTAGATGCTGTACATAAAAGATTGTCTACGTATTATTTTCATGTAGCAAGTTAGTGGCGTAAAAAAACTGTGCTGTTTTTCCTTAAAGGTTTAGGGAAAAATCAAAATGCTCTTAAAAAGTGATTAAACCAGGTAGGTGAAGTAAATCTTTCTATAAGAACTAAATCTCTGAATGTAAGGTAAGCAGTATACAGATTGGGAATACATTCAGAGAATTATAATACTGCTATGTTGATTAAAATAATAGGAGTATGACGGGGAAAAAATCGATACATTGTAGTTTTTTTTTCATTTAAAATTTGTATTTATTGAAAAAACTGAAATAAACTATTATTTGTCATTTTGGTTGTGAAGCTCTCTCATTGGGATGATGGAAAATGGACAGACTGATAGCTTGGAGAGCTGTGAATAGTCGAATTGCATTACTTATTAGGTTAGTCTACGGCACAGAGTACAAACAATTCTTTGTAAGTATGATTACCTATGGCAAATATGATGAATGCAAGACTGTTCATGTCATGCTTTTCATTTATATTTGGCGCATATGGAAAAAATTCCCAATTTGAGAGCTGAACAGAAACCCTGGATGTAGGCGACTTTATAAAACACATTTGCATTTGTTGTCCATAGGTTCTTGTGTTACACAGAATGGTTTTAGGTACAATCTCATAAAATGGAAATGTGATAATTCTTACGGAAACTAAGTGGACTATAAAGACCTAATAGTAAACAGAAGAAAATTCTAGAATGGAATTAAATGTAACTGTTAGATGTAAACATTTCACCCATCAAAGTAAAACTTCCATGTGAGTAAATGGCCATCTGAGATAATTGTCCAGATAATGAATTGCTAGAACTTTCTTGAGACACATGCAAGTGAACCCTGCTGTTTTCTCAGCCTAATGATAGCAGTCTTTTTGCAAGTGTCTCATCCAGCTTAGTGATGCCAAACATGTGACTGGTATATACATCACTTTATAGTGCCTATCTCTCTCCATCACAGTATCATCTTTTGTCAATTAGCTGGATGGACATTTGTGTGAACCATGTTAAGTTTTGGTAAGTGAAATTACAATTAAAGGCACGCTTACAATGACCAGCTATCATGCCAATTCTTTCCGAGCATTTCTAAATATAATTGGCCGTATGAATCAAGATGTAAATCAGTCATACACGATAAAATTATCATGCTGCAATAAAGTTTTAGTTTTTCAGGAGTATGATTCATAGCAACCAACTTTTACAAGGCCAGAGAGGGTTGGACCTCCATCAATTAAACATTGATAGCATACCCCTTTAAAACGTAAGCTTTCACAGCCCTAAATGCTGTATAATATTTTCGCACTTGTAAAAAGAGCTTTCATACTTCATAGAACTTCTAATCAACCCTAACTTCTGCTTGGCTGAATATGCATGTGCTCTGAATGAATAGAGGGGAGTAAGCTTCTGTCTTTGGCGTTTGGCTTATCTCTCCTGAGAACAAAAGGATTGGACATTAAAATCCAACTGCCCAAAACTTCTTTCCCCTCAACAACTGCCACTAGGGAAAACTGGGGGTACCCCCATACACGGATGGTTGGTCAGTCCTGACATCAGTCCAAAGTTTTTGATCACTTAAGTGTTTAATGCTGGTACAAATGATGAATATGCAGAGTCAAGGAACAGAACAGGAAGCCTATTTATATTCTTATAGGCAGGCTCAGTGACTCCGTCACTCATTCCTCTTTCACAAGGGAATGGAATCTGATATTAAATACATTTTCTAGCCAAATGCTTGAGAAATTGATTGAGAAGCGTAAAGCATTAAAGGGGTGGTCTCGCGAAACCAAGTGGGGTTATACACTTCCGTATGGCCATATTAATGCACTTTGTAATATACATTGTGCATTAAATATGAGCCATACAGAAGTTATTCCACTTACCTGCTCCGTTGCTAGCGTCCTCGTCTCCATGGTTCCGTCTAAATTCGCTGGCAGCTTGCTTTTTTAGACGCGCTTGCGCAGTCCGGTCTTCTCCATTCAGCACGAGCCGCTTCAGTGTGCTCCCCGCTACAGCTCTTCTGCGCATGCGCAGACGAGCTGTCACTGCTCGGGAGCGCGCTGAAGCGGCCATTCTGCACCATCCTCTGTTAGAGGAAGGTGCAGAAACTGGAGCTGCCCAGCGGAGAAGACCAGCCCAGCCGCCCCGAGAAGCCTCCCAGGTAAGTGATGGGTCGGGGGGGGCTGCCGCTGCGCCGGGCTGCGCTGCCGCTGCGCCGGGCTGCGCCGGGGGGGGGGGGCTGCCGCTGCGCCGGGGGGGCTGTCGCTGCGATGGGGGGGGCTGTCGCTAGGCCGGGGGGGCTGTCGCTAGGCCGGGGGAGCTAGCGCTAGGCCGGGGGGGGCTGTCGCTGCGCCGGGGGAGCTAGCGCTAGGCCGGGGGGGCTGTCGCTAGGCCGGGGGAGCTAGCGCTAGGCCGGGGGGGCTGTCGCTGCGCCGGGGGAGCTAGCGCTAGGCCGGGGGGGCTGTCGCTGCGCCGGGGGAGCTAGCGCTAGGCCGGGGGGGCTGTCGCTGCGATGGGGGGGGCTGTCGCTGCGCCGGGGGAGCTAGCGCTGGGGAGCCGGGGGCTAGCGCCGGTTACCTGCTGTCTGGTCGGCGGCTGCGGGGCGTCTGGTCGGCGGCTGCGATGCGTCCGGTTGCCATGGAGACACAGCTGGCGGCGTCTCGGGAGCGCGCACGTCGGGCTGCAGCGAGCGACTGGGAAAGAGCCGGCGGCCATCTTGAGGAAACTTTTATAACTTGCTGAAACGCTGGAACGGTAAGTAGAAACCAGCTAGAAATGTCATTTACAGGGGGGCTTAGTAATGTGTGTTTAATGGGGGGGACTGGGCAAAAAAAAAAATTAACTGCTTCCTCGAGACATCTCCTTTAAGTAGACTATATCTTGATAAACTGCCTAATTATGTAAGAAAAGGAGATGATGAAAGTGTGGAGTTCACCTTAAGATCTACCAATTCTTTGGAATTAGGTATTCTGTTTAGGAAAATCAGAAACCTCAAGCAAGATGTTTCTGATTACAAAAAACAGCAGATCTACCATTGGGAATATAAAAAAATAGGGAATAGCATGGTTTCCATTTTGGAGACTTAGAACAATTTCCCTAATCCTGCCAGTTCTTGGACAGGAAAAGCCAAAATCTTTACGAATAGCCAATTTCATAAATGCCCTTACTCTAGAACATTTGAGAACCCTTCTAATATCCCATTACTGACTCCAAACTCTATAGACGCCAGTAAGGACCTTAAGGCCACTTCTGTTGAATATTTGAGAATCTAAAAGGATGGTTCCTTCTAAAACTCTGGATATGCTCCTAGACCTTGCCCCGGTACCTCCTGCCTATAGACCTATCAATAATATCGTAAACCTACCAGGTTTGGAAAAACAATCAGTTCCTTGTTTAGACATGGAAACAAGGACTACTCTCCAAATGAATTTTGAGTGTGGTCCATAAATACCGAAACCCTTGATTCCTTCACTATGGCCAATTTTGAGAAACCCAACTACAGTTAATACCCCCAGATAGGAACAGCCAATTTAACATAGTTCTATCTACCTTTATCTCACAGTCCCAAAAAAAGACCAACATCAGAAAGAAGAGAGAAGTGAGCAGGGGAATGTCTTAATAAAAAAGGCAAAACAAAACAATTGCATGAAAAACTAACAAATAAGATTGCAATTCAATACAACGTTTTTAATTTATCCAAACACATTTTGAATAGTAACAACATTAAAGTTTTGAGTAAGGGACTTTCCTTCAGCCCATGAAGAGGTTCACATCTATTCAATTATTTGTTGATCTTAACTGATATACTAGAAAACTGACTTTATGTAGACATTTTTCCTTAAATATAATGGAAGGCTCTTTCAATTACAATCCAATTCTTGCAGATAAATCCAATTCAGGGTCAACAATTCCCTATATTGAAACCCAGGATGCTGTGGTACTAATGCTCCAGGAACTGATCACTACAACTCTAACCCCCCCCCCCCCCATAATGTAATTTCTATCCGGTGGAAAACAAGGGTCTTGTTATAGAAACTTTCTATAACAAAGTCCTTAATAATAATAATTTTAGGACAAGGGCTAGACAGAAGCACAGATTTCATCACAACTTCAATTGGGATTAAATGAACATTGTCAAACAGCTGGCCAAAAATAGGGAAATAGTGATAAAAAGTGCCAATAAAAGTGGAGGCATTGTCCTTAAGGATAAAGAATCCCATAACTCTTAGTCTTTGAGGATTCCGGGTGACCATGACTAATATTAAAAGCTGGATAGTAATTCCACTTCCAGTATCAAGAAGTCCTTTTGGGAACTCATAGAGAATGCCTTTGCCAATAATCGTCTTGCAAAAAATGAGAGAGAATGTATTTGCATTACAGATCCGGAGACCGAGTACTTTTGTTTTCTCCCTACGATTCATAGGACCTTTCCTAACCCTCATCCCATCATAGCTGGAGTAAGTTCATTCCATCACAAGTAACGTCTCTGCGTATATTGTCAGTAATGCTTTGTTACATATCTAAGCAACCTATTTAAAAGATATTGGGCATCTCTTATCTTTAATTGAGAATATTACATGGAGGGAGTCCTTCCTATGGGCATTAAGGCCCATTTACACGAGCCGATGATTGCTCAAAAATCGCTCAAATGACAGTCTGAGTGACAGCCTTGAGCGATCAATTTGCATAAACTTTTAAGTAGCTACTCAGCTACTTAAGGGCAATTAAGTGTGTAAATGAAGCCCTCGCTGAATGCAGTTAATAGCCCGAGGGCTCTTATCTTCGCTCAGATCCTTTGCTCTCCACTGGGAAACAATGCTATCAGCACTCCCAGTCGAGAACTACTGATAAGGCTAAAGGACGATTTTTAGGTTGGACTGAATTTAATGATCAGCTAGCAGTGCATGAAAAGTGCACGATGGGCGCTCGTTTAGACGCAACGATTATCACTAAAACGATCGCCTTTTAGCGATTTTTTTTTAGCGATCATTGGCTCGTGTAAATGGGCCTTTATTTGTTGTCAGGGCTATATACAAATATTCCTCACTAGAGACGCATCCAGGCAGTTTAATATTTCTTGGATCAAGATCCCTTTATGCATGCTTTAATTTAGGTGCCATTCATATTATATTAACTATTTTCTTTATAACAACCAGTTTTGTTTACAATTGAAAAGGACCGCTATGGGAGCAAAATTTGCCCCCAGCTATGCAAATTTATATATGGGGCCTTTGAGGAATGAGTTCAAGATTTCAGTATTTTATTTTTGCAAGACATTCATCAATGATTTTTTTGGCTATGTGGGATGGTCTTAGATCTGATTTATCTGATTTTATTAATATTCTTAATGAAAACCACTGGGGATTGTAATTTTTGGAACTGTCAAACGTACTAATATTATATCTCTGGATCTACATCTGTATACAGTTAATAATAGGATCTGTATGAAAACCCATTTTAAACCCCTGGATTTGAACAGTAACTTGAATTTTCCAGTTGCCATGCAAAAAAGTGGAAAGTAAATATCCCTTACAGACAATTCAGAAGAACCAGGAGGAATTTTACATCTTATCAGTAGATTGCTTCATAGAGAAAGGATACCTGAAGGAAGTGATATAATCATCCTTTTTGAGGGTCTAATCCCAATGCGAGCCTGCAGAGGTCTGAAACAATAAGGGACCACAACTCTAGGGCACTTGTTTTTTACCCATTTCAATTCACAACATGCTCAACTTACAACAATTGTTTTTAAACAATATTATGTGGCGATCCCTCTCTGATTAATGAGACCCCGGAAAACCCAAATGTGGTATTTCACAAAAATAAGACACTTAGGAATGTCCTGGCCTCCGTTTCCTCCATAAAAATGAAAAATTTCCTTGACTATTTATAGCAATGGTATAGATTGCCCAATCAGGGGCTCCTTCAAATGTGGGACACACAACTGTAAATGCTGCTTTAATATTTACAGCAACAGAAGAGAGATCTTTATAGAAAGGGAGAAGAAATCATGCGGCTTAAAGGATTACCTGAATTGTAGTTGCAGTTATATCATTTATCTACCTAAATGCCCTTGCGGCTGGAAATACATTGGTCAGACTACTCATGCCCTTTGGAAGTGGAACCAACAAACACTGTTTGAACATTCAGAACTGTTTCCACCAACATGGTGTATCTCAACATTTTTTGACCTATCGCAATACGGATGTATCCAAAATGTGCCCAAGACCTCTGGAAGAAATCCCCCGAAGGGAATTGTCTAGATTAAAAATAATGGGGATGCACTGAATCGTTCAGTTAAATACCTTAGTTCCATATGGCCTTAATAAAGTGCTAGAAAAACTTTAGAAAGTTTTACAAGAATTATTACTTTTTCTCTTCTTCCTTTATGTGTGCCGTTTTTTCCAGATAAGCTCAGTTGATTCCAACTCCCATTTTCTTCTTTTTTTAAGTGTTTTAGTTTTTTCTTCTTTTTTTCCCTCCTGGTTCTTCCTAGACTGTCCCCAACATGAATTGTAAGTATAACTATTGGGAAGATTGCAGTTTTTTTATTATAAAATATTCCTGATATTTAACTATTTAATACATCTTTTACATTTTTTTTATTAAGGATCTATGGTATTATTTGTCCCACATTTGATTCCATATTTTATATATTGGCAGTTTTATTTGTTGGATGTATAATTCATTTTATGTATATGCGTCTGTAAAATTCATTAATTTTCTTGTTTTATATTTATTCAATTTTCTATGTTTCTGTTTTAGCTAGTTTTATTTGATTTTATGTCCCAATTTTCTTTGAATATATCCTACCAGAGTTCTTTTTTATTAGAGCCACCAATTATGGACTTGTTTAGCTCAATATAAAATGCAGTTGACACATCAAACCATGTTAAAAAAGAGACATTCAACAGTTTGTTTTAGTAACTATGGTAATAAGCTACTTACAGTTACACACAACGTACCTTGGTTGCTTCTGGCATCTTGAGCACACATACACTTCTGGTGCTTCTGGTCCTGCGATGGTGAGCATGTGTCTTGGCAGATGCTAGGACACTAGTGTATTTTAGTCCAGGTAGACTTGATAAAGGAGGCTATACATGTATCCCTCTGAAACGTGTTGCCCCTCTGTCTGTATACTTATTCTCAATAAATTCTAACTTTGTGCATCCTGATTTGAAAAAAAGTAGAATTGGTTGATTGTTTTGCAAAACTGTCTATAAAGGGACAGGACATAATACTTTGGGCACCCCTGTTAAGTTAGTGGGGGTTTTTTGTTCTCACCTTCACTTTGAGTCTGTCTGCTCACACCTTGAGCACTAGAATTTATTTTCTTATTTGGATGTATGCTTTTATAACATAGTATGTTAGGCTGAATGAAGACAATGTCCACCAAGTTCAGCCTGTTTCAACCCCCTTGTTGGTCCAGAGGAAGGAAAAAAAAAACAAGAGGCAGAAGCCAATTAACCCATTCAGGGGAAAAATTCCTTCCTGACTCCATAACTGCAGTCAGAATAATCCCTGAATCGACCTTCGATAGCTCCTACCTAAATGTAAGACCCGGCGCAACAACCCGCTGGTCACCTAATGTCTATATCCTGTAAACTGAGATATTGTATCCCCTTGGGCTATTCCACTGATGCTTTCCATTTTGGATGTCCTGCTTGACAAGTCACTTGCTGGCTACTCTGCTGTTTGTTACTTGAAGTCTTACTTGGACTAGAGGTGTGATGATCTGCCTTTGAGGCAGGCCGCTCAAGTCAGGTGAACCCTCTATCAATGTGATATATTCCTTCTGGTCCTCTTATTCCATACTTTGGAGCACTCTCCTATTTCTAATTGTGTCAGTCAAATAGTTAATTCATTATCTTTAAAATAGTGCACAATGGTTACACATGGGAGCATAAAAGTGAGAACATTGGCACCACTGTGAGGAAAGCTCAAGGCTGGATGATTCTTATGGTAATCTTTATTGGGCTAAACATTTCATCAGGCCTAGCTGCCCAGACCCACCACTGTCTAGGCAGGCAGCCCGCTAAACATGGTGATTGGCAGTTGTTGATAGACTGCCAGCCAAGGTTGGTCTGGACAGAGTGGCCTGACGAAGGAGCCAATCCAGCTCAGAATCATGAAGTCCAATAAATATTACTACAAGCATTTTCCAGCCTTGAGCTTTTCTCATATCGGTGTCAATCATCCACCTCTGATCTTCCCACTACTACTGCATACAAACCTATCTTTAGCAATCTTATTTCTGGTGTTTTGTTCCATTATTGATACCTGCACTATGGAAACACTATTTTTTTTTGCATTTCACCCAATGGTTACATGTTTCCAGTAGAAAATTGTATTTGCGCTCTAATAAGTCAAACATTGCACAGGTGTAAAAGAATAGGAACACCAATGGATAACTTTTAGTAAACACGCTGTTTAATGGTCTGCATGATGTTGGTTATGCGTTTGCCAAAATATTTGGAATATTATGTTCATAGTATGATATGGATAGGGGTATAGCTATAGGGGTTGCAGAGATAGTAGTTGCACCATAAGAGACCCCAAAGACCATCTGCAACACGAGGAGGTACCAGTATTAAGTTGGCACTTGGTAGGAATGGGTTGTGCAACAGATTTTGCATTGAAGACCATGGGTTTGAAGTCACACTTCTGAATCTGGTATATGGTAACATGCTCAGACAACAAAGTAGTTGATGTTGCCTTTGTTTGGTGACACTTTAGTGATCATTGTAGTTTAGAGTGATGGATGCAGCAGCTCTTTCCTAGAAGTTTTAAACATGTAAGAACATATATAAATCAAGCGTTTCTGATCATATATTTCAGCTCAGTGGTACACATGGACTTGATATATGTTAATGCCTTAAAGGGGTTGTCTCGCGCCGAAACGTTTTTTTTTTTTCCATAGGCCCCCCGTTCGGCGCAGGACAACCCCAATGGATGTGTTAAAAAAAAATAAATTTTATTACTTACCCGAATCCCTGCTCTGCGACGTCTTCCTTCTTCTTCCTTCACCAAGATGGCCGCCGGGATCTTCACCCACGATGCACCGCGGGTCTTCTCCCATGGTGCACCGTGGTCTCTGTGCGGTCCATTGCCGATTCCAGCCTCCTGATTGGCTGGAATCGGCACACGTGACGGGGCGGAGCTACGATGACCAGCTCTCCGGCACGAGCATCCCCATTCACCAGGAAGAAGACCGCACAGCGCAAGCGTGTCTAAAAAAGCAAGAAGACATCAGAATTAGACGAATCCATGGCGACAGGGATGCCAGCAACGGAGCAGGTAAGTGAATAACTTCTGTATGGCTCATATTTAATGCACGATGTATATTACAAAGTGCATTAATATGGCCATACAGAAGTGTATAACCCCACTTGCTTTCGCGGGACAACCCCTTTAAGTTGTCTTTACTTGCTTTTTACAAAGCTCTTTAATTTGTTATTTTGGCAATCACCATAACTGAGATTTAACAGGTGTTGCAGCATTAAACCACAACTGCTCCAGGCTCTTCCGGCGGAAATATGGGAACAAAAAATGTCTTCATGCACAAATATTTAATAAACAAGCTGCCTGCTGGCACATGCCAAGCATCTGTGCCAAGACACACATGTTGCAGCTGTTCTTTCATTGGACGGTTGGTTACAGATGCTGGAAAGAGAAGTTGGTTTTAGACAGTGTATATCCATTCACTACAAATTGCAAAGCCTATGGTCTATGTAGGAGACTGCTGATTGAGCATCCCACATTTATATTTTTTGATGTATTTGAAAAATAAAACACCGTTTTACAATTTTTTTAGGATTAAGTCTGTTATATGAGGTACTTAAAACCTGTAATTCCACATAGATGTGGCAGCTCTTTATTTATTTTCCATATTCAGCTCATTCTATTGGAAAGTCTGACTATATACTCATATACTGTTACTTAGATTTATTCTAAGTTGCAATTATAGACAAACACAATCTAACTAAACTAATAAAACACAAACAGTTGTACCATTCATGGCTTTTAACGATCAAATTAAGTAAACATCTACAGTGCAGGGAGAAAAAATGAGTGAAACTGTGTTAAAGACTTCTCCAAGAGCTAATTGGAAAAAGATGTTTCACTTAAAAAGTTAAGATTGTAAGTGTAGGTTTCAGAGGTGCTGTGTCCATCAAATATAGACACACAAAGCCTGGTTAGTGTGAACCATGCTTAATGACACATATGTTGCAAATTTTGCTGTGTAATGACAGCAGAAATTCCACTCCAGAATATCCTGCAGTATGGTTGTAAATTTATATTCATGTGCTTCCAATGGAAGGACAATTTTTAAATACATGTGCTCTACCTATAATTGTAATTTTTTTTTTGGTATTTATGAAGTCATACATTTTATTTCGAAAAAAAATGTTTTAAATTGTACTTTTACGTGATAGTGATCAGATTAATATGCAAGAACATCTGATACTATAGATTCATAGTGGTATTTATAAACTTGCATTGGAGGTGATATTAGTGGAAGCAAGAGCTGAGAATTGTTGAGGCCAGCTATATTAGTGTGGTTGATAGATGGGCAAAAGCAATCCCTGAGAAAGGAATATGCATATTCAGAAATGCATACAATATTTTGGGGGTTTCTGTGGCCTCTGTAGGCAGCCAGATGATGTTGTGTGGAACAAGTGTAAGAGAGAATGCTAGTGGTAGGAGCAATCCATGTTTTCCTGTTCTCGCTCCCAAATCTCTCTGCTTGCTAGCTTTTTGTTGGACACTAATGAAGTTGATGTGTGAGGAAGATAAAGACACCGGTGGCCCTATGTGCTCGCTTGTTTTAGCCGTCTACTTGTGCACATCATCTACCACATGATTGCAGTTCTGCCGCTACTATTCATATGAAGGACTTAAAGGGGTTGTCCCGCGGCAGCAAGTGGGTCTATACACTTCTGTATGGCCATATTAATGCACTTTGTAATGTACATTGTGCATTAATTATGAGCCATACAGAAGTTATAAGAAGTTTTTCAGTTACCTGCTCCGTTGCTGGCGTCCTCGTCTCCATGGTTGCCGTCTAATTTTCGCCGTCTAATGGCCAAATTAGACGCGCTTGCGCAGTCCGGGTCTTCTTATCTTCTCAATGGGGCTCCGTGTAGCTCCGCCCCGTCACGTGCCGATTCCAGCCAATCAGGAGGCTGGAATCGGCAATGGACCGCACAGAAGCCCTGCGGTCCACGGAGGGAGAAGATGCTGGCGGCCATCTTCACCGGGTAAGTAAGAAGTCACCGGAGCGCGGGGATTCAGGTAAGCGCTGTCCGGTGATCTTTTTTAACCCTTGCATCGGGGTTGTCTCGCGCCGAACGGGGAGGGGGGGGGGGGGGGGTTGAAAAAAAAACAAACCCGTTTCGGCGCGGAACAACCCCTTTCAGCCCAGAACTACACGCAATAAGTCTGGATATCTGCTGGACCCTAATTTGTTTTCTAGATAGTTGACTTTATCGGAATGGTGTTTTTTGCGGTAAATGTGAGATGTGGTGATACAAACACTAGAGATTTGCTGTATTGTGTGCCTTAACCTCTATTCTAGCTATTGAATATTTATACATAATCGTATTATTTAAGAGCATATATAAAGAAAACTCTCTCCTGTGAGACAGACATGTCCAGTCCTGTCCAAGGATGAATAGAGTTAAATATTGGTACCATGGATCATATTGCTGAAATGCATGTGTGAGCTAGAAACTCAGATGCTCACCCTCTTTTTTACCATAAAATATTTGTAGCTTTTTTAATGCTTTATTTAAAGGGAGCCTATCAGCAACTTTGACTCCCATAAACTATGTTATAGATCACAAAGTTAAAGGATTGGGGAGTCCAGGGAGCTGCTTATTATTTTCACCGGATCTCCCATTCCAGCGCGGTTCCCGGAAAAAAATCAGTAGACACATAGACTGACTCTTTTCAAAAGACTGTGTCTACGCCTCTACCATTGATCTCTCCACAGAGCCTTCTGAAGAGTCAGGTTGTGTACATGCGCTGATTTCTTGGAAGCACAGTGCTGGAACGGGGGATAAGAAGAGTATGGCAAGCAGCTCGGAAGACTCCTTGTTCCCTCATGTTTCAGCCCCTTAACATAGTTTATGCGGCTCAAAGTGCTCACACATTCCCTTTAAGGTTTGTTATATAACAAAATAGCATCTGATAGTTATAGGTTCGGAGGCTAATACTCACTAATACCTCGTTCGTACATATCTTTACTGGAGCTTTTATAAAAGTATTATATTATTACACAGATGTGCCTTTTGTGCTTTATTATGAAAGTGTATTGCATACAGTTTATCACTTCTAACCAGGAATGACTCTTGATATATATCAGTACTTATGCACTAGTCACAGTCAGGCCCAGACTGGCCATCTGCCCTACTAGACAGATTCCTAATGGGCTGCTGGAATTGTGTTCACACTGGGCCACTCTGTCTATTCCCTTTTAATTCCATGTTTCGGCACTGTAGGATCCCAACAGGATCATGCATCACACCTAACTTGGCACACAAGATCCTAAAGTTTACACCAGAACATTGTGGTTGGCATCAATGTCACCCCCTCAAGGTTTTCTTTCAACATGCGGTTCCCTTAAAACATTGGCTGTCTCTCCCTCTTCCTCCTACAAATTTCAAGCCAGTCCTGAATCCTCCTCATTTTGGATGCTAGATCTCACAGTGCCCTGGTGAGTCTAACAGTGAGAGTAGCAACATATAGTATGGCCCCACTGAAAGAGCTTTTGCCCACCTGAGTGACTATTGTTTCGAGAAGAGGATTTGTATATTACATTGGCTGGTAAGGCTCCTTCAGGAACTGATTATATCAGCCCTAACTGAGCTCATATCAGTCTCTACAAAGGGGCTGTTTTGGGCTACAGCTTGGCTGTTGTATACTATATTGTTACAGGATTAGCTCAGGATCACCTTTGCTGGGGTCAAAGGACACCTCTCTTTCACCACACATAAAAACCTGGCAGCCAGAAATAGATTTTAAACTGACACTCACCCAACTTTATTAGCAGGATTGTAGTAAAAATAACAAAACAGTGCAGGGACAAAAGAAATTCCTTGCCTCTCTGATACTATCTAATACACAAATGAACCCTCTGTAACAGCTGGAGAGCTTCTTCCTGACAGTTTTAAAAACTATTTTTTAGCAACCATGCTCACAGATCACAACTAATGGCTCACACAGACCAGCTTTCTGTGTTCCCCAGGTAAAGCACCAAGTGTTGTCCCAGCTAATACTTAAATATCCACTTTTTGAATTAATTACCTAGCAGGTAAACTCTCCCTGTTACCTCATGTATAAAGAAAACCCGTGGAAATGTATCCTCCCTCAATAACCATAGCTACTGGCTTATCACATTCCCCCTCCCCTCTGCTCTGGCCACTCATACTCAGCAACTGTCACCACCAAACAGTGCATTCGAGACAAAGCATCTGCATTTTTGTGCAGACTTCCTGGCCAGTGCTCTCTAAAATTATCTGGTTGTAAGGCAAACAATTGGTGACTCTCCTGTTTGTTTCTTTATTTAAATTCATCCATTTGAGAGAGGGGGGGCAAGGCTCATAACTAACTTAAACTTCCTACTAAGTAAAATTTCAGGGATTTGAGGGCCCTATCAATGGCCAGTGAATGACTCAATTATGTACCCAAGATATTTGGCTTCATCCAAACCAATTTTGCTTTTCTTGGGGTTTGCTGTCAACCTAGCTGTCCTCAGATCATCAAACACTGCCTGCACCTTGGCTAGGTGTGTCTACCTGTCCGAACTTAATATCACTATGTCATCCAGATAGGCCAAAGTATACTGTCGGTGGGGTCTTAAGATTCTGTCACAGTAAAGAAGGAGAAGGCAAAAGCACTTCCGTGTATCTCACCACTATTGCGAGGCAACCACTCATGCAAAGCCCAGGTAGGAGCCCGACTCCTGTGCTCCAAGTTCCATATAGAGAAAGATTCTGTCTTAAGATTCTGTCCATCAGTCTTTGGAATATCGCAGGGGCCCCATGTATTCACATATTAAAATAAATCCTCTAGTGTAAAAGATGCTGTCTTCTCTTTCGTAGAATCAGTCAGGGGTATCTGCCCGTATCCCTTGCTTAAATATAACGCTATGATATAATGAGCTGTACCAAGTTGGTCTGTTAGCTCGTCCGTATGTGACATGGGATATGCGTCAAACTTAGACACTGAATTCTACTTTCTAAAGTCATTGTAGAACCTTATAGTAACATCAGGTTTTGGAATTAATACAATAGGGCTCGACCACTTGCTATGAAGCCATTGAGAACCCCTAGCTCCAGCACAGCTTTCATTTCTTTTGAGACCGCTCCAGGTTCTGTTATAATGTCGTGCTTTATGAGAATTGTCTGGCCCAGGTTTCTCAAAAAATAACTCTTTTACAAATAACCAACTATTTAGCCTCTTAGTTTGCACCATAGATAGAGACTTGACTCTCCTTTACCTCCAGTATCGGTTTATCGGGAATAGTCGGAGCCAGTTCAGCAGACAGCGCAAGCCAGTATTTCAAGGGTTTTATCAGATTCACATGATCTGTTCTGCTTTCCTTCTACCTGGCTGATAGACTTTATAGGTTACGTCACTCATTTTTTCCTTTATTTCAAAAGGCCCTTGCCATTTGTCAAATAACTTACTTTCTGTTGAAGGGATAAGAACTAATACCTGGTCTCCTGGTGCAAATGTGTGAACTTTAGCATCCCTGTCATAAATCATTTTCTGAGCTTGCTGAGCCGCTCCATATGCTCTTTAACAATTGGCATGACTGCTGCAATTCTGTCCTGCATCGGTGAAAGATGTTCAATTGCACTCGTGTAAGGGGTGACTTGTCCTTCCCATGTTTCTTTAGCCACATCTAAAAGACCACAAGGACATCTCTGGTACAAACGTTCAAAGAGTGAAAACCCTGTGGATGACTGTGGTACTTCCCTTATGGCAAACAGTAGACATGGAAGTAAAAAGTCCCAGTCTCTCCCATCTTTGTCTACCACCACCTTTTTAAAGGGGTTGTCCCGCGCCGAAATGGGTTTTTTTTTTTCAACAGCCCCCCCCCCCCATTCGGCGCAAGACAAACCCGATGCAGGGACTTAAAAAAAAAACGCACAGCGCTTACCTTAATCCCCGCGCTCCGGTGACTTCTTACTTACCGGTTGAAGATGGCCGCCGGGATCTTCTCCCTCGGTGGACCGCAGGGCTTCTGTGTGGTCCATTGCCGATTCCAGCCTCCTGATTGGCTGGAATCGGCACATGACGGGGCGGAGCTACATGGAGCCGCTCTCCGGCACAAGCGGCCCCATTGAGAAAAGAAGAAGACCGGACTGCGCAAGCGCGTCTAATCCGGCGATTAGACGCTGAAAATTAGACGGCACCATGGCGACGGGGACGCTAGCAACGGAACAGGTAAGTGAATAACTTCTGTATGGCTCATAATTAATGCACAATGTACATTACAAAGTGCATTAATATGGCCATACAGAAGTGTATAACCCCACTTGCTGCTGCGGGACAACCCCTTTAAATGGCTACTCGTAATGTGTGCAAGATCCAGAACAGTAGGGATTTGAAATAACCAATTGCTGCACTATATCTAACCCCCTTTTTATCAATTTGATGTAACAAATCATATTCAAGATCCATATATGGTAAAGTAAGCCAAACACTAGGTTCCATGAGTACCCCATTGATTATTGTCTCTAGCACAAGAAAGGGGGTAAGGTCCAGCCTTTGTAGTTACAAAAACAGGCATGTCATCGGCATGTCATGCCGATGGATCGTCTTTAAAAGGAATCTGTCAGCTACTTTGAGCCCTAATAGCTAACCTTATGGGCTGAAGGTAGGTGACATGCTGAGTCTGGGGATGTAAGTTTCATACTTACCTTCCCTGTCGTTCCCCCGATGTCAAGACTGAAAGCCACTGCTGCATCGCATTGAGCCTGTATGGCGCACACTAAGTAATCTTCCCATAAGAAGATTAGCATGGGAGGACTACTTAGTGCACCACTCAATGAACTGCAGTGGCCGGTTTAAGGGCTGACACCAGGGAACCAGCATGGAAGGTAAGTATAAAACTTTCAACCCTGGACTCAGCAGGTCTCCTACTTTGAGCGCATAAGCTTAGCTTACAGGACAAAAAGCAGTTGACAGAGTCTCATTAATTGTTATATATTCTGACTGTGTCTGATCAATACTGTATTTTCTTGTATAGTCTGCAGCATAATAATATGAGAACACCCATGTAGACCTGGTATCTGACTGCTATATGGTGGTATTGTTGGTTATAGTGGTGCTGGTTTAGTGGTAGTGTACTCTTGTCCCTGACTGAAAAAAGCAAGTGTATGCCTGTCCCTGGCCGTGTAATTAGGTGTTTTTATGGCCCACATTTATTTGCATTCTTGTGCTGATTGCGTAGTTTATATGTTTATTTCTGAAGTGAGTATGTAAAGAAGAATTTGCCATAGCATGTTTTGCACACCACTGTTTTTATATTTAGGGGACGGGGGCGGTATTGTATTTAGGCTGGTGGGATTTCTGTACCAGGGCTGCTTCTTAAGTCCCAGTCCAGCCCCGGTCACAATTGGCCTCCTGACTACTACTCCATCCCTGGAATGACAAATGTAGAGTATATTACACTCTGTAAAAAATAATCGCGCCCCTAGAAGCAGTTGTTGTTTTGCTGCAAAATTTAGCAAGCAGTTATATCTCAAGCAGATATGCACACTATTGGATGAACAGCCTTACTACCTGAGGCTCTTAGCCTATAAAAAGGCTCTCAGAGGCTCCTTGTGTGTAGTGACCTCTTATTTCGCTTGTGTAGAGCTCGTTGACCACTCGACGCCTCTATGACGCAAAGAAGAGATTTCACCCCATTACCAAAGTCTGAGAGGGGGCGCATTATTGGGATGTGAGAAACTGGATGGTCGTATCCATGAATTTTCCTCCACCTGGGCCATTCTGACCAGATTGTTAGAAGGTGTTGGGAACAGTGGATGTGTCACACAAGGTGACCGGGCTCAGGATTAGCTTGAAGGACTACCAGTAGAGAGGATCATCTAATCGTCCAATGAGCACGAGCAGCTCCAAATGTTTTATAGTTGGCCATCAAGAGACTGGTGGCACAAATTGTTAGAGGCCCCTGTGTCTATTGGACTCATTTCCATGCACTTGGCTGAAGGTCATTTGTTTTCACAGCGCCCAATTACGTGTAATGCCTTTGACACCCACTGTCACCTCTGTTTGCAGTGGTGTTGGGAACAACAAAACTAGACTGCTAAGGAGTGGGACCAGGTTGTCTTCAGCGATGAATCCAGGTTTAGTTTGAGCACTGACAATGGCTTGTTCATGTCTGGAGACCTAGGAGTGAGCGCCTCAATACTGCCTTTTCTGTTGAGTGGCGTACTGTTCCCCCCACTGATCTGGTGGGCCATCACATAACACAATTGGTCACCCCTAGTAGTGGTACGAGGGACAATGACAGTTCAGTAATATGTTCAGGACAGCCTGTAGACACGTGTTCCTCTCATGGCGGCTTCCAGGAGGCATTTTCCTGCAGGATAATGTTCAGCCGCACACACAAGGGGCTCACAGGTGCCCCCACAACATTGTCACACTTCCGTGGCTGCCTAGTCGCTAGACTTATCACCAATAGAACATGTATGAAACCATCTGGGATGCGGACTTTGACAGAATACAAGTTTGTACTTTCTAGAGGCTCAGTTACAGCAAATGTGGAGCGATACGCCGCAGGATACTATACGGTACCTGTATGCCTCCATACCTGGCAATATCACATCTTGTATCCAAGCTGGAGGGGGTACAATGGGGTACCAGAGCCTCTATATCCATCTGTATCACCTCTTGTATCCAAGTTAAAGGTAATACAACAAGGTACTAAAGCCTCCATACCTGCCCCTGTATCACATCTTGTATCCCAGCTAGAGGCGGTACAACAAGGTACTAAAGCCTCCATACCTGCCCCTGTATCACATCTTGTATCCAAGCTAGAAGCGGTACAACAGGGTACTGGAGCCTCCTTACCTGCCCCTGTATCACATCTTGTATCCACGCTAGAAGCGGTACAACAGGGTACTAGAGCCTCCATGCCTAACTGTATCACATCTTGTATCCAAACTAGAGGTGGTACAACAGGGTACTAGAGCCTGATTACCTGCCCCTGTATCACATCTTGTATCCCAGCTAGAGGCGGTACAACAGGGTACTGGAGCCTCCTTACCTGCCCCTGTATCACATCTTGTATCCAAGCTAGAAGCGGTACAACAGGCTACTAGAGCCTCCATGCCCGCCTCTATCACATCTTGTATCCAAACTAGTAGTCCATGGCCACTGAGTGCTGTAGTAGTTATAGCACATATAGTAGGGCAATTAGGGGGGCACATTGCTCACTGAGTGCACTGTAAGATTTTCAATAGATGACAGCTATGGGGCCTTCTGCAGTCACAGAAAGAAGACAACACATTTTCTGTGATTTGTAAGTATGTTAGTCATGTAGTATGTTGTCATGTTAGTAGTGAGGGAGTTCCTTGGTCCTTCCTAGCTTATGGGCCCCAAAACTGCGACCCCCTCCAACACCTATTGTCATGCCACTGCTCAGTTAGGGTGCCACAACCTGCCTGCACAGTTGCATGTTGGCAAGTCCAGTAAGTGCCTCAGAGTGCCTGGGGGCCCCCACGAGAATGGGTGGTCCTGGAAAGCTGCCCAGTTCACCTCTCCCTGAGGCCGGCCCTGAGTGTATGATGGAGACATACCAGCACATATTTTGGGCAC
This sequence comes from Eleutherodactylus coqui, assembly GCF_035609145.1. NCBI lineage: Eukaryota > Metazoa > Chordata > Amphibia > Anura > Eleutherodactylidae > Eleutherodactylus > Eleutherodactylus coqui. The sequence continues at coordinate 9,294,513 of NC_089848.1, read as the reverse complement.
AGCTGACTTCCCTTTCATACAATGGTTTATGTGATCTTTTCAGATGAATGGCTGCTAAAAGTAAGTGGTGATTAGTTTCAGATATGATAAGAGTGAAGAAGACACTGGGACTTTTGCTTTCATATCTTTTGATTTATTAGTGATCCTTTCAGTCATGCAAATTGGTGCACAACATATGGTCATGCATCATTTTCCTCTTAAACGAAAAACTGCAAAAAATTGAATATAATGACATATTTACAACATTTCAGTGGTCAAGTCACAGCGAATTTCACTGAGATGAACCAATATTCTGTATTTAAAAGGGTTTTCACGCTTGACTGTTGTATTTAAACTGCTTATTGCAGAGCTAATTATCGGGTTTAAGCAGCTTGAGCAGGTTTTAGTCCTAGGTAAATCCAACAGCCTCCCTTGTGTTAACCCTTCCCGTACCGCAGTGGTTATTTCCACACTTTTACAGAGTTAGACCCAGAAGGGCTTAGACTCATCCATTTTCCCTCTAGGTTTTAAATACCCTGTATGTTGAGTCTAACTGTTACTCTATGATAAGAACAACTGCACGGATGAGAATGGCATGTTGTAAACCCTCCGGGAAATATTTCTTTCTTCCTATGTTTTTTATTTATACTTGGGATAACCTCGTTTGATGTGGTTAATTAGCTGCTGCAAATAAATGATGACTAGCAGTCTTAATAAAAGGTTTGTGAAATGCTTATACAAAGCCACTATGTAAACTGATGAAAAAGAGAAAAAAGAACACCTACACTACACACTATATCAGCTGTCCAGAAACGAAGACCTCCTGTTAGGTATCAAAGTATTACTTAGACAGTGAAGATGCTTAATGGCTATGGGCCCCTTTGGGGGTTTTCACTTAAATGCTTGTATTTTGGACTGACAATTGTTTAAGCAATAAAAATGTTGTACTGCTTTTCTTCTGCAGCTTCTACATATCACTGTATATAGAAACTGCAGTCTCAATAAATCTGTCACTGCGGCTGAATTAATGGCTTAGTTTCCCTCTGCTCTCTTATGCTCTTAAATAGCTATTTTATGACCGCAACAAAGTTTATCTTTCTTGTGGTCATAATTTAGCTAATAAAAAGTGCAGGAGAGGAGAGATAAGGCTTGGCCGCATGCTTTTCCGTTGCGGCTGGCGCTCCCATAGAGGAGGGCGTGGCCACAACGGAAAAAATAAATCAATTCACATGCTGCGGCCGGGGAATCCGCGCTGCAGCGCCAGCTTCTGCTGGCTAATCCTGGGAGTAGTGGCCACAATCGGATTTGCCGCAACGAAATTTTGGACGGAATTTCCACTGCTAATCCACCCTGTGTGAACCCAGCCTAAGGGCTGCAAACTTAAGGTCCTTTTATATGCAAAGATAATCTTTTAAATGGCCAAAAGATTTAGTGATCTATTTGCATAAAGTGTTAATGGCCATTAGTGGCCATTAACACTTAATCATCTTCATTTGAAAGTAAAAGGACCCCCATGAGTTGATTGAAGAGCCCAGCTTGTGGTTAAACACACACACCCAGCTGTGTAAACAGCTGCCAACACATTCCATTGTTCACCTACATGCTGTGGGGAGAACATCCTGCAGTCTTTTGAAAGATGAGTGAAACACATTTAAAATGGAACGTATTTGCTCAGTCTTTTAGTGGCTGAACGTTGGATTTTTTGTGAAGTAAAGTCCATCATTCAAACGAAAACTGCATGATGCCTGCATTTACGTGTAACAATTATCGCTCATTTATGGCCACTTGGGCGAATTTTGAGTGGTAATTGTTGAATGTAAAAGGGCCTTAAGTTGTCAGTTCAGCACACTAACAGATCTCCTACTGGGACTTAGTGTCCTTTTACATGGAGCAATTAGTCATTGGAACAAGCGAATGATGACTGAGTCATTTGCTTGCAAATGATGTCCATTTAAACACATGAATAATGATTTAAGGTTTTTCAGCATTTTTCATCATAGCTCATTCAATCCATTGTTGATCTGTCAGGGAAGTCTGGAAATGGTCTGAGAATGACGGAACGATTGACTTTTACATGAAACGACTTACAAATGATGAACAATAATTTTGAACAACAAAGTAACATTCATCGTTAAATCGTTGGCCGTGTTTACACGATTATCTTCATCTGGTGGAATTCTCTGCAGATATCACTCACCAACTTTGCCACTGGAATCCCATATGGCAGCCTTCACATTAGCCATTGTATGTCAGTCACATGTCCTAACTCGTTTCCCTCTTCCTGCAAAATGTAATCACTGTCTGCCAAACCATTTTTGTTTTCATCCTACATGGGTGTTTCCACACTTTCGGGACTCTCTATACGTTCAGGGCCTCTCCATGATATGTACTTCCAGCTGTAATACTTTGAATATTTTTACGAATAATATCTTCAGGGATAGGAATCCAATTAGGAAGCAGAAGTGATTGTTACTCAATTTTATTTGTGTTGGTGCAAATAAAGTGACAACAGGTGCATTAGAGAGACAACAGCAGTACAACCCCCAAAAAGAAATGGTTTTGCAGGTGGTGGCCACAGACAATTATTCTCTCCTTATCCTTCCTAACTGAGTTTTTCTGGTGTCCTTGTCATTACCGGTAGCATGAGGTAGTGCCTACAGCCCAGTCAGGTTGTATAGGCAGTCCTGCTCCTCCAGGATGGCATATCTACACATTGTGACAAGACGGTTAGCTGTATCTCCCAGCACAGTCTCAAAAGCATGGAGCAGATATCGGGGCATGGACCATTACAAAAAGAGAACTTGACAAGACCATAGAAGAACAGGAACCCAACATCAGGAGAGATATCTGCTCCTTTGTGCGAGGAGGAACAGAAGAAGCACTGCCAGACCCCTAAAAAATTACCTCCAGGAGGCTACTGATCTGTATGTTTCTGACCCTCTATGGGGGTATCATGAGGACCCGATGTCTTGTAGTGGGACCTGTGCTCATAGCCCAGCTCGATTCACATTCACCCAAGAACACCAGAACCGGTGCACACTGAACACATATGACAGACGTGGAGATGCCATGGTGAATGTTATGCCGCCTGTAACATCATCTGATATGATTGGTTTGGTGATGGGGCAGTGATGGTCTGAGGAGACATCCTTCTAGGGTCGCACAAACATTCATGCGATAGCCAACTGTACCCTTATACTGTTAGGTATTGGGATGAAATCCTCAGAGTCATTGTCAGAGCTTAAACTTGATCAGTGGGCCTTGGGTTCCTTCTAGGGCATGACAGTGACCAACCTCATGTGGTTCATGTGTATAGGCAGTTCCTGGATGGTGAAGGCAGTGATTGCATTGACTAGCCACCAGGAAGCCTTCCCATGTCTTACCATGGGCATCAGCACATGTTGTCAGGAATGCATACAAGCTCGTGGGGGCCATACACACTACTGAGTCACTTTATGGGTTGCTGTAATTAAATTCACGCAAATTGATTTTCTGGGTGATTTGGAATCCAGCTGTCAGTAGATTGATGTTTTTGTTTTTCAATTGATAGGTCATTTTGTTCTCAGCGAATTATATAGTTTATATCAGTAAAGATTTTTAACATGAATCTTCATTCATTAAGATCTGACTTGTGATTTAAGCGTTCACCTCATTTTTTGAGTAGTGTGTGTATATATATATATATATATAGTACACAGAAGTTAATCCAAAAGAAAATCACTTTATTGTTATCAGTTGGACAAATCATGGCATGGAAGAACCTTATGCCCGTAACGTATGGAATCCAGATGTTAGCACAGAAAGAACTGCTACTTTCAGAAAGAACAGATGGGGATGTTGAGAAATGTTAAAAACAACACTGAAAACAAAACCTTTCTCACTATAGAGACTCTTTAAAAAATGTTGTTCTTACCTTTAACAGATGTCATATGGTAACGTCCAAATGTTTAGCTTTTGACCTCTTTATTGTGATTTGACATCTCAAGTTTTGGTCTTGCATAATTTAAATCAAATGTAACATAATGTGGTATCAGAACCGTTTTGATATTGAACTTTACGGTATAGGCTTGAGATGATTGATGAAGTAAAGATGTCTTAGTATTCCCTTTTCCAAACTGTAATATAGAATCATAGAATGGTAGAGATGGAATGGACCTCCAGGGTCATCTCGTCCAACCCCCTGCTCAGTGCAGGATTCACTACATCATGCCAGACAGATATTTCTCCAGTCTCTGTTTGAAGACTTCAATTGAAGGAGAACTCACCACCTCCCGTGGCAGCCTGTTCCACTAATGATATACTAAAGATTTCAATTTAAAATTAATAGTATCTCCCATTGACCCATTGAATTCAATGACCAGTAAAGCTACTGATCTTCTAATAGCAACAATAGAGACATCCAATACCCCGGTACAATCCAGCATGACTTTGTGGTGGTTCCTTAGGCAGAAGATCTTGTTGAATGTGTTTAGCTTGAACAGCTATAAATACAGATTTCTTTATGAAAACTGTCCACACTTGGGAACTTGCCTGGGTACTTGTATATGAAATATCTTAGTAAATCCAATTGAAGGTTCTACTGCAGCTTTTTCTTGATATTAGGAGATGAGATAACTGAATAAATGTATTTTCTTGTAACTTTGGTCAAGAGGGGTGTCGTCTCTCCTTAAGGAGAGCACCCAAAAAGTGTGTGGAGACACCTAGGGGGAGAGTGGGCCAGGGAATGGCATCATCTTTCCCCAAGGAGAGCACCCAGAAGGGGTGTGAGAAGACACTTGAGAGGTGAATGAAGAGACTTATATGGCCATGCATTCTCCTCTGGGTAATTTGTGCAAATAACTTTCAACTTCACACAGGCTTTGAAGAAAAGATACAACTTTGCTTGCGGTTTAGTTGTTTAGTGAAGCAGTGCAATGATATTTAGCCCTATATCTGTGTTGTAGAAAGGCCTGTTGTTCATTCCTCTTCTAGTTCTGGTACATCAGGGGCTGTCAAGAAGAAAAATCCCAGTATCAAAGCCATGAAAGCATTTGGTGACAGATCACTTAGTTTGTAGTGGTTGGTAGCCCCCCTGCTGCCAGCTAGAAGGACAATAAAAGATTATTTTATTGCCCACTCCATGCTCTGCACATGGTTAAATTGATGAACAGTATTTTTGGCCATCCACATAGACCACTGGCCAAAAAATGAAATGCAGCATTTATGTAACATGTTGTCACGATGTGCTGGCCACCACAATATTGCTGTGCAACGTCCGCTACACTAAGATAGGTCAAGGTTGATATTAGTCCAGTTCATGTGGTAGCATTCACTGTTATTCGGAGACAGGGACTGACCAGGTCACATCTTCTGGTGATATGTGGTCTGATTGGTCAGCAGGGAGGTATTGTCTACCTCCAAATAGCACTGTGTTCCAGCCAATCAGCCACTATTATTGTATGCATATTCATGCTCCTCCTCTCAGAGGGCGCCTTTTACCTGTCTGTTTGTGGAGTTCTATTCTGGTCCATATGAATCATTCTGGTGTTTACATCGGCTTTCTTATGCTGTTGTATAATTGTTATTAACATTTGACAAATGTCACCCATTTTCCATCTAAGGGCAGTCTATGTAGCCCTCAGGTTCCTGATGTCGGGTTGCCCTTGTCAGGGCGATCGTTCTGGTTTTAGGCAGGCTTTTTTCCTTATTAGTTAGACAGAATACAAAGTTCTGGAACATGTTGTAGTAAAATTCTGCATTGTGCTGTTCCTCTGTTACTCTTCATGAATGTTCATAAATAAATTGACAACTAGGCGTTACCAGTTTGGGAGTGTCCCAGGACACTCTCACATTGTCCAATCAGTGCTGACAATACCAGACTATGTAGGGATACAGCAAGGGAAATGTTAACACCCAGGGGAATGTCAAGTGGAATGTTAACACCCAGTTTTCAATTTATTCATAGGTATTCAGGAGGAATAACAGAGGAACAGAAAGTTGCGAGGAAAGGTGTTATCTGATGAGGACTACAAGTATTTACTGAAACAGACAAGTCAGGAGATCTGACAGACCCTTTTTAAAGATCCTTCCAAGCACATAAGCACACAGTGCTCCTTGGAGGTAGATATGTCTGCTCCCATTTGCACAGTGTCATATATGCAGTGGCTGCATTGTCAAGCTGCTGCTTTTCTGGGATAGACTCATACGCTGACTTTAGTGGTTGTGATTTAATGATGGAGACGAGTTTCCTTAGTAAACCAAATTTAGAGTACTGGAATGCTTATCTTATATCCAGACCTTGAACATAAAAGGCATTTTATACCAGCAATTGTTCATTTAATGAGCAATTGCAGAGTACAGGACGGCTAAGGGATTGAGCTACACGCACCATTATTGCAAGAAGTATTTCGAAATACCAGAAATAGGACGTAAGCTCTGATCAGGGAGAGTGTGAGCACAATTACCTTCTTTTCAAATCCTTCTGTGACACTGCGGGAGGAAAAAGGACTTTGAAACTTGAAAGGAAAGAGCTTGCTTTCAACCTCAAAAGCTAGGAGGAAAGGGCTCTGAAATTTGCTCAGTATTCCCAATTCACCATTAGCCTGTTTCTTCCTTTAGCCTCAAGGCATTCTCCGCTTTTTGAAAAGATGTTAAGAAATTCAGTCACAATAGAGAGCCTAGTTTTGAACATGTTTCACTCGGTCCATTGAGGTCTGGTCTTCAGCCTTTGTGTGGGGTGAATTGAGCTGAGCAGCTCTCTGGCTGGGGAGAGGTGAATGAGCAGTCTCTGTGCAGTCGCAAATTTGGCAAAGAATAGATTCCCCTACCTCTGTATGATAATATGCATTCCTACACAGCCCCTCTACTGGCAGGGTGTGTTTGCAACTTGAGCTAAGTTAACGCCAAAGTGTTGCCTCACCGCAACGTCTGTCAAGTTTCCCTTAAGTTGCTGTTGACCCTGCATCAAAATGTTGCTGTTGACCTCTCACAAAATAATGCAGTACAACGTATACAAAGCCATTATTTATTTAGCATAAACCAAAATAATAAACTTTCCGCTTACCAGCCCTATTGTGCCAGAAGGGCACTAGTTTGATTTCATGATAGCCAAGTGACCCCCCAAAAAAAAAAAAAAAAACAGGGAAGGATTGTTGGAAGAGGGAGAGTTCACTAGTGGGAACTCCCCGGGAATACTAATGAGCTTGTTAAATTTAGCATGGTACCAAACTCTTAATTCATCTAATGGGGCAGAGAGAGAGAAAGAGGAGTAGAGCCTGCAAAAGGACTGCATTTCTGCACAAGTAGGACATGTCTTTGAAAGAATTAACCCATCCCGAGAGCCACGCTGATTTTCTGTGTGATTGTGAGTATTCTCTATTATTCTGGTCTAGACATTACAAATCCCTGACTATTGGAAAATGATATTGCTTGCCCCATGTATAGATGCTAACCTGTTGCATGCCTACATTCTACTTGATGAAAGACCTCTCCGTACTTGAAGCACCTTGGTAATGATTTGATGCTGCTTATTTAGTGTTGTTACGAGTAAAGGATAGTATGGAGATTGCTCACTAGTAACTTTAGGTAAACTTTTTGTCTAAACTTTATACATTATTTTAACTTTTTTTTAATGTTTCAATAGTTAACAGTCAAATTGCATGAAAAATCCAATGTGGTCTAGAACTTTATTTACAGCTTGAGAAGTTAGTAAATATAATCCATTGTATACATATTGGTGAGAGTTGCACGATGTATCCATTCCTAAGAGCACGTGTGCAGGAAAGTAGGAAATATGTTGCAGAGAAAAAAAAAAGTGAATGTCTTTCTTAAACTGTGAGGCATTCATCTGGGAAGAACATTTTAGCTGATCGGATGTTGCTTTTGCTTCTAAAACTGTCTGCTGAAAAACCTGGACAAGCAGTAACAGTTGTCTTGTGTTTGGCTGTCGAAATCTTTTGGCACTTACTGCCGGAGAAGTGGGCTGTTTGCTTACATTTTTGCAATAGACTCCTACTTGTTGCCATGGCGGACAGTATGTTTCTGTCAATAATTTGGCTTGGCGCAGCCTGTCTACACATCCTCTTAAAAATCTTATTGAACAATTCAGTTCAGCAGAACAAGATTAGGCAGCTTTCGTCTTTGGCCAGCTGAAGTGCCTGCTACACTTACAGCAGGCAGAATTATTGCTGGGGAAGTTTCTTCTCACTGTTAGCATAGAGAGGGAAAAAGTCTTGCAAATCCCTCAGCTATTTGTATTCTGGAGTGCGTGCACTGTCAAGTTTATATCTGTCTCTTTGAAAGGCAACTGTGTGATGTGGGGCAGGAGGTAAACTCTTAACATAATGTTTGCCTGATGGAATTTGGTGTCAGTCTGAGGAAGTAGAAGCCTACAGAACAGGGAAGCTAAACAAATTTATTCTTTCGTCTTCTTTTTTGCAGTTTTCTTTATGAAAAAATTTTGGTAAAATTTGGCATGTTTTTTCAACACATTTAAGGATGATTCCTGAATTACTCTGCTTTTTAATTGCATGAATAGGTTAGAATTTATATAGGAAATTACAGTAGCACTAAAGTTTATTTCTATTTTGCAGAAGTTTAGAATGCACTACATGTTTGTGTGAGATTTGGCAGACTGATCACCGGCATTATATGTTTTCTTAATAGAACGAATGATGAACAAACTTGGGTGGCAGCATGATGTACAGATGTGCTTGAAAGAATGATGTACAATGTTGCATTGTACATTTCCCTGGATTACATTAACAGTATTAATAGTATCACATGGTGTTTCCAATCACTCGCAGCTTGTTCATGATACACTTTATAGAAATAGGATCAGTTTTATCTGTTACTAGCTGATATACCCGCTTCGCCCGAGTTAATTTGGTACTGGTGTTTATCTGGTGTTCACACAGAAATCTTATGAAGTCGTGGTTGCTTTAGAGATACCGGAAAAACATATGTTCACCATTTTGCGTAGTTCTCTGTGTTACCCAGGAAACACCATGGGAGGTAACCATGCGACGTTTCCTTTATATAAAATGACATCAGGAAGTGAGAGAATTAGATTCCATACGTAAAATGTGGACGCTAATTCTTTTGCGCTTAGAATTGAACAATCGAGGTGGGACCCATTAGCTTTTCCTATTTATGACATAATCAATGCTCGTGCCAAATTTCACATTTCTATGACACCGGAAAGTGAGAAAATTAAATTCCGCACGTAAAATTTGGACGCTAATTCTTTTGCGCATAGAATTGAATAATGGAGTTGGGACCCATTAGCTTTTCCTATTTATGACATAATCAATGCTCGTGCCAAATTTCACGTTTCTATGACACCGGAAAGTGAGAAAAATACATTCCGTATGTAACATTTGGACGCTAATTCTTTTGCGCATAGAATTGAATAATCGAGTTGGGACCCATTAGCTTTTCTTATTTATGACATAATCAATGCTCCTGCCAAATTTCACGTTTCTACGACACTGAAAAGTGAGAAAAATACATTCCGTACGTAAAAGTTTGACGCTAATTATTTTGCGCATAGAATTGAATAATCGAGTTGGGACCCATTAGCTTTTCCTATTTATGACATAATCAATGCTCGTGCCAAATTTCCTGTTTCTATGACACCGGAAAGTGAGAGATTTAGATTATGTACGTTAAATTTTGACGCCAATTCTTTTGCGCTAGAATTGAATAATCGAGTTGGGACCCAATTACTTTTCCTATTTCAGCGAGTCAGTCAGTGAGTCAGTGAGTCAGTGAGTCAGTCAGTCAGTCAGTGAGTCAGTCAGTGAGTCAGTCAGTGAGTCAGTCAGTCAGTCAGTCAGTGAGTCAGTCAGTCAGTCAGTCAGTCAGTCAGTCAGTGAGTCAGTGAGTCAGTCAGTCAGTCAGTCAGTGAGTCAGTCAGTCAGTCAGTCAGTCAGTGAGTCAGTCAGTCAGTGAGTCAGTGAGTCAGTCAGTGAGTCAGTGAGTCAGTCAGTGAGTCAGTCAGTCAGTCAGTGAGTCAGTCAGTGAGTCAGTCAGTCAGTCAGTCAGTCAGTGAGTGAGTCAGTCAGTCAGTCAGTGAGTCAGTCAGTGAGTCAGTGAGTCAGTCAGTGAGTCAGTGAGTCAGTGAGTCAGTCAGTCAGTGAGTCAGTCAGTGAGTCAGTGAGTCAGTGAGTCAGTCAGTCAGTGAGTCAGTCAGTCAGTGAGTCAGTCAGTCAGTCAGTCAGTGAGTCAGTCAGTCAGTCAGTCAGTCAGTCAGTGAGTCAGTGAGTCAGTCAGTCAGTCAGTGAGTCAGTCAGTGAGTCAGTCAGTCAGTCAGTCAGTCAGTCAGTCAGTCAGTGAGTCAGTCAGTGAGTCAGTCAGTCAGTCAGTCAGTCAGTCAGTCAGTCAGTGAGTCAGTCAGTGAGTCAGTCAGTCAGTGAGTCAGTCAGTCAGTCAGTGAGTCAGTCAGTCAGTGAGGGCTTCCAGCTTTATATATATATAGATATGCATCTTTGCCAAGAGTTTAAAGTCTTGATTGTTAACGGTAAATTTACAAACTAACTGAAAAGATGTGGATTCCAAACACTCCAGAAAGTGCTGATAATAATGTAGCACCCAGTAAGACATGAGTGTATCCAAGTTATATCAGCTATGACTGGACACATCTTGTCATGTGGCCTGAAATGATTGAGCTGGGTCTTAAAGGCAAATTGTCTTCCGAAAATGACTAACTGTTTAAATTAAGTTTTTATCTAAGCCTAAGCCTTTTTTTTAACTTTTTGGTGACTTCTTAAAAATTTTTCATGCCACTATGTATATTTTTAAAAATCCAAATCTCTTGCACTTTTGGCTCTGCCCACCAAGCCTAATAAGGGGCAAATACAGTACTTCAGAAATGTTAACCTTAGGACGGCTTTACACAGGCATTTTTGCCTACACCTCAGCACGACATATTTGTATAAGGCTTTTTTGCGCCCCTACTGGCGCATTTCATTGCACTTTTTGCGCACACAGATCAGGGTCATTTGCATGCGGCAGACAAACACGCCCCAATTTTAATGGCTATTTGGCTTAATGAGTTCCGGATGTGTTATTTTTCTCAAGGAATTGTGCAGTATTTCATGCATACCCTTGCACGCTCATTTTTGCACCCCCCATAGACTTCTATGCGGGCCTTTGGTGCATAGAAGTGCAAAAGGATAGAGAAGGTTCTATTTTTTTGTGAGCATGAGAAATGACCACGCAAAAACAGGAAATGAGAATGAAACCATTGACATTAAAGGGGTTGTCCCGCGGCAGCAAGTGGGTCTATACACTTCTGTATGGCCATATTAATGCACTTTGTAATGTACATCGTGCATTAATTATGAGCCATACAGAAGTTATTCACTTACCTGCTCCGTTGCTAGCGTCCTCGTCTCCATGGAGCCGTCTAATTTTCAGCATCTAATCGCCGGATTAGACGCGCTTGCGCAGTCCGGTCTTCTTCTTTTCTCAATGGGGCCGCTCGTGCCGGAGAGCGGCTCCGTGTAGCTCCGCCCCGTCACGTGCCGATTCCAGCCAATCAGGAGGCTGGAATCGGCAATGGACCGCACAGAAGCCCTGCGGTCCACCGAGGGAGAAGATCCCGGCGGCCATCTTCGCAAGGTAAGTAAGAAGTCACCGGAGCGCGGGGATTCAGGTAAGCGCTGTGCGGATTTTTTTTTAGGTCCCTGCATCGGGTTTGTCTCGCGCCGAACGGGGGGGCTGTTGAAAAAAAAAAAAACCCGTTTCGGCGCGGGACAACCCCTTTAAGGGGTTCTTTTCTCTGTGTTTTGCGCTTGAAAAAATGTGGTAAAATACACCCGTGTGAAGCCGGCCTTACAGCCCTGTGTACGGTATATGGTGGACTCTGCAGTTAGTTCATTTACTTATGATGGAGGTCATGTAGCCATTTTGGATAGAGTTGAAAAGCTGCCAAAATATATTATATAGCGTATATTGCAGATATCATGAGCTATAGCTGCATTCACAGTTCTGTGGGTTTCTGAGCTGAGATATTCCAGCATTCCATGTTAGTGCAATAGGGAAAATTTACTTAGGCCAGCATTTTATATACCAGTCTAAATAGGGAGTGCCCTGAAGTGAAGTGTGCCAAACTTATTAAAGGGGTTGTCCGAGATGTTTTTTTTTCTCAGAAATATGTTCTCCATGAAACAACAGATATATACGCCTTTATCCCGGCTTCCTGCATCTCCCGCACTACTGCTGCATTCCCAGTGCTTTTTTACAGGCTGCAGTCCACCTCTGTATGGGACGTCACAGGCTGCTGCAGCCAATGACAGAGCTCAGCGATCGAGTACTGAGCTCTGTTATTGGCGGCAGCAACTTGTGATGTCCAGTAAACAGGCTGCTGCAGCCAGTATACGTGACATCACAGAGGAGACCAGGAGTGGCAGTGCTGCACACAGTGAAGAGCTGGGGGAGGTGAGTATATGCCTATTTGCTATGTTGTTGCTTGGAGAGCATGTTTTTTTTTTTAAAAAAAACATCTCAGACAACTCCTTTAGACCGCCTGCGGATGGCCGGGCCAGATCATGCTGCATGGATTCTCGCAGTGGAATGCGGTCCCGTGCCCCTGCAGAGGCCTGCGGCTTACTCGCTCCCGGCACTTGCGCAGAAAGGAGCAGGCCCGTCACCACTGACATTTCTGTGCGGGCCTCTGTGAGACCTGCACCGAAATAGAACATGCCGCGACTTGTTTTCCGCGTGTTTTTTCGCGCACACTTATCACGGCCATCTGTATAGGATTGCGTTATCTAATGCAATCCTATGCAAGCGGACATGGGCAGAAATTCTGCGGGAATTTCCGCTTGTGTGCAGGGGGCCTTAAAGGGGTTGTCCCATGAAAGCAAGTGGGGTTATACACTTCTGTATGGCCATATTAATGCACTTTGTAATATACATCGTGCATTAAATATGAGCCATACAGAAGTTATTCACTTACCCCCTCCGGTGTTGGCGTCCCAATCTCAATGGCGCCGACCGAAGCCTTCTTCTCCCTCGATTAGACGCGCTTGTGCAGTCTGCTCTTCTGTTCTTCTGTTCTGTTGAATGGGGCCGCTCCGGCGTGCTCATGCCGCACAGGTCTTCTGCGCATGCGCAGAAGACCCGTGCGGTGCGAGCACGCCAGAGGGGCCCCATTCAACAGAACAGAAGAGCAGACTGCGCAAGCGCGTCTAATCGAGGGAGAAGAAGGCTTCTGTCGGCGCCATGGAGACGGGGACGCCAACACCGGAGCAGCTAAGTGAATAACTTCTGTATGGCTCATAATTAATGCACAATGTACATTACAAAGTTCATTAATATGGCCATACAGAAGTGTATAACCCTACTTGCTTTCGTGGGACAACCCCTTTAAGAAGCTCTGGCCTGCTAATAAATGTGATGCATCTCTGTGCACCAAAATATGAAATCTACATCAGTTATGAGCGGGTGTAGATTTCCACTATAATTTCAAACAGTTTTTAGTATCTTTTATAGTAGAGTTGATGGGCTGCAGGATGCCAGGCTCCTTTGCTAAGTCCCACCCACTTTTAGAAAGTGTCTAAAAAAGATTCAAAAGTTACAAATTTTGTGCAAATGTAACTTTTGCTAAAATGTATGACTTTTAAGCCTGTAATTCCGGCACAGGTAGTTTAATAAATTCTCCTCAATGTCTGCACACAGCTTGCTCTGGTGATTTGTATTTTGGGGAAGTATCCTCTGTAATTTACAGCATCCTGATGTAGGGAAAAGTATCATTCCCCCTTCGCTACTGGAGCTCAGCTAATTTTTTAGGGTTGTGTTTGACAACAACCTTGTCGTCTGTTACCAATGACGACCTAGAGAAATATTAATGCTGTTTCGGGATTTCATGCATTTGCTTAAGACTTAGGTAGCATCGTATAGTTTTCCACATGCATGATAAAGTTGGGCTAAACTCAAGACACAATTTTGACATAAATTGAGAGTTGGTTTTGGAATGTAACAAAGTTCCATATACAAGTTATCACATATCAAATTTAATAAAGTCAGCTATTGAAAAGTTTAAAGGATCATCAAGCCTGCACGGGCACAAAGTTTAAAGGATCATCAAGCGTGCACGGGCACAAAGTTTAAAGGATCATCAAGCGTGCACGGGCACAAAGTTTAAAGCCCCATCAAAAAGGTTAACTCCTAAAAATTTCGTCCTCATTAAAAGTGAACCTTGGCTTACAGAATGTGATATTTTCATGACATACACAACCTCTTAAACGCTAACATGGCATGTTAAACCTTACCATTTTTGGGATATTAAATGTTTTCACTATTTGAAAACATGTGTTAGCATTGTAAGTCTAATTTAAGAGAAGTTTAGCGCAGCCAAATACATCAACTTAATTGCTAAAATGAGTCCAAGTATAGCTGTTAATTTCAGAGGAAACCTGGATTTCATTTCCATGATTTCAGTCACAATTAGGGGATGTTATTTGTGATGTTATGATAAAATAGAACAGGACTTAATTACGTCTTTCAATCAATGCTCTCAACATGAATTAATCACAGTTTATTGAATCATGGCTTTTAAGAAAAACAGTCTTGAAAGGCATTTTTGGTTTAGATTTTGGGTTAGAATTTAGGCTATGACAAGTAAAACTATAATAAACATATAAAACCCCTTCACTCGACAGTAGAAAATAAAAAAAACTTTTTTTTAAACACAAAGCCAAAAGCTCTTCAATTCCAAGGCCCCTATAATATTACTTCATGCACAGTGCATCATGGTCATAGAAAAACGAAATATATCCAAATACCTTCCCTATTAATGTTTCCATGTTAACTAGCGGCAGTAACAGTAGCAATTAGTATGGAGATAATTTGGACAGAAATAAAATAATGGGGCACATACCTGTAGACCAATGTATTTCCTCCAAGCTACAGGAAAGTCTTACTGTGCTTGTTATTACATTGAAAAATTTGGCACGTTGGACTAGCGCCATATTTATACATTTCCTCTTCTTCTTGAATGTGACCCTGTACCTCATTTTATGTGGCCCATCGACCGTGTAACAAGCTACAAGGCATTCTTCTCACCCAACCTACAGCTGCGGTCGGTGGCAGTGCGGAGTCTGTGACCACTGACTTCCCACCACCACCATCTGTGTGTGCCATCTGGTATGCAGCACAGACACTGGAGGGAAAGGTCAGCAGTCACAGACTAAGTAGCGGCTGCCGCCAGACCAGGGCTGCAGGCTGGGTGAGTGGAATGCCCGTAGAAAGCTGCCCAGCCAGAGGCCGATGGGGCCACCAATATAGGAGACACTTACTGTTGGGGTCACTTTGGAGGGGGTGGTCACTATTATTACTAGAGCCACTATTGGGAGTCACTATTACTACTGGGGCCACTATTGGGCACTATTATTACTGGAGCCACAATGGGGATCACTATTACTACTGGAGCCACTATTGGTAGTCACTATTACTACTGGAGGCCACTATTGGTAGTCACTATTACTACTGGAGCCACTATTGGTAGTCACTATTACTACTGGGGGCCACTATGGGGCACTATTACTACTGGAGCCACTATGGGGATCACTATTTCTACAGGGGCCACTGTGGGAAACCAATAACTTGGTTTCAACCAAGTTATTTCCCCACAGGCATGAGGAAGACAAGAAACTTTTCATACTTTTCATGTGCTGTACCAGAACTTTTTCTGTAATGTCTTTGCTAGTTCTACAGTCCATATGTCTATGTCATTACATAGAAACGGTTGTTTGACTATAGTAACGGGGTCTGCTCAATAAACAATAAGTGTGGGAAGAGGTTTGCTGGAAGACCCTTGCTTGCTAAGGCCAGTAAAACAGTGCAAGTGGATGATGAGACTTTCTCAGGATTGAGAGCGGGCTGTCTGTTTTTCCTCACGGCTCTTGTATCTGATATGTATACATCTAGTCTCTTTTATTGAACTGAAACAAGAAATAAGTCAGTACCTACGTGTAAAAGTTTAGCGTGATTTATCCTTTCCCCTGCATTCTGATGTCACAGCTGTTAATACTTACTGTTTGCAGTGACATCTCCTGGGAATTCTCTGTTCTTGTTCTGCCAGAGGTATAAACTATTTACATAACGCTGAGCACCAAAGTTCACATTTATCCTTTCAGATGCTATATATGTGCTGGATATACTCTGGGATATATTTCATATGTTGCTGGCACTGGCGTAACTATAGAGGATGCAGGGGATGTGGTTGCACCCGGGCCCAGGAGCCTCAGGGGGCTTATAAGGCCTCTCTTCTCCATATAGGGAGCCCAGTACTACCGTATGAATACAGCATTATAGTTCGGGGCCCTGTTACAGGTTTTGCATTGGGGCCCAGGAGCTTCACGTTACGCCTCTGGTTACTGGTATGTTTTCAGCAGTTTATTTTGTTTTTTTACCAAAACTAAAGTCATTGTGGGTATGACAAGGCATTATTTTTGCTTTGTACACCAGCGAATGGTATAGAAGGGGTTTTCTACTTGTCTTTATAGGGTTAATTTATGCCTACCTGTCCTCTTACCTGAGAACGCCTCCATCCATACCAGCAACAACTACCACTCAGTGATGAGCAGAATAAGGTCCACTGTGACCGAAACGTTAATTAATGGCTATCAACATATAAGAGTCTTTTTAATTACACGTGGTAGTAAAATACTGCCCTCTTATCTGCAAAATCTTCTGGCAGTTGGCCACCCTGGGAGGTTGGGGTCTTGTCCACGTGGGACCATACCCTAGTAGATTGTTGTCATTGGTTATCAGGATTTTAAGTAGGTGGCAGGGTTTATACTACGTTGCCAGGATTAAGGAGTGTGAGAAAAGCTTTGGTACGTCAAGAAGGGTATCGATTCTCCTTAAGGAGAGCACCTAGAAGGTGGGAGGAGACTTATAAGGCTATCCATGCTCTTCTGGGAAATATGCAAATAGGAAGATGCAACAATACCTCTGTAGCACCACCTATTGGAAGGCAACATTACTGCAAGTCAATGTCAGACTTTTTAACAAGCCTTGTAACAATGACTGGGAATTGTGAGCCAAAGCCAGAATCTTCTCCAGAAGGAGAAGACAACCATACACAGACAGCTGTTTTGGGGTATTTTTGTCTGTGCTGCGCTAATCGCAGTACAACACCTCCTTTGATATCAATGCGGCTTCGCAGACGAATGCTGACTGCTCTATTTTTGTGCGTTTTAGCACTTTTTAATGCACCTCATCGTACATCACAAAAAAGCGCTGTAAAATGCATTCCAAACGCTGCTTGAAATAGGCGAATTCAGTGTGGAAATTCTCTGCTCCGTGTAAAGGAGATTTTTGCCTACATGGCTTGTACTGTGAATCCTGTGGAAGTGCACAGCAAAATCTGCTGCAGAAATTCCACAGCAATGAGGGTATGTTTGAAGGTGACCTGGGGGCTCTTTTACATGGAACATTCTATCGGGCGCAGATACCCGACAGGCCGGCCCAGCGATAGTTGTTCCTGTTAATGGAGGCAAGGTGGGTCGTGGGATTTTCCGGCCCGTCTGCCTCCACTCACAGTAAGCAGGCGGTCGATCATAAGTGAATGGTTGCCTGTTTACACAGGCCAATCCGTCCGCTCACTTTTCTGCATTTGGAAACAGAACGACAAACGTGAAGTGCATGAATTCTCGTTCGTTGTTCAGTCGGGACATGCATTTACACTGATGCTAAGTGTTCAGAATCCTGCGGGAAACTGAGTGATTTATCGGCTCGTGTAAAAGGGCCCTAAGGGCTCCTTCACATGAGCTTATGCGCAATTGTGCACACTTCAACACAACGTATTGACACAGTGACAAGGTTGCTTTTCGCACGTGTCGGTGCATTGTACTATACTTTTTTGCACATGTCGTCCTGTTCATATGCACACGCGACACCCCCCAGCCGTAATTTAAAGGGTCATTTAGCCCAATGAGGTCCAAATGTGTTCTTTTTTCACAGAATTAACAGTGAGCTGCACATTTGCAAGCATTGAGCGCGCATTTGTTAACCTGATACAGACTTCTATTAGGACCTTTGCTGTGCGAATGTGCACAAACATGGAGCAGGTTCTATTTTTTTTTAAAGGCGAGCGCAAAAAAGAGAAATGAGAATTAACCCATTGAAATCAATGGTTTCCATTCTCTGCCTATTGAGTGCAAAAAGTTTGTGTGCGTATGAAGCCACCTAAGTTGCTCTCCCATGGTTTGGGAATCCGCGCCCAGAGAAATCGGTTGATTATCCGGCCAACTTTATTTTAAAAAACCCCAAACAGATTATATTCCTCAGACAACCCCTTTTCAGTCATCTTTGTACATTTTATGCAGTTTCTCTTTATCCCGCTCAACTTCGCAGATAATTTTTTGCAGAAAACTCCATTTCTGTCGCTGAGTCATCCAAATACAGAGATCAGATATGAGCCACTACTGAGCTATTCCAGATGTTGTAATCATGTGGCGGACACATCTCTGCATTACCTGTTCTCCTTCCTCTAAAGAAACTTGACCTTCATGGTCACATTTCTGGATGAAAAGCTAATTGCTTTGATGTATTTTTATTTTTCATCTCAACCTTATAAAGTTTGGATTCCCTGACCAAACTCTTAATAGTAGAAGGTATTTTTGTTGCGACATGAAGCCTTTCACATGAGCTGGACGGACTTCAGTGTTCATCTATGGAGCGACTTTGGTCTGATCTACCATTTACTGTATTGGTTTTGTCAAAAAGAACACTTTTTGGTCCAAAACAGAACAGCTTGCTCTACTCGTTAGCACTAGGCGGCCACTTAAATTTATCACACTACAGCAATTAAAAAAATGCCAGGTCACGTATTTGCGGTTGTCAGCATTTGTAGCAACACAAGTGTGAATTTTTACCGAGCGAGGCTGGTTTGCCTGGTAATTAAGAGCGTTCGCTCAGATATAACAGAGCCCATCATTTACAGATATTGGTAATGAAGAACTTCAAAGCATATTGGTGTTTGCTATATTACCCACCTAGACTTTATCTTGTCCATACATATATACAGTAGCCACAAATAATATAGACCAAAACTAAAGGGCAGGTATATTCTTTATAATAGTAAGTAGAAGGCCTCTGGCACAGTAGCGTTGTTGGGTCTGTACAGCAAGCGGACTCATTATAGCCTATTGAGCTAATGCACGCTACCGTTTTTTCACGCGGACTGATGGTCTACATGAAAAACCTCAACGCATGTTCTATTCTTGCCCATTTCATGGAGGAGAATTAGGATATACAAATGCATGTGCAGGCTGACTGTACATTGGCCAACACATGGATAGATGTCCATGTTGTGCCCGCGCCTCTCGGGTGCAACTTGGAGACATGGCAAGTGTTTTGAAGGCTTAAAAGTGATTCGTTGTTGCTCCTAGTCGGTAATTACTAGAATATACTCTAGAGCATATTACTTCTTTTGATTGATATTTATCCCTACAGCAGGGACTTATTTTGCAAACCCTATATTCCATATACATAAGCTACAGACTTGTAGTGCAGCCACATTATGGAGAGAGGAAAGGCAAAGTGCAAAAGATCTAACAGCACAAATGGATCAACCTTTCACACATGGTTGGATTAAACTCTAATAAAATCTGCTAAATGAATGGAAACTAGAAATAGCTATAAGTAATCAGTTAAGGAAATGTGCAGTTTGCATATGAGAGCCGTAGAGCATTTTAATAGGACTATATTGTATTAGCATGCAGAAACTTAGAAACTTTCCCACTAAAAAACTTTTATCTCCTATCCACAGGACTGATGATAAATGTTTGACGGCTGGGGGTCTCATGCATGCACACCGCCACGCCATTCATATGAGGGAATCAAGGTGTGGGGTTCTGCAGTCAGACCCCCAGTGATAAGAAAGTAATCATCTAATATGTGGATAATTGATCAATATCTTTTAAAGGTGTTTTCCCGGACTTTACTAATGATGACCTATGCTTAGTATAAGTTATCAATAGTTGATCGTGGGGTTTAGCCCCTCTGGATCCCCACGATCAGTTATTCCCTCAGCCAACTGTAATTGTGGACAGAGCCAGGGGCAGGCGACTTTCTCTGTATTTTAGGTGCAGCTCCCATTGAATTCCATTAGATCTGTGGCTGCATTACCAAAACCATCTGTTGCAATATAGGCAAGGTTGTCTGCTTCCAACTCTGTCCAGACGAATTGCTGATTGGTGTGGACCCTAAGAGGCGGGCCCTTGCTGGTCAGCTATTGATGACCTAAACCGAGGATAGGTCAATAGTAGAGATGAGCGAGCTAGCTCGTCTGAGCTTGATGCTCGTTCGAGTAGTAGTAGCCTACTCAATGGTGCTTGTCAGTCGAGCGAGCACCACACCGTGTTCGAGAAAATTTTATGGCCCCTCCCCTTTTTACCACTTCCTGCTGTGACGTGCCAAGCGTGTGCAGGTCTACAGCAGTGTCTGGCTGGAGGAGAGAGAGAGAGAAAAAAGGCTCGATACCTGGCGGGTCCATTGCAAAAATGTTTGAGTCTCCCATTGACTTCAATGGGGTTCGTTACTCGAACAGAGCTCTCAAATATTACAAAAAGCTCGGGTTGAATAACAAGAACCTGAGCATTTTGGTGCTCGCTCATTTCTAGTCAATAGTAAAGTTCTGTAAAACTCCTTTAACTAAAAACTTTACATACATCCTGTTTTTACAGTCTCGGTACTCTAAATTTGAGAGGGATTTCTATGTTATATTACTTTTGATGATTTCCAAACTTATTCATATTTGGTTTTGTTTTTCAGAGGATGAAAGTCCTGGACAGATATTTCACAGGGAAAGAAGGAACGCAATTGCCATGCAACCACAAGGAGGACAAAGCCTTGGTAAAATCAGCGAAGAGCCTTCTACATCTAGTGAGGAGAGGACCTCTTTAATAAAGAAAGAGATTCATGGCTCTATTACACACTTGCCTGAACCATCTGTTCCTTACCGGGGCACTGTATTTACTATGGACCCACGAAATGGTTACATCGATCCCCACTATCGTAAGTATTAACATTTCATTAGGCCTGATTTTGTATTCTGATGTCTTCCTAGCATAGACATTAATCTTATCTTAATGTTCAGGGGTCTAATTATTGGAGATTAGTAAAAAGCCGAAAAGTCACTTAAATGGTCTAAATAGATAAATGTTAAAGGGCAACATATCAGTGATTATTTCAGCGATTTGTAACATTTTTATATCATTGCTGTCTGTGCCATTTTCTAAGCAAGTCTGAAAAGTTGCTCGATGATTTTGTAAGCACAAGGGAACTACATCTTATGAAGGGTGACTTGTAAATTTGAACTCACATTAGACCCCCACAAAATTACATGACTTCATCACATAAATTTCTCCTTTACAGACCAGTCCATTACTCACAGAGCCCTATTTATTGCTTCTTGCTAGCAGAAATCCACATTCTTAGAAGTACTTTGCAGTCTATTGTAATGAAATAAGATAGCTTGTTTACAATTCCTTGCCTGTATGACCATTCCTTAAAACTAAAAGAGAGAATGATATATGTGAAACTTGCATACAATATATCTTTCTGGAGGGACATTCTGTTGGGCTCAAACGTATTATTCTCTGAAGCAAAGCTAAAACAAATATATTGAATCTAAAGAGATGGTCTCCACTAGAGAACCTCTTTCTAGAAAGTAGCCACCCCACCCCGTCTCCGAATACATGGCGGGACTCTAAAATGCCATCCACTATTTATAATTGCTCTCCACTCTGGGTAATATATCAGGGAACCTCCATTTATGACATCTATTAGAAACAAACCTCTTGATGCTGGTAATGTTTAGGCCCAGTGTAGAATCATTTGTATGTAAATGTGGCCATACAAGATTGGAGTCTGCCCTCAACAGCCCAACACAATGAAAGGTAAGGATATGTTGTGTTTGGCTTCCTTCGAATGTAACAAGATCTAGAATTCTTTATAGTATCATTTTTTTCCCAAGTGGCACAGAGTGTTCACCACTAAGAGCCCTTTTACTCTGAATGATTTTTGTTCTATTAATTATTGGATTGTGTAAACTGAATGATAATTGTTCAGTGTAAACACGGCCTACGATTGAGTGACGGATAATAATTTGTTCACTTATCATTTGTTGTTTGTTTTATGCAGCCGTAAAAACCAAATGACAATTGGAAGCAGGAGCGTAACTATAGGGGATGCGGTTGCATCCAAGCCCAAGAGCCTTAGGGGGCCCAAAAGGCCTCTCTTCCCATATAGGGAGCCCAGTACCATGAATAAAGACTTATAGTTGGGGGTCCTGTTCCAAATTTTGAATTGGGGCCCAGGAGCTTCAAGTTACACCTCTGATTGGCAGTATTAACAATCTAAATAGGCAGTTGTTCATCTATCTAAGAAAAAAACCTCTCTGTACTCCGCCTGATAACATGCTCCCTGACCTACTGACTGCAATCCCTGCTAGCCATCATAAACCGCTCCTGCAGTCACACCGTTTCTGCCGTCACACGGCTAAATGTCTGACCATTGTCTATGTGTATAACACTCCTCACTCTCCACCTCGCCATACCGTGCATATCTCCAGCCCTTTACCTTCTGTATCACCCCATTACTTGTAGTATGTAAGCTCATTGGAGCAGGACCCAAACCCCTATTTTTTCCATCAACTGATTTCTATATGTAACCGCGGTTCTGTAATGTTTGTATTTTGTCTTTCTGTATCCCCCCTGTCTATGTAAGCGCTGCGGAATATGTTGGCGCTATACAAATAAAGTTTATTATTATTATCTATCTAACTGTTTACTCTGCATGAAGAAGGGTGGCTGGAAGAGATCTCTGGCACGCTCCACCTCCATTCAGTGAGTGATTACTCCTCTTTCACACAGGAGCAATAGTCTTTGGAACTACTGTCGGGCACTTAAACGCCCAACAGTTGACCCATGTAAAACCACATTTTTCCATAGCCATAAAAAATGGATGACTAGTATGGAAAAAAAAATTTAAGTGTTGACTTTGTCGCTGTATCCAAACTTTTCTACAGGCTTCTTGACTTTACATTGACCGAATGAAAGGTTGATTTTTGCAGATGATTGACGCACAAGGGACATATATATATATATTATGTTCTGTTTTTAATAGCTGTTGTATCTACAAGTGCTTGAAATCACAATTCAGTTCCAGGCACATTGTTAAAATTCGATAAATGATCTTCAGAAACTAAAATACACTTTCTTTCAATTCACGCTAATGTGGGAAACGCAAGTTTGCTCAGATTTAAATTAAAAACAAACAGTTCTTTGGTAATAAAGTACCTCTGGAAGTGTCAGAGCTTACACCTTCCTACTACAGATTTATCACCCAGGCAGGATATGACTTTGCTTTTTAACCTTTTGGTCTCCAATTCCAGATGACACTTGGCGACCTATGAAATGGGCCCCAGTCTGTTCCCCCCAGCTTCCATAGAATTCACCAGCATTTAAGGTTTATGTTAAAAGGTCATTGACCAGATGACTGATTAGCAGGGACAGCTGATTAGTGCTCAGGTTCTGCTGGAGGAGAAGTGGCAAGGATAAAAGCTAGCGTTATCCCTTCATTAGTTGGTAAGCAGCATAAAACAAGAAATGCTCACTCATTGGGGAACAGATCAAAGTGCTTCACAAACTTTAATAATTTTCACCAGCGAGTCTTTATTTTTCAGCGGTTTACAATAATGAGACAACACATGTGTTTTTTACTTAGAAACGCCTTCCTAAAAGTTATTTATGAGAAATAAGCATCTTTAATGTTTTTGAAGGAATGCGGTTGATGTAATTTTTTTAAGATGTTGAACCCTGGCGTGAATTGGGGAACGTTGTGTATACTTATGTATATATGGAGTCATACTGTATAATGTGTTATAGACTTATGAGAAAGGGCAAAGAAAGCAAAAGTGGTGACCCCATAGCATTTAGGGTATGATAGGCTGGAAGAATGACTTCAGTTCTGTTCATAATTTGATATCATTTTTCTGCATATATTAATGATGATTAAAATAAGAGATTTTAGTTGTGGAGTGAAGCATCCTGCAGGAGTATGTGATGTTTTCTATACCTTACTGCAGGTAGTAGACGTTTAGAAGCATTCTTAATGATTCGCCAGTGTGAATGAATGAAAAGATCAATGATAAGCAATGTCACAGCAAAAATCCTTGTCATCAATAGCCGTGCCGGTAAATGTAAATGCTACGCTGCTCATTAAAGGGGTACTGTCATTAGAAAAAAAAATCAATACTTGCCTATTCCTCCCTGTCAGTCTTCTTACAGCATTTTCTTCTCGCCAATCTTCTCCTGGCTCCTCCAGTCTCCCGATCACATTACCTCCAGCCAGGCGGATACTCTTCTTCCTGTTATGTAGCGTCCATTCTCGGCATTCTCCTTCATGCAGGTCAATCTACGGTACATCACTAGTGACGTAACGTTCACTGCCTTACAGGGAATGCCGAGCTATTGCTGAGACTGCGCAAGCGTGCTGTCTTGCTGCGAGTGTTCATATACTATTGCAGCGAGACAGCGTGCATGCGTAGTCTCGGCAATAGCTCGGCACTCCCTGTGAGGCAGTGAACGGTATGTCACTAGTAACATAGCGTGCATTGCCCTGCAGGAAGGAAAATGCCGGCAATGTACGCTTCGTCACCGGAAGAAGAGGATCCATCCGGCTGGAGGTGAGTTGACCTCGAGGACTGCAGGAGCCAGGGAAAGATTGTCGGGGAGAAGATGCAGTAAGAAGGCTGCCTGGGGAGAAATAGGTAAGTATTGAATTTTTTTTTTCTAATAACAGAACCCCTCTAAGGCAATCAGGCTCTATTATGAGAGCTACAATTAAAACAAGGAAAGCAGTCAAAGGACAAAATAAATATCAATATTTCTGCAAATTGCAGGGGACTCACCTGGCATGACTAGTCTACCAGTAAGGGGCAGGCCGTCACACCTCAGTCCACATTTGCTCCAAAAAATAAATTCACCAAGTGTACCCCTCGTCGCTCAGGACATCTGATAAAGGAGAGCGTCAACAGGGCATCAGAAGAGAAACCATCTCGGTTGGAAGAGTATAGAACCATAAAGGAAATAAAACCCAGCACTCCCAGGGTCAAACAGTAATAACAGTATAACATGAAGAGGACTTTCTTCGTAGGAGGCCCCCTACAGAGTAAGTCTTCTCTGTGTTACACTGTTATTACTGTTTGACCCTTGGAACACTGGGATTTATTTCCTTTATGGTTCTGTACCAGTGTGAGAGCTGTCGGTAGACCGCAGTGGTGTTCTTCACCGGGAATGTGGATCATCCTGATGGAGGTGGCTGTCAGACTTCACTGCATGACTTTCCAAAATACAAAACAATTGCTCCATGATGTAAAAAGTAGTCCCATGTAAATCAACCTTTTGGGTTTCGAAATTTGATGGAACTTGATTGATAAATTTAAAGATGTTGACATTTTAATATCTAGATTGATGACTTCCCAGCAACAAGTCAAAGCTGTTAGTGCTTAGGCTACATTCACATAATGTTCGGAGCCTTATGTTTGGTGCACATGCTGTGAAAATATCCCAGTGTGTACTTTAAATGCACCCATAGGTCTCTACTCACCCAACTGAGGGTAGAGTGTCCATTTGGTCTATTTGGTCTACATCTTTTTACAAAGGGAGACTGTTACAAATGTTTCCTTTTATGTTCTTATATGTTGGGAAACACAATAACCTATTAGAGGGGTATCTTGGGAAATCCTCCTGACATATACCTCCAGTGTAATCTCAAAACATGATGGAAACTGAACCTCACCGGTACTTTTAGAAGTGGATTATATTTTTGTATGGTTGTGCAATAGTTCCAACATGCAAATAGCCCCTAACTCAGTAAATCACAGTACCAGTACTT
Source organism: Eleutherodactylus coqui (assembly GCF_035609145.1). NCBI lineage: Eukaryota > Metazoa > Chordata > Amphibia > Anura > Eleutherodactylidae > Eleutherodactylus > Eleutherodactylus coqui. The sequence continues at coordinate 9,268,641 of NC_089848.1, read as the reverse complement.
TTTATAATACTACAAAACTTTATTTTTCACTTATTTAGAGCTCATGCCCATGAGCGTCGTGGGATACGCTGTGGATTTACACTGTGGGAGTACCACAATTAAAAACAAAAAGTGCCTGCTGGTGATTGCGTATTTCCGCGACGTAAATCTGCGGCAAATAGAACATTCCGTGATTTATTTCCCGCTGCGGAAATCCATTGTAGAATTCCGCATGTGAGTAGTAGCAGGCAGAAAGCTATCAGGTTCAATAGAACTTAATAGCTGTGGAATTCACGCGCAGAAAGCGATCTTCTGTCGACGGCTGAGGACTGAAGCAAGAGCACCGGAGCTCCGGAGACCAGCGGGAGGGACCCGGATGGCGTCTGCTCTGTATGTATGATAAGACATTCCACAAAAATAAGACCTTGTGCCTCTTTTAGGGCAAAAATTAATACAAGACAGGGTCTTATTTTCATGGAAACGTGGTAGTAGTGATAGTAACGTTTATTTCATCCACAGTGTTATAAATATTCTTTGTACCTTGGTGGAGATTTACCATGGATAGAACTCATTGTGATGGAAAGGTTAAAATCTGCTGCAAAAGCCACGATAGATTCTACAACTAAATCCTACAATAAGTAGGTGATGTGTGAACAAAATCTATGCAAGGATTTTCTTAGGCGAGGCTATGAGTGAATCTGAAACGTGGGAACAATATCATGGAAAGCTTTAGTCTTCCATTTTTCAGATCTAATCTCAATTTTGACTTAAAAACGAATGCAAAAAACTAAAAAGGAAAGCTGAGCCGTATTGTCTTAAGAAGCAGCTCTATGAAAGAATCTTGTTCTTTGGCAAGATCGCTGTGAACTATTTATAAAAATCCCATGTAACACATTAGCCTTTTTTTGATCATTTCTGCAGAGCCAGACCTTTATCTTGCTGTTATCTTACCTGTATTTATATGGCACCAACCCATCGCTTGGTGCCGTGCCAAGAAGTTGATTTATAATCCCTGTCTAAGAAATACCTATATTGGGCTCTGCTTACACTGTTTTCAATGCTTCCATCAAAGGTATACTTCGGGAGGATTGTCCCACGTATCCCTCAAGTTGTATAGACATATAGCAGCGTATGTCCCCATTGGTATCAGTCATCAGATTATAGTATACATATTTCTTAGGATGCCTCTGCATAGAAGGAGCAGTCGATATATCACTATATACCAGCCCAATGAAGACCAGAGGTCATTGACCTGCATTGACTAAATGGTGGCCTATAGGTATTGTGAGGGATTAGCTTTGGATCGCTTTTGCTGGGGTCAAATGACACATATCTTTTCCACCAAACATGAATTCACCCAGGAATAGGTTTTAGGCCGCCTGCACACGAATGAATCTTTACTGCGGAATCCGCATCACAGATCCGCAGCAAATACCGCTCATAGCATGCTATGGGAAATCGCTTTTTCCTGCTGAAATCAGTTGCGAGGAATAATCGCAGCATGCTCCATTTTTGCGCGGATTCTGGGTGGACAGCTTCCATTGAAGTCAATGGAAGCCATGTCACACACTGCCCTTCCTCAATGACATTGTAGAATGGTCACGGGTACCCGCTTCATCGCCTAGCGACCATCCGCTGTACAGAAAAACACGAATGCAGACAGGTACACAGGATCACCAGCCACGGTCAAAGCCAGAATCTGCTGTGGGAAGCCACATGCGGAATCTGGCCCTGCCCGTGTGCAGGCGGCCTAAGGTTGCAAGCAAAGAAAAATAAAACAAAGCAGGAACAAAATAAAGACCTTGCCTGTCTGACACTAACTAATACACAATATATCCCTCACTACCAGCTGGAGGGCTTCTTCCTGCCAACTACTAAAAGTACACTCAGCAACCTTAAAGATCATGTGTTTTAGACTCACACAGAGCAGCTTTCTGTGTCTCCAGACAGAACAGCTTCTGGTCTCTTAGTTGCTCCTTAGGTAACCACCCACTGGCCTACCTGATTAAACAGCCGGCAAGTGATACTTTTCCTGTTGCTCCACATAGGAGAGCTTTCCTGGTATATATGCTGAGTGTGCACTACCGACACAATGTGAACGGAGCCTTACCTTTTAGAGGTTCACTCTTATTTCATAGAAAGCAAATGATTCAGCCATAATTGACTGCTATTCTGTGAAGAAATCCACTCCAAATCCAATGTAAATGTTGCCTAGAGTAGAGTACTATCCACTGCGTCACTTTGCTTATCACCAGTCTATGAAACATGGAAGATTTAGCTTGAGCACCCTCTTGAGGTTCTTGAATGTTCTACCTTTTGGGAATTGCTAAATAATACAGGATATTAATTTACAATTTTTCCTTATGGAATGTTGCTTAAATGTTTCACAGAGTCTAAATGAAGTGAAGAGTTGGCCAAATTTCAGAGTTTACTATTTGCCTTTATGTGTAAAAAAATTTGGAAAGTGCTGAAGTTGATGACTGTAGGTGTTAGTTGGGTTCATTTAAAGCTGGTGAGATCACTTTGACTGCTTTTCATTAACCTATAAAACTCTAGAATGAGGCATGTACATTCCACAGTATTTTCAGAGAGCCACGGGGGTTTATACAAGCAAATGATCTAATTTCAGGGGTCTGCAGCTGAATGTGCAAAGAAAACATGGGTGATGACAAATGCCACTTTGACCCCCTCCACCTCGGCCTTAAATGTCACCTCTTAAATATGTCACAGGTGCCAGTGATACCGTTTGGCATAATGCAGAGTCGGCAAAGAACTTTCTTAGTATCCCCAAAGGGTCAGGCTGCTGTGTCCACTGTAGTCATTGCTAAAAAAACAAAAAGCACCGGCACCTGGACGGCGTCGCACCTGGCAGTGTGATATAGTACGTGCCATGCTTTGTCTGCATCGGTGACATGCACAGATTAACTCCATGGTTTTATGTTGAAGTCCAAGTAGAAGTCATCAGGTCGAAGCTCTAAGTTTATTCACTTTGTTCTCTTCTATTAAGTTACTTTTCAAAATAAATTTGCATATTGTATTTTCCAGTTATTAGAGAAATAGAGAAAACATGAATATGTCTTGGGATCACTGCTCAGAGCGAATCGTTATTGTTCACCCATGAAAACTTTCCATTTCCATCACAATTAAGGCTTTTTTAAAATACTTGTATGAATTTGTTTTAATGGAGTTTGCCCCAGTAACTTAAGTCGGACATATCTCATGGTATACTTTAGTCGGGCTACACAGGCACTTTGGGTGCACAACACATGACACTACCAAAGATCACGGTATCATGCTGCTACATTGCAAGTAATTAAAATGAATGTGGTCACGATGTACCCTGCAAGTTAGGATGGCTCCACATCTGTGTTGAAACTTCTGGACGGAGGTTCCGTCTCAGATCCAGAAGCTAAAAAATCTGGGCGGAGACCCAATTATAGTCAATGGGGTCTGCCCGACACTGATTCCATCCAGAAATGGAACCATTTGGCCATGAGGATCCCCTCTTTTCTGCTCCCCGAATGGAGTAGGAAAGCAGAATCCCAAGCCTAGGTGTGAAAGCACCCTTACTATGACCATGATAGTATCCATACTGGCTCGAATTCTGTGCAACCCATTCACTTTCATTAGTTGCAATGTATCCAGTGCAACACTGCAATGTTCGACGGGGGGACAAAGCTTTCTTGTAGATGTGGCTGGACAGCTGCCTCCAGTTTACTTTTGTCGTCCGTTTTGGCAAAAGTTAAGTGTCTAGTTGTAGTCTTATATGTTGGCTACTTGTGGCATTATGTGATGACTAGTTTGGGCTAATTTTACATTTATAAGTTGTTGGACCAACAAAATTGTGAAACTGTTATACTCCATGCATGGGAAGATTTGTGGTCTTATATTGAATATTGCAGTTCCTGCAGTTACTCTTTTAAATCTGCAAATTTTTATTTTTTACTCATCTTTTGAATGTAAAATGATATTACGAAATTGAAAATATAGTACTGACTGCTCCAATCTAGAGTTAACTTGGGTATGACTGACCCAAGGAGGGATGCCCTGTGAAATCCTAAATGATAAACCAGAGGAGAACAGGGATGAAGCAAGTTGTTTTGGTAAAATTGACTATGAAGAACAGTCTTGTTTTACATGGCAACCAATCAGAATTTAGTGTTTAGCTGCACTTGGATGAATAGAAGATGAATTTTCATTATGGTCAATGACATCACGTTTGTCTCTTTGATTTTTGAGACCCACTGACTTATATCTGGAAAAGTGAAGGTTTAAAACAATTTGTGTGTTCGAAAAAGGTAAGGAATACTCTGTAGCAACCAATTACCAATACATTTCCAGATGTGATTTTCAGGCTTCTTTGACATTTAATTCGGTTGACCTGATGCAGAAGTTGTTTTGGGAAACTCTTCCACTTTTTTTTCTTGCATAATTTGTAACCCCGTAGTGACGGCCAATACGCCTTTTACTGATCTCAGTAATGGGCTTATAAACCTGCACCTACATCTTTTTAAGGTGATGGCCTGGCTGACTACTGACAACCAGGCTCCTGCTATAATGGCCAAGAGTGGCAAAACCTCAGATCCTGGCAGTTCAACCCATTACATGCCACAATCCATACCAACTGCTACATATAAGCAAATAACAGGGAAAGAGGATTCCCTTTGTCACCCATTAACACCCCGCAGTGTGATCCCAAAGTGCCAATGGCCCCCTACGGCTGCCAGAAGCCTGCCGTAAAACTCAGCCTAGTTAGTTCCGCCTCCCACAGTCTGATATGCTGCTGTCACAGGCTTAATAGAATGCACTACAAAAGTAATGCAGTGTACTTTCTCATAGATCGAACAATCACTTCTTCAAGTTCTCTTCAGAGACTAAAAGCTAGCATCAAAAACTGTTCAATAAGGTTAATTTAAAGGGGAAAAAAATCAGTTTTTCAAAAATACACATTTTTCCACACAAAAAAACCCTTTTTAAAAAGGCTTTAAAAAATTTGAAAAAGCAACACACAATAGGGATTACCGCATATGTAATGACCCAGACAATGAAAAAGATTTTATTATTAAGCTTACATAGTGAATGTCACAAAAATAATTTTAAGAACAAACGCCAGAATCACTCTGTTTCTTTTGTTTTCCTCCCCCAAAAATGCAATGAAATGAAAAGCAATCCAAGAGTCACATGTACCTCTAACTGGTACCAATAACAACTACAACTCTTCCTGCAAAAAACAATCCCCCTCCGAGCTCCGTCCATAAGAAGATACAAATGTTATGGATATTAGAATCCGGCGATTCGGATTCAATTGTTTTTCAGTAAAAACATCTTTTTAGTGTGCAAAAGCATGAAAACATTAAAAAAACTCTATAAACTTGATATTGCAGTAAACGTGCCGATACGAATAACTAATAACATGAAAACATTAAAAAACTCTATAAACTTCATATTGCAGTAAACGTGCCGATACGAATAACAGATAAGAAAGTTATCATGTTATTTTTACTGAAAGGTGAAAACTGTAGGAACAAAACTCAAGAACAATGGCGGAATTTCTAGGGTTTTTTCCATCTTCCCCCTCAAAAATAAATTAAAGGGGTTGTCCCGCGAAACAAAGTTGGGGTTATACACTTCTGTATGGCCACATTAATGCACTTTGTAATGTACATTGTGCATTAATTATGAGCCATACAGAAGTTATTCACTTACCTGTTCCGTTGCTAGCGTCCCCGTCTCCATGGTGCCGTCTAATCTTCAGCGTCTAATCGCCCGATTAGACGCGCTTGCGCAGTCCGGTCTTCTCCCTTCTGAATGGGGCCGCTCGTGCCAGAGAGCGGCTCCTCGTAGCTCCGCCCCGTCACGTGTGCCGATTCCAGCCAATCAGGAGGCTGGAATCGGCAATGGACCGCACAGAAGACCTGCGGTCCACCGAGGGTGAAGATCCCGGCGGCCATCTTCACAAGGTAAGTAAGAAGTCACCGGAGCGCGGGGATTCAGGTAAGTACTATCCGTTTTTTTTTTTTTATCCCTGCATCGGGTTTGTCTCGCGCCGAATGGGGGGGCTGTTGAAAAAAAAAAAAAAACCCGTTTCGGCGCGGGACAACCCCTTTAATAAAAGTTCTACAACACATGATATGAATCTCAGAGTGGTGCCATTAAAAAATACAACTCTTCCCACAAAGAACGAGCCCTCGACAAGTTATGGGTCTAGCAATGAAAATCGCTTGGTCTTTAAGGCATAAAATAGGCGCAAAGTGCTAAGGCAGCAGAAAGGCAGACCTATACTCTTGCTCACGACCTGAAGGTTGTGAGTTCAATCCCTGCCTGGTTCAGGTAGCTGACTCAACGTTGACTCATCCTTCCGAGTTCAATAAAATGAGTTGGTAACAAATAAATTACTGGAAAGCGCCGCGGAATAAGTTGGCGCTATACAAATAACAAGATTTCTTTTTATTAATCCCCCAATTATGATTTCAGATTTGTTTTTAGTTGTTGTTGTAGTTACATCATATCTTGTCTCCTTAAAACATCTTTATTTGTAATCCTCAAAATTCCTCCGGACTGCTTAGTATTTAGAGCTTCACTTTCTGTCGGGCTCCGGTCTCTGTCTGCAAACATGTATTCTCCTTGTGCTCAAATTGTGTAGTACGAAAAATGTGCCCTGGAGTAATATATTCTTTAAGGTTAGCAGTTATGATTTATGAATGTTTTGTGTTCCAAAGAAAAAGGGTCAGCTTCCTGAAGCACAGGGGAGAAGAAAATGATTTCTGAAAGGCATGTGTATGCTTCTCATTGTGCGAAATGCTGCCGTGGTGATGGTTTTTGATTTTTTTTTTATTATTATCATGTTTTTTTTTAAAGAGTGTGCCTGTGGAATGTCATGTTCTCTCGGGGAGTTCCACTTATCAGGCAGAACTGAAAGACTTTCATTGCAGACGGATGGTAACTATTACTTCAAACATCCATAACATATGTGTGGAATAAAATCATGGCAGGGGGGATGTGCTCCCTTGCTGAGAGTAGCTCGGGGATGAGCTCGAGCCCGTCTACATTTTTGAATAAACATAACATAAAACCCCATGACAACCCTACTAAATATTTGTGATAGTGGTTCAGTACCCTTGCAAGAATGAAAACGAGCCAACATGTTGCCCAGAAGGATGTGTAACGGAGTAACCCCTTCCTCTACCCATGAGTCAGAATTCGGTGATGGGTGAGCCCGATGCAGAGCTGTAATTGCAAGGGAAATATGAAGAGGCAGAGAATAAGTAAAAGTATCTGAGCGTGAAGTTACTCTTATATTGTATGATACGGAGGATTTGTATTGCTCCTTTTCCAGGCTATGGGAGAATACTGATATACAAAAAGACCAGTGCCATGTGCCAATACTGATGTCCTACGTCAAAATAACAATAGCACATTTGAATAGGAAGGCATGAATGCCCTACATGGTGGTATGATGCACGGGCTCCTGGGGGCCCTGGACATGGATTTCAACTTTTTCTTGTGGCTCCTGTAAGAGATAGAAAGTAAAACCCAAATACAAAGTTAAATATAGCATGTGAGAAGCAGAAATCCGTTTTCCGCCTCTCACTACGTCCCATTGGACCTCTGCTATGTCAGAAGTAAGGAAAGCATGCTCGAAGTGGCCTCCTTGTACTACGAGGGATACATGGAGATATCGTTGGACCTCTATTCATTGCAGGAACTTTCAACGCAGATCGGTACCTGAATGTCCTGCAGACAACGGTTAATGACTTTCTGGATGATCTGCCCCTATTGTAGCAGAAGGAGTCCACTACGCGTACACTTTAGTCATAGCAATGGTCCTATAGGACTTATAAAGACATAGGAAGTGGATATCTGCTTCTCACACGCTACTCTTCAACTTTGCCATTGGGTTTTACTCTTTTTCTCTTACACAGTCCACAACACAAAATTGAAATCCATGTTCTGGGGCCCCCAGTGGTTTGTCTGCTGAGCCATCATGTAGCGCACTCATGCCTTCCTATTCAAGTACATTATTGCTGTTTCAACATAGGACACCAGTGTTGAGATATATCGTGGACCCGTCTTTTTGACTCCATCCTGTATTGCTAAAGTTACAGTATGGTTCGAATTCCTAAACATGGTTGCTTTTTATTATTATTATTTAGTCCTTTAAATGGGACTTTTGATTCTAACTCTGTGTTGTATCTTTTTATATAGTCCAATTTATGTATCCAGCAATACATACCAGGACGGCATGTAAAGATTACTCTTGTATCTTAGCAGAGCTGGGTATCATAGTGCTGTTGGGCATTCAGATTTCCCAGAATTGCCCACAATAGTCTGTGTTCTGTCAACAGACTACCGGTAGGAATTACTGCCTTGTGATGATGGGCAGCCCCTGTCAGCAGCAGTTTGACAGAATCCAGACTACTGTAACTGAAGCTTGTTGAAGTTCTAAAGGGCAATGTCTGGGAATTTGTATTTCGTATAGCCTTGCTTGGTTATTATTGGATTGACTTCTCTGGTCCAGGAAAAAGCATTGGGGATGACTTCTGAATATGCTGCCCACTGCGTCACTGTTACAGATTGGCGCACCCATCAGATGGTACACTGGTAGCATTAATCAATCACCCCATTATTTTAGAGAACGACTAGCTATGTATTTATGGAGCAAATCCAGACTGAAGTTTCACTTAAATCGTGTTTCATTGTAAAAAGTAATACAGAATAGTGGAACATTCTTTAGCCGAAGGGGGCTGTTTTTTGGGAAATTATTGATAGAGGTTGTATAACGTTTAGAGGTTATGTGTGTCAATGCAGGAGCGGTGATCTGGTGTGGGAGTGGATTCGTTTGGGGAAAAATAATTTGGGGAATTAAGGCCCAATGTCCAGGGGTGGATTTTTGCTGTGGAATCTGGAGCGGGTGTTCCATTTTGCTGCGGTTCCCACACGGACAGCTTCTATTGAGGTCAATAGATGCCGTCCGATACACGGCCGTCCGCAATTGACATTGCGGATGGGCTGTGGATTCCGCAGGAAAGCAGGGGTTTGAAAAAAAGTGCACATCTGCAGTAAAGAAAAAAGAAGACTCAGACAGGTAAGCGGGGCCCTCGCCTGCAGGTAGGGTTGGATTCTGCTGCGGGCTGTACTTTTTGCGCTGTCGGGAACCAGTTACATCTGCGTGGGTAACACCCGAGCTGTAATTGATAAGGTTGCGCAGCTTTGTGTTATCGATTTCCCTATGAAATTGCACAATTTTCCTGGAATCGGGCGCTTTAGTTGCGCAAACGTGCAAAAAAATAAGAGCATGTCACTTTTTTATGTGTGAAATGCATGCGCAAAGTGCGAATTAACACATTAAAAACAATAGGTTCCATCTTCTGCCCTTAGCCTGGTGCGGTATTTAGCGCGGATTGCAGTGCTTCATGCAGCCGTTTCCGTCCCGTGTGCAAGGTCATGTCGCTCGGTGCTCGTATTTAATGACAGGCGCACTTTAAGAGCAGAAGAGATTTAGAAAAATCTGATTTTGCTCATCACAAATATTAGGAAAGTGGCACCTGCTGTTCTGCGAGGTAACAAATGCCTACCGCATGCCGCTCACAATCTACATTATCGCCACACTTCCACATGATTAAAGAAAGTTAGAAAGCCTGAAAGAAAAAGCAAACTCTGAAAACACACATTGAGATTTCGGCTTTGAAAAAGGTTAAAAAGGACATTTCTCTAGTGGTTGAACCACAAAGCTGAGAATGAAGGTTGTGTAAAATCTGCTCTTATCTGTGTCAAAACATATGTAAGATTTAATTGAAAAGTCAGAGTAATGTTAATATTTATTATCTTGCTTTCCCTTTTTTTTCCTTTTTCTCTTTTTTGAAATGTCACTCAGGTTTCAAGCAGGCCATAGAGCCCCAAAGGCGGCTGCAGGCACATTATGTTCATGAATTATTAGCATAGTAGAATGCATTGTTATCCATAGCCGGCTAAGAAAAAGGCAACTTATTGCTTCTAAGGAACAAAATAGCAAGTCCACAAGAGACTGTAAAAGATCTTTCTTTGAGTTATTATTCAAAGTGGGGGTTACCCTTCTTCCTCTACTTTATATCCCAAAGTGCACGCTCCGCACAGCACTGTTGATTAATTAACATTTTATGATCAAGAGGATACATTTTAACACAAAGAATGGCTTTTACATAAACAGTGCTCCGGTGTTACATGGGAATAGAACAGAAACTATGTGGACTTTTAGTTGTGCAAGGCCAGACTTTTATACATGTCTACATTTGTGTATATAAACATATTATATCCTTAAAGGGGTTTTCTAAGACTTATATATCGATGGCCCATCCTTAGGATAGGTCATCAGATCAGTGGGTTTCTGACTCACAGCAGCCTATAGTCAGCTGTTTGAAGAAGTTGCAGTGAGCATCATGGGGTTTTCACTGTGTGCCCGACACAGCGCTGTACGTTCTTAAGTGGTGCAGTCTGGTATTGCAACTCAATCCCATTCCTAAGGGTCTGTTTAGAACTGCCAATTTCTTGTTTGAAGGAGAGAACGATGTCAGTGTTGGCTCTCGGGCAGCAGATACATCGTTGGCTCGTTCAAATGAGAAATTGTTCTGTCATTTACATTTGGTGCATAAGTGAGAATGACTGAAGGATCGGTATTTATACCAAACCTGGAGACGACCCCTCTCATATTTGAATCCTTATATCCCATATACTTTTATTTTACCCCTGCTACAATTTCAACATACAATATTCAAGAGACTTTCTTAGTATATTAACCATTGCAATTGGGCATCTATCTGTCAGTATCATTACAACAGTTATAGTATATGCTTTGCCAGCCTGTCAACATGACATTGACATGACATATTGAGTGGTGGTTATATATATATATATATATATATATATATCCTGATGGGGTGTGGTTTATTATCAAAACTCAATCAAGGACTCTGATCTTGTGTATGCATTATATACCACAACATGCTATGCCTCACACTCACTCATCGTCACCATAGCATCTACAACAAACTTCATACCTCACATCATCTACTACTCATTATGCCTCATACTCACTCATCATCACCATAGCATTTACAACAAACTTCATGCCTCACATTATTCACTACTCATTATGCCTTATACCATCACCATAGCAGCTACAACAAACTTCATGCCTCACGTCATCCACTACTCGTTATGCCTCATACTCATCATCACCATAGCGTCTACAACAAACTTTATGCCTCATACTCACTCATAATCACCATAGCATCTACAACAGGCTTCAACGGGCTACCAGTTTGGACAATTCTTGTTTTTTTTAAATAATCTTTGTTAAAATAAGTTAATCACATGGTGTCATACTTTGAGGACCCACAGTGATCTATGGGGGGGGCAGGGGCAATAGACAGTGTTCAGTTCTCCTGCAGCACCACCATAGGGGGAGATTAAGCTTTACATGGTGCGCCTTGTAATGTACAAACATAGCAGCTGCTCTAGAGTTAAGAAACACTCTGTGCGGTCCTTCTCTTGATAGTAGATGATGGTTCTGAAAGAGGGGCTCCTCTCCATTTTGGCCCCTTTTACACGAGCTGATAAATCATTCAGATTCTCATATCCAGAATGCGTTCACTTATCGTTCGTCTGTCAGTTTCTGCATGCAGAAAACTGAATGACGGAACAGCCCGTGTAAACAGAAAGAACCCTGACTAGGTTGGACATCTACAAGATTACTTGGTTTCTCTTACTGGGAAGAATCACAACAGGCAGTTGTTCACTTATGAATGACTGCCTACTAACTGTGAAAGGAGGCAGACCAGCCAGAACGATCCCCGCTCCACTTCCATTCACTAGCCATAATCGTTCCTGTGTAAAAGCACTAGAGTGATTATCACCAGGACCTCTGTGGGACATCTGTGCCTAAGCGATCGTCCCATGTAAAAGTTCCCTTACTCGGTATTCCTTAAAAGGCATTTGGAATGAAGTTTTCTAAACCAGACAGCCCTTGTAGGATGCATTCATAATTCCTTACCCAATATAGTATTACTTATATTGCATCCTAAGAACTCTTTGGGATCTGTTGTGAAAGCATTGTGTCTTGTCATATGTTATGCTAGACCAATAGACCTCTACTATGGCTCTACAGAATAGTATCCTGTTTGTCGAGTGTGTACCACTGAAGGAAGGTTGTCATGTGTTTTACTGCCAAGTAGGTTATATATACCGACTTTGTGTGTATTGAGATGATCGTTCTGCGAGGATCTGGCAGGTACTGTATTAGGCAAGGTTACTGCTCACAAAAGAAAATAGCGTTTATTACCAACATATTTTTCTTTTTTTACCCCTGTCTTGCTTTCTACATGTGTATTATAGGCTTTATACTGTTAAGCTATCTCTGATATGCAGCTTTCATATTCTGGCTTTCAGTTAATAGGACTCTGCTTGCAAAGCCTCTTCTCACAGCAGACATCTAGTTCTAACTTGAAAATAAGAGGCTTGTCTCGAGAGGACAGCCCCATATTGTGGGGTGGAGTATAATCTAATCCTTAGCATTGTTTTTTTTTTCTGTCTCTCTTTCTAAATAGCTGGGGACAAAATGAGTCAAGAGGGAGAACATTCTTTGTTTCATGTACTGTGCATTGCAAGGGTAAAAAATGTAACTGAGCCGAAAATGAAGAAAGACATAAAAGGATCCCAGCTCAAGGAGGTCAGATCCATCACAGGCTTAGCATTGCCTTCAAAGATGCCGGGACAGGTGGCAGTTCAAGACAATCAGAGGAGAAGCATCCGCTTGCTCTGAGATAAGGGATTCGTGCAGAATCCTGCTATCAGGTCCCAGTTTGCTTTGATGTATAGTATGCCAGGCAAGACTACTGGGAGCAGGTTGTAGACTCCCTCAGTGATGGGCTTCTGCTTTTCTACTTTTAAAGGTTTGATTGTAACGGTCCTTGAGGATTAATTCTTGTTTGAGGTTTACACTGAGGCTTTACCTTGCCAGAGACCTTGGCACCACCTATAGCAATCTCGTTTGGAAAAATTAGGATTTTCCACCATTCTTTTTCTCAATATTTTTTTTGTATCATTCACTATGTAGTAAAGTGAAACAAAATCATATTTGTGGCTCAACCAGTCTTACTGTGTGGGATGCAAACTGAGTTGTGAAAAACATAGGAAAGGGGGGTTTATTTATAAATGGATTTAAAAAGGGGGATGTTATGACTGTCATGCACCTTAAATTTGGAGTATAATAAATTGGTAAATGTTTTCTGCAAGTTGTACTTGAGTGGTGGAGAACAGCCAAACATTTGCAAACTTTGGTGCAAGTTCTCAGGAAGGGCGGGGGCCAACCATGGCCTAATACATTTCTTATAATTAAGGTCAGAAACTAGCATGGATTATGACGGAAATCTGCACAAGCCCATAGCTGGTATAGATCTGCATTTGTGGTGTATGGACTGGCAAATGATAGGCCAATCTTATTAAAAGGCATGCAGTCCAGTGCACTGTTAATAATGACTAAAATTGTCAAATTTAAAGGGTTTTTTCAGGGAAATACTATTGATAGGTCATCAATACTTAATCAAATGTGGTGTGCTGCTCAGAACCCCGGATGATCAGCTGATTGAACACCTGCTTTCAGCGCCACAATACACAGGTTTGCAGCAGAAACTGCTGCTCTGACTCCTGTGTAGTGGCCGGTACTTGTAACTGCAGGCACAGCTCTAATTGAAATTAGTAGGAGCTTCACCTGCAGTTACAAGCTCTGTCCACTACACAGGGGTCAGAACAGCAGCGTCCATTCAGATCCCTGTATTATGTGGTTCTAATAGCGATCACCCAATCAGCTGATCGTTGGGGATCTCAAGCGCAGGTCCCTGGTGATCAACTATTGATAACTTATGTTGAGGATATGTAATCAATAGTTTCTGTTCAGAAAACTCTTTTAATGCAAAATTTCTGTCTGTTTTGCAAATATGCTACAGTCACTGGCGTAACTATAGGGCGTGCAGGGGATGTGGTTGCACCCGGGCACAGGAGCCTTTGGGGGCCCATAAGGCCTCTCTTCTCCATATAGGGAGCCCAGTACTATGAATAAATCATTATAGTTGGGGGTCCTGTTACAGGTTTTGCATTGGGGCCCAGGAGCTTTAAGTTATGCCTCTGCGTTAAGAGAAGTTGGAGGGCTCCAAGATAAACTTTGGCACCTAGGCCCATAAGCCTTTAGCTACACCCCTGGACCTACAATCATTGTTTTATTTATGTGCATGCTTGTGGTGAAGCCAATTATATAAGACATTTCTGTCTTGTAATCTAATGACATATTGGTAGGATATCATATCACATTTTATTCATGGCAGTCCTACCTCCGGGATCCCAACAATGCAGGCTTATCCCATGCATTGCTGGGATCTGTAACTGTACTCTCCGTGGCAACCCAACAACAAATGTCAGTTCCCCTGCAGTAAGTGATCAGTCTCTCTACAGTGCCTCCACAGGTGAAATGAAGTATTAGACTTTGTGCATTGAAATAATGAGCTAATAGATTTTCTCAAATGTAAGATCCTCCCAATTCCCTAGTAGAGTGTTTGAAAAAGGCTTTTCTAAACCAGAAAATGTTTGTGACACAAATCATCTAAATGGGAATACATTGACTTTTTATAGATTGCCCACTTTTTATTTACAAAAAAATATTTCGGTCAATGGTTTGTAGCAATTACATGACAATGTGTATCATAGAGGTATATGGAGAAAAGTTTGAAGGTAATTATTTATGATGAGGTTTAAAGCTTTATGAACAACTAGCTGATATACCCGGCTTCGCCCGCGTTAATTTGGTACTGGTATTTATCTGGTATTCACACGGAAAATCTTATGAAGTCGTGGTTACTTTAGAGATACTGAGGAAAAAACATATGTTCACCATTTTGCATAGTTCTCTGCGTTACCCAGGAAACACCACGGGGAGGCAACCATGCGACGTTTCCTTTATATAAAATGACATCAGGAAGTGAGAGAATTAGATTACATACGTAAAATTTGGACACTAATTCTTTTGTGCTTAGAATTGAATAATGGAGTTGGGACCCATTAGCTTTTCCTATTTAGGACATAATCAATGCTTCTGCCAAATTTCCCGTTTCTCTGACACCGGAAAGTGAAAAAATTACATTCCGCACGTAAAATTTTGATGCCGATTCTTTTGCGCCAGAATTAAATAATCAAGTTGGGACCCATTAGCTTTTCCTATGTATGACATAATCAATGCTCGTGCCAAATTTCCCGTTTCTATGACACCGGAAAGTAAAAAAATTACATTCCGTACGTAAAATTTCGATGCCAATTCTTTTGCGCTAGAATTGAATAATGGAGTTGGGACCCATTAGCTTTTCCTATTTATGACATAATCAATGCTCGTGCCAAATTTCCTGTTTCTATGACACCGGAAAGGGAAGAAATTACATTCCGTACGTAAAAATTTGACGCCAATTCTTTTGCGCAAAGAATTGAATAATCGAGTTGGGACCTATTCGCTTTTCCTATTTATGACATAATCAATGCCCGTGCCAAATTTCCTGTTTCTATGACACCGGAAAGTGAGAAAATTAGATTCCGTACGTAACATTTGGACGCTAATTCTTTTGCGCATAGAATTGAATAATCGAGTTGGGACCCATTAGCTTTTCCTATTTATGACATAATCAATGCCCGTGCCAAATTTTAAGTTTCTATGACATTGGGAAGTGAGTGATTTAGATTATGTACGTTAAATTTCGACGCTAATTCTTTTGCGCTAGAATTGAATAATCGAGTTGGGACCCAATTACTTTTCCTATTTTGGAGATAATCTATGCTTGCGCCAAAATTCATGTTTCTACGATGTCGGGAAGTTGGAGAACTTTTGGCGAGTCAGTCAGTCGGTGAGTCAGTGAGTCAGTGAGTCAGTCAGTGAGTCAGTCAGTCAGTCAGTCAGTCAGTCAGTCAGTCAGTGAGTCAGTCAGTCAGTCAGTCAGTCAGTCAGTCAGTGAGTCAGTCAGTCAGTCAGTGAGTCAGTCAGTCAGTGAGTCAGTCAGTCAGTCAGTGAGGGCTTTCAGCTTTATATATATAGATTTATGAGGAATCTCTCAGACATTGTGAATCAGTCTTGGAATTTGCATTCTAAGGCCTCATGTCCACGGGGAAAATCAGGTCCGCTGCGGATATGTAAGGTGGATTTCTGCTGCGGATGAGCTTAAATTCCTTTATTTTTTTCATGCGGGAGATCAATTGAGCTATGAGCTCCGGCACGCGTGATCCGCACTTAAATGGAGCATGTCGCGTTTTTTTTCATGTGCATGAAATTTTTAAATCACTTTAAGATACCATCCGCGGGTCTTTATCTACCCGCGGATGGTCAATGCATTCCAATGGGAAATTTTAGGTGCGGATGATGCACGCAGGTGATCCGCTGCGGATTTTAAATTGTATTTTCCCCGTGGACATGAGGCCTTAGTGCCAAAAAATCTTGACCCTAGAAGGAGTTGAGTTGTTGTTTTGCTGCAAAGTATGGCATGAAGTTCCATCTCAGGCAGATATACAAATGATGAGAGTTGTGGTGATTAGATGGACGTTCTTGCCACCTAAGGCCCTAAAAAGTGGCTCCACCATTGGCCTATAAAAGGCATGTGTGTAGTGACCTCTCCCGCCGCTTGTGTAGAGCTTGTTGACCACTAGACACCTTTATGACACAATCAAGGAGATTTCGCCCCAGAGTCTGAGAGGGGGTGCATTATTGGAATGTGAGCTGGATGGCCATATCAACGAATTGTCCCCCACCTGGGTTGTTCTGACCAGACTGTTGGGACCAATTGGTGTGGGGGCACACAAGGTGACCAGACTGTTGGTTTGATGATCTGGTTCCATCAAACCAATACATGGATGATGTTATATTGTCCACATATCCACTTTTGAACAACATGTATAATTTCATCATTATATTGAGTATTTATCCTAAAAACTGAGATATATTGTAAATACATGGCACAGGTCCTGAGTAAGGCTATGTTCACACCTGTGTTAGGGTCAGTTCAGGGTTTTCATGTCTCTGTTCAGTTTTTGCAGAAGAGAAATTAAAATTAAACGAAAAAGAATGCATCCATTTTTTTCCTCATCCATTTCAATGAGGTTTCAAAAAAATGAACAGCAAACGGAAAGCCTTCAATTTGCTTCTGATCAGTTAAGTTTCCTTTTATTTTCTTGAATAGGAAAAAAATGGATAAAAAAATGGAAATCTGAAGAAATAGGAGTAAACGGAAGCTTTTTTGTTTGTTTTTTTGAAACCCTATTGAAATCAATAGGAAAAAAAAAAAAAAACATCCAATTTTCCATTGTATTTCAGTATCTCTCCTCCTCCTGGAGCAGAGAGAGAAACCCTGAACTCACCCTAATTATCGCAGGTGTCAAAGCAGTCTAACACCATGTTTGAAGACACACAGCCTTGCTGAACCCCTTCATTGTGGAAGGCTGTACAATATCGAGTATGATACTTCCTATAATGCCTATCACCATTAGAAACTCTGTATAAACAATCAGCATTCAGTGAGTATCGGTGCCGTATATAAAGTCAACAGTATAGAAGTCTAAGTATCTGATGCCACAAAATATGCTTTTTAAGTTTATGAAGTGTATTTCTCATGCATTACATGATATTGCAAATATGTTGACTTTTTGTCATTTGATGAGCCGACCAGCCTACCTATTAGAAGCCAGTATATCTAAATGGGAAGAAATAAGCAAAAGTCATTGAACTGTGAAAGTCTCTATATATATAACGGGACTCGAGCCATGACTGCCGACAGGAACACTGCCGCTTAAAAGTGTTGGGAAACTGAAAATACATGACTTTATTCGCAGCTCTTCCCCGATAACAGGCATTTTTTGTCGGAAAAATTGATTTGTGGCTTCTTTGAAGTGGACGTTTCTGTGTTTTGTTTGATGTGCTGAATGTGTAGCTGTCAGACATATTTGTAATAGATTTTTCAGCAGGGAATTCTCAAATATTCAAACACATCTTATCACAATTTTAGAATTTCTCAGAACAAAAGAAAGAAAATCAGTAAAAAAAAATTCCGGAATCTTACGATACAATTGAGAAATAAATAAAATGGAATGGATGTGAGTCACTCATTCTCATCAGTAGGAATAGATGACGATTCCCATCAACAGGCTGGATGGCTGTTCTCAAGGACGTCATTTAGAAATATATCTACTGGACAAGAGACCCTCGTAGTGCCAGCTGTTGGTCTAGAGACCCTCCGTTTAGTTACCACAAAGCCCTCCTCTTATCTCTGAACCTCTTCTTCATAATCTTCTCATTCTTACTAAAATCACACCCATTAACCTTTAAACCCTGGAGATTTACCGTTAACCCTCTTCATTATATGTGTGACCCCAGGCACCAGATGTGAGGGGCCTTAAAGCAAACAGTCCCGAAAGTCTGAAAAGAGTTCAACAACACAACTTTGTTCGGACTGGTTATGTACTTCACTTATGTGTAAATTCTGTCCAGTTCTGTTGGGCAGGAGAGTTTAATGTTTTAAAATGATTTTTCTAATTGCAATTTAATGTTTTAAAACCTCGATTAATTCTGCATTCACTATGACAGATAATGGTTAGAAGAAAAACAAGAGCAGCACGGTGGCTCAGTGCTTAGCACGGTTATATTGCAGACCTGGGTTCAAATCTAACCTGGGGTTTGTATATTCTCCCTGGGTTTATTTGAGTCACGTGAACAAGTAAGCCCGGTTTCACATCAGCATCAGAACCTCCGGGGGTTCCGTCGTAGACCCAGCTGAAAATTCCGGAAGAAAAAGTGCTGCATGCAGTGCATTTTCTTCTATCCAAAAGCCAGGCAGCCGAGTGGAAAGTGACCGGGCCCCATAATAGTCAATTCTATCGGTTCTATCTGGAGATGAAAGCATTCGGCTGCGTGGGTTTCCCTTTCGTACATCCGCTATTCACATGGCGACCCGCATGGGAGGAGTTGTGCATTTGCCCATTGGGAGCAATCATGGTTATATTGTCTATTATCATATCTATTATTTCCAGTGTCATAGAACTTTGTGGTCAGTGCATCTCTAGATACATATTTCCTGTTATGTTTATTTATGTCAGATGATTTATCTAAAAAAAATCTCAAATGTAATGACAGATCATAAAACACTCATTGTAAGCACTGATCCCTCCCCTAGAAGTTGTCGGAATGGAAATAAACTTTCTCTGTGTGATTATAACATTGATATAATTAAGTGATTACAATATCAGAGCAAAAGGATCATTTTTTTGTGAAAAACTGACCCCTTTTAAGGAGGTTCTAGTACCCTGTTGTACCGCCTCTAGCTTGGATATAAGATGTGATACGGGGGCATGGAGGCTCTAGGACCCTGTTGTACCGCCTCTAGCTTGGGTACAAAATGTGATACTGGCAGGCATGGAGGCTCTAGTACCCTGTTGTACCGCCTCAAGCATGGATATAAGATGTGATATGAGTGGGCATGGAGGCTCTAGTACCCTGTTGTACCGCCTCTAGCTTGAATGTAAGATGTGATACTGGCAGGCATGGAGGCTCTAGTACCCTGTTGTACCGTCTCTAGCTTGAAAACAAGATGTGATATGGTGGGCATGGAGGCTCTAGTACCTTGTTGTACCACCTCTAGCTTGGATACAAGGTGTGATACTGGTGGGCATGGAGGCTTTAGTACCCTGTTGTACCACCCCTAGCTTGGATACAAGATGTGATACGGGCAGGCATGGAAGCTCTAGTAGCCTGTTGTACCGTCTTTAGCTTGGATAGAAGATGGGATGTGGATGGGTATGGAGGCTCTAGTACCCTGTTGTATTGCCTCTAGCTTGGATACAAGATGTGATACAGGTGGGCATGGAGGCTTTAGTACCCTGTTGTACCCCCTCTAGCTTGGATACAAGATGTGATACGGGCAGGCATGGAAGCTCTAGTACCCTGTTGTACCGCCTCTAGCTTGGATACAAGATGTGATACGGGCAGGCATGGAAGCTCTAGTACCCTGTTGTACCGCCTCTAGCTTGGATACAAGATGTGATACGGGCAGGCATGGAAGCTCTAGTACCCTGTTGTACCACCTCTAGCTTGGATACAAGATGTGATACTGGTGGGCATGGAAGCTCTAGTACCCTGTTGTACCGCCCTTAGCTTGGATAGAAGATGGGATGTGGGTGGGCATGGAGGCATACAAGTTCCGTATAGTATCCTGCGGCATATCACTCCACATTTGTTGTAACTAAACCTCTGGATCGTGCAAACTCATAGGCTATTAAAGTTAGCATTCCAGATGTGGCTCAAACATGTTTTATTGACGATAAATCTGATGACCAAGCAGACCATAGAAGTGTGACAATGTTGTGGAGACATTGTGACCCCCTTGTGTGTGCACTCAAGCACTACGCTGCCGGAAAATAGCTCTTGGAAGCCGCCATGAGAGGAACACATGTGGCTGCAGGATATCCTGAACATATCACTGAGCTGTCATTGTCCCTCGTACCACTACTAGGAGTGACCATCTGTCATATGCCTTGGCCTCTCAGACATCACACAGCAGTAGGCCAGTGAGAGGCAGGATTGAGGTGCTCACCCCTAGGTCTTCAGAGACACGAACATGGCCATCATCATTCCAATAATGCACCCCCTGTCGAACTCTGTTAACTAGGCGAAATCTCTTTAATTGCATCGCGGTGGCATATCTAGTGGTCAACAAGCTGAAAAAAAAGTCCACCACACACAAGTACCTTATACCCCAAGAGTAGAACCACTTTTAGGGCCTCAGGTGGCAAGACCGTTCATCTAATCACACCACAACTCTGATCATTTACATATCTGCCTGAGATGGAACTGCATGCCAAGTTTTGTAGCAAAACAACAACTCCGTCTAGAGGCCTGATTCTGTTTGACAAAGAGTGTACATTCAGTTACATGATAGTGTTTGAAGGGGGTAACACTTCTAAATCTCCGAGTAAACCTATCCGTGCTGGGAGCTAGCTTCTGCATTCTGCAGCCAGAGCTTTGTTCTTATGTTTGACTGTCTGCAATAATTCACGCACATATTAGATAGATTGCCGGTCCCAGAAGTCATAATGAAATAACCTTCATTCCCAGCCGTAGGGAAATAAGCGCACAATCAAGGGTTTGGGCAGATCTCTCGATTAAACAAAGGACTAACTGTGTGCAAATTGCTCCATAACAATTTGTAAAGAGCCCACTTTATACAGATGCAGATGTAATAGCTGATATTTTTAATCACAGCAGCAGGACTGTAAATGCCTTCAGCACACGGCCCTGGCTGTGTAATTAGCTGCTACAAACTATTTTGATTTGAAATTGCCTTGATAAGTGTTCCCTGGACTAATTGCCATGGGACAGTGTTAAAAATCAACTTACTCTCACAGTTTTTTTTTTATCCAGACACAATGTATAAGAAGAAACACTCCAGCTGCAACACATGCATGAAAAGTCTTAAGAAATAAAGTGATTGCATCTTTTTTTTAACTTTCGGTGGGTTTTATTACATTTCTTAGGTGTTATCTGTACTGGACGAAATAAACTTTAGCAGCTTGATTGATCAGGAAAGACACTTCATACAGGTAGAGTGCTTCTTGTACTGATGAGCTGATGCATTGCTTGACAAGATGGGATGAAAGGACCCATTACGCCGTCGCTGGGAGAAATGATAGTCAAGCATTATGTTTTACAAAAGGCTAGAAACCAGATCGGCAGTGAAAATGAAGACCTAGAAAATCCATAGACTTCCATACAGCAATGCGATCCGCTTGTGAACCTAGGTGTGATATAAAGTATCCTGGGCCCCCAAACCTGTACTAGGACCTCACAGTATTCATAATCCTGTACTCTGTTGTAACTGCTATCTCTGCAATGCCGAGAGGTACACTAGGTCTTTCTAGCCAAAAAAATCCGATTCTACAGCATGGCTCCCGAACAAGTAGCGCAGCACCACATTCTTATTAAACTGTCTAAAATAATCTGTCTTTGTTGCCCATGAGAACCAATCACAGAGCAGCTTTCTTTTCCTATACTACTGAGGTGAAAAGAAAGCTGTGTTGTGATTGGTTATTATAGGTGACGCAGACCGATTTTGTTTAGACAGCTTTCATAAGACTGTGGTGCTGGGTTACTATTCCGTGGCCCCTCTCTATCATGTTTTTCATGTCTTTGATTGGATCCACTATTGTTTTTGCCAAGAAAATTGAAGCTCTAACATGGGACTAAAATACCCCTAGACCACTGGCGTAACTATAGGGCATGCATGGGATGCACCAGAGCCCAGGAGCCTTGGGGGGCTCATAAGGCCTCTCTTCCTCATATAGGGAGTCCAGTACTATGAATAAAGCATTAGGCCGGCTGCACACGAGCGTGACGGGCTCCGCCGCGGAATATTCCGCGGCGAAGCCCGTCATGGCGCCCCCCAGAGTCCCCATACTTACCAGCGGATTCATCGTTCTGGGTCCCGCATGACGCTTCCCCGCCCACCGCGTCATATGACACGCCGGCTGCGTCACATGACACGCCCACCGCGTCATATGACGCGGCGGCGGTAGGCGGGGAAGCGTTTTCACGGTATCTTCCGCTGTGCTACAGCGGGAGATAGCGTGAACGGACGGCTTCCATTGACTGCAATGGAAGCCGTCTGTGCGTACACCCGCGGCAAATAGAGCACGCCGCGGGTGAGGACGGAAGATTTCACGGTGCGGAATTCCGCGGTGGAATTCCGCACTGTGTGCTCTGAGCTATTAGGTTCAATAGAACCTAATAGCAGCGGGCAACGCGGCGTATTTTCGCCACGAATTACGCAGTGGAAATCCATTCGTGGGAAGGAGGCCTTATAGTTGGGGGCCCTGTTACTGGTTTTGCATTGGGGCCCAGGAGCTTCAAGTTACGCTTCTGCATTAAGGGGTTAAGAGAAGTGGGGGCGCCGCAAGATAAACATTTGCACCCCGGCCCATGGGCCTTTAGCTACACCCCTGCCCTAGACTTCAGCCTTCCTGGTCTGCATGGGATTAGACTGAAGGGATTCTTTTTCTAGACAAAGTCGTGTCTCTGCGGATGGGGCTTAGGTGCAATAATATAAATAACTAATAGACATAAATGTCTGATATATGTGATCCTGGCTTTGACACCCTTATGTGTTGTAGAAAGGGCTCTTCTGGACTCTGTTCTTCAAGTTAAGAATGTCGGTAGTGGATACATACAAGAGGAAACTAGATAAAGGGGTTTTCCCATCTCAGCTTTTCGTGGCAGAGATGGGAAAGCCTACACTCTGTGCCAACCACCTGTAGGAAAGAGCCAAGCACTTCATCCAAGCGCTATTTCCGTAGCTCTAATTAAAGGGAATGAAAGCTACGGGAGCAGAATAGCACAGCTTGCTACACTGTTTCCATAACTCAGGGAATTACGGAAACAGTCTAGTGTGTTGTGCTACTGTTTCCCTCCTAATCACTTCAATTAGAGCTACAGAAAGAGCACTCAGCCTTCTCCGTAGGCTCCAGTGGGGTGGCTGCCAACCACATCAGTGGTTTCCCATCTCCGTCATACAAAGCTGAGAAGGGAATAACTCTTTAAAGTCTATGAAAGTTATGGAAAATGCTTAGCCATCTCTCCACTTGGTCCACTGTCCAGAGTGGCAGAGCTCAGAATCATCCATTCTTCTAACACACAGGTGTCAAACACAAGGCCCGCAGGCCGAATCCGGCCCGCCACCTCATTTTCTATGGCCCATTGGCTGTGCAGTAAGTTCCCTCACCTCTGTGCTGCTGTCAGTAGGCGATCTTCTCTCGGCTTGTTCTGTCTAGTGCAGACAGTAGTAGAGGAGTGCCGATAGCAGACTGACAACAGCCGCGGAGGAGGGAAGAAAACTGCAGAGAACATGATCTCTGCAGCGAGGAGAGCGACGCTGAGGAGGAGCAGCTGCAGGGTGAGAGCCTGGTCA
The DNA here is from genome assembly GCF_035609145.1 of Eleutherodactylus coqui. NCBI lineage: Eukaryota > Metazoa > Chordata > Amphibia > Anura > Eleutherodactylidae > Eleutherodactylus > Eleutherodactylus coqui. The sequence goes on along the minus strand of NC_089848.1, from coordinate 9,244,657 downwards.
GTGCTGACCTCCCCTCACCGGCCCTAACTCTAATCCATGGCTGGGAGATAGCAGGGGCCCAAGTATGCAGGAGGCCCCCAAAGAAGAGAACAGCCGGTTTACTTGCCAGTGGGACCTCATTGGATGCAGGTAAGTATAAAAATGTGTATACAGAAGTCTCCCTGTGTGTGTATGTATATATATATATATATATATATATATATATATATATATATATATATATATATAAATATAAAAAAATGTACACCTGTGAGTGTATGTATATATATATATATATATATATATAAATATAATGTGTCTGTGCGTATATGTGTATAATAGTGTGCATCTTTGCATGTATGTGTATAATAGTGTGCGTCTGTGTGTATAATAGTGTGTGTCTGTGCGTATATGTGTATAGTAATGTGTGTCTGTGCGTATATGTGTATAGTAATGTGTGTCTGTGCGTATATGTGTATAGTAGTGTGTGTCTGTGCGTATATGTGTATAGTAATGTGTGTCTGTGCGTATATGTGTATAGTAGTGTGTGTCTGTGTGTATATGTGTATAATAGTGTGCGCCTGTCTATATAAATAAAAAAAATAATAGTGTGTGTCTGTGTGTGTGTGTGTATAATAATATATATATTTATAATAGTGTGCGTCTGTGCATATATATATATATATATATATATATATATATAATTGTGTGTGTATGTATGTGTGTGTATGTATATAAATATATATATATATATATATACACATATATATATATATTAGTGTGCGGCACTGGCCACTATGGGGGACCTTATTACCAATGGGGTTCACTTTTACTATACTGTTTTACAATTAAGAATTAGAATCGGCCCTTTGAAGGCAGCCATAAGGCTGATGAGGCCCTCGGTGAAAATGAGTTTGACACTCCTGTTCTAACAGGTGAAGATCCTAGACATGGGACTCCAAACTACCAGACATTTATGGCATATCCTGTAGATAAAGTCTACTTCTGAGTCTCATAACTGATCTTGGTTTACTTAGCAACCTTCCAATCTACACTGTTTTAATAAGCAATAGTACAATTTCTGATATACGCAGCAAATTCTGCTGTTCTTGTGATAGTTTTGTTACTAAAAGTAATATCATCCGACCATCAAGAAGAAATGGAGGATTTCTAAGGGTGGTTTCACACCTGCATTGGGGTTCTGGTTTCCTGCTCCGTTCAGGGAGCAGGAAAACATAATTCCCTGGCCGAATTGGTCATCTTACGATGGAAACGAAGCGTGCGGAATGGACTCCATTGACTCTAATTGGTTTGGCTTCCACGCAGCTGCCCGGCATGCTGCGCTTTTCTTCTGGCATTTTTGCTGGATCTGCAATGGAATCCAGCGCAGATATGAAACTATGATAATAAGGAGACTATTGTAGAGCTCATCATACTGCTACCTGTCAGCAGAATAAAGGGGATATACAGAACATTGACAGACAGACCTCTGTCTCTTGTCACTTCTCTACGTAGTCTCTGTACTACTCAAGTTCTTCCAGTGATCATTCCTCCACTTAGCTGCAAATGTATTGGCCTGAGGGGCCAAATTGTCAAATTATGCCCAGTTTGGACAACCCTATTTTAGGATTCAGCCGTCTAAATTATAGGATTATCCTGTGCAGATAAGGGGAGGATTAAGCTGCACGATGAAAGCATTTTTTATTGCTCACTGCAGCATAGCAGTACTAGTCAAACAATTAGTAGAGAGTCAATAAACTCTGAGTCCACAATGGTAGACATACTGTAGCATAGATATCAACGTATTTTTGGACAGTAGACGGAAAGAAGATCAGGCGCCAAAATGAATATTGTTTTTACAGCTTTTCGCTGTATTGAATGCCTATATGATGTTCCCGATTGTCCTACCGGCCGGCTGTAATGCAGGGCTTGTTCTTCTAAAAAGCCTTCTTGTGATGAACATCAACGGTATGAATTGGAAGCCTACTGTAAATGAGCATGCATGAGCTGTGAGATCATAGACGGCTAATGTAACCTGGCAGCTTCAAGGCAGTAACATCATTTCTTCCATTCAGACCTCGAGCAATTCGAACAAGTTAGAACGCTTATGCCATAATAACAGCCATCCTTGTTTGTCTTTCCAGTTCTGTAACTATTACTCTTCCAGTTCGGGGCAATCCTCGCATGTATCAAAGCGACGGGGACTAGACTGCTGCCATAGTCTCGGTAACTCGCTGAGACGGAGTAGTCTGTTTCAATGCTCAATCCCCGCACTTGTCAGAGGGAAGCTTTCCTCTTTAAACTGATACATTAAAGCTTCCATACTCACTGCTACTAGGAAAATGCCAGCTGGAGGAATGGATCCAGAAGATTTTTGCATCGCCACCGATACAAGAAGCTGAGATAAAAGGGAACTTACACAAGAAGTCAGATTCATACAAAGAAATAATGTTTCTAATCTGAGGTCGCCTCATCCGTGCCTTGAATCCGGGCTGCAGAAATCCGTGTCATCTATATATAGTGTAAAAGGGCCCGATTAGATAGTTTCTGTATTATCTTTGCAGTTTGTCACTAGCTGATGATGTAGAAACTAGATTTTCCATTGAAATAGATCTCTACCTAAAGGCGGCTTCACAAAGAGAATAGAACCCATTCATATCATTGGGCTCATCCTGGTTTCGCTTTTGTTTTGCGCACCAAAGGGCCCCATAGAAGTCTATGGTGGGTGCGTATATGCAATAAGTAACCGCGTGGAAAAGAACACATCTGGACTTCGTTAAACTAAATGGCCGCCTATTTCACAGCGAGGGTGTGTCCTGCGCCCATGTGAACATGCTATGCGTGTGCAGAAAAGTACTTTAAAATACGCCAATGGGGGGGCAAAAGCGCCCCATTTTAAAGCGCTAGGGCATGCACAATTGCGCACACACTCGTGTGTAAGGTACTATTAGATGAGCCAATTCATCGCTAGCTGTTTCGCTCGTGCACTTTGTTGGCTTGTTCAAATGAGAAATCGTTCAGAATTGTTCAATCTTCACATTCTCCGTATAAGTGAGAACGACTGAACGATCTCTGAGGGCAGCACAAGGTAGTGACAGTCACACTGATTGCTGTATTATGTCTGCTGTGGGGATCTGTGCAGTAGTTTTGGAGAAACTTGAATGTTATCAGTAGCAGCACATGCAGAGACTACCTAAAGCAGCCCTGTATATTAATTAGCTGCGGGCTACCTACACCCACCATGGCCTCCAGCCACTGATTGACTGATTGACTAGTTCTACCATATGTCTGGCTGCTACTAATAAAATACAAGTTTCTCCAAAACTACTGCACAGATCCACACAGCAGACACATCACTGTAATCTTATGTGCTCTCAGTTAGGACTGCAAAAACATAGTGACAGGTTGCCTTTAATGTCCCTAGTAACCTCTCTCATGTGATTTATTCAAATACCTCAAGGTCATTTATAAGGAATGTGTGAGAATAGAAAAAAGTCTGCAGAAATGGCGCCAATCTTGCCTTTCGATTATAGTACAGATGCAGCAAAGTTTACCTTGACTTTCAATGTGTTAAGATAACTTTCTGTAAAACTACACCAAGGCCGTGTGCAGCATCTGGTACGCCAACAGTAACATGAGAATGACATGATATAATCATGCAAGAAATGATGGTTTATTGAGCAGATTGTTTTCGCAGCTGCCCGAGTGCCACCGTATATTCACCACATTTAGATTGTGTTTACTGGATGTGCTCAATAAGCTGTGATATTTTGCGTGATCGCGATTTTAACATTACAAGTCCCATAGACCCCTGCAGAAAAAAAATGTTGCGAATTTCGCAGGGAAAAAAAAACGCCAGTGGGTGGGCGCCCTTATTGTAGTTTTGCATGACTGTGGTTTCTAGCGTTTAGTCTTCTGTGCGCCCATTATATTGTATGTAGAATACTTGGTGGTGGTGTCGGGCCTTTTCATTCTATTGTTGTGAGATACATTTCTGTACCACATTTTATTTCCTCTTTCAATTCCTTTCCAATGTCTTTTGTTGTATTCCAATAACAATAGCTTTCTAATGGCTTCAGATAACTTCTTGCAGAATGTTATCAGTCAAGTTACAATTTGTTACATTTGTAAATAAACACAACAAGTAAACAGATTCTAATCTCACTCAGTTCCTGTAGGCCTCTTGCCCACGGCCACGGCGGATTTCGCGTGCGAAATATAGCAGCGGAATCAGACCTGGCGCCCCCAGAGACTCCATACTCACCTCTCTGAATCCGCCGCGAGTGTCTCGCCCGGTGAGCTGGCGCACATGCGCAGTGCAGGGCATGATGCGCTGGCGCTGGGCTGTAACGCAAATTCCTGTGATACTCTGCAGTGCCCACTGCACGGATTATCACAGGACGGACGGCTTCCACTGACTGTAATGGAAGCAAAACGTGCGATTTTCTGCACAGAATAGAACATGCCGCGATTCTCCCACCCAAGTGGAAAATCACAGTTGATTTCCGCTGGTGGGCAGGGGAGAATCATTTCACATTGCATGTCTGTGGACCATTATTGCTGTGGAATTCACGGCGGGTGTCTGCAGCGATAAACCGTCCGTGGGCATTTGGCCTTAAAGTGGTCGTTTTTTATCTAAACATGTTTTAAAATAAACGAGTTGCTTGTCACCCTTTTAAGGTCCCCTTCAATCCCTGCTTAACTTTGGGAAGCTCATCATATACCGTCTAAGCATGTGAACACTGTGGCCACCACTGCTGCCCGTGATTGGTCATTGCAGTCCCTGGAGCTTATAAGACATGTCCCTGGTAGTAAGTGCAGACAGTAGGGGGCCTGTATTCTGGGGACTGGAGCGATAGGCGACCCTGAAATGCTGGTTTATTATTTTAAAAAGTGTTTAAACAAAAAACATATTTCACTGGACACCCCCTTTAACTAAGAGCAAGGAAGGAGCGAAAAGGCTTGGCAAGACCCAAACTGCTTTTTTCTCCACCCCTTTGTGTATTACTAACCTTTCATTAAATACCCTGACTAATATTTTTGATAGGGGGAGGGGAATTTCTTTACAGCTGTGGAAACCTTGAATACTCCGATACATTAAATAAAATTAATACTATTAAAGGGGTTGTCTCGCGCCGAAACAGTTTTTTTTTTTTCCATAGGCCCCCCGTTCGGTGCAGGACAACCCCAAAGGATGTGTTAAAAAAAAAAAATTTTATTACTTACCCGAATCCCCGCTCTGCGACGTCTTCCTCCTTCCTTCATCAAGATGGCCGCCGGGATCTTCACCCACGATGCACCGCGGGTCTTCTCCCATGGTGCACCGTGGGCTCTGTGCGGTCCATTGCCGATTCCAGCCTCCTGACTGGCTGGAATCGGCACACGTGACGGGGCGGAGCTACGAGGACCAGCTCTCCGGCACGAGCGGCCCCATTCACCAGGAAGAAGACCACACAGCGCAAGCGCGTCTAAAAAAGCAAGAAGACATCAGAATTAGACGGATCCATGGCGACGGGGACGCTAGCAACGGAGCAGGTAAGTGAATAACTTCTGTATGGCTCATATTTAATGCACAATGTACATTACAAAGTGCATTAATATGGCCATACAGAAGTGTATAACCCCACTTGCTGCCGCGGGACAACCCCTTTAATATGGCCATACAGAAGTGTATACCCCCACTTGCTGCCGCGGGACAACCCCTTTAATTAATATGGCCGGGCCGTTTTCTGTTTTTAATCACAAATACCAAAGTCCAAAGTATTTCAGTTAATAATGTTTAAAGGGAAACCTGTTTGATGTAATTTTTGGGTCTGACCTTAAATAATGCGACTTACATACTTTTATCATATGTGACCCATACAAGTATTAGTGCCTGCGCCAACAGGACCCTCTAATCCTAAAGCTGCAAGAAAGGGAAATAAATCTCATTCAAATAGATTGAAAGCCTAGATTTAACAACTGATCTATGTGCACAAGATATGGGTGTGGGGTATAAAAGCACATATTAGTCAGGATGGTACTACAAGCAGCAAAGCGAATATCAAAGAGCTGGAAGTTTAGAAATGTGATAAATCTTGCGGAGGAATGCAGATTGCAGGGGTTCTCACCTTCTATCTCACATCTATGGGAAAATACCATATGTGTCTGTTGTGTGTCTCCAGAATTCTGGATAGAGATTTCTAGCTATTAGTGCCCCCTATAGGTGCTTTTATTATTGCAGAATGGTAGCTTAGTGGGTAGCACTGTGGCCCCGGGGTTCTGGGTTCAAACCCCATCAAGGACAACATCTGCATGGACTCTGCATGGGTTTCTTCCGGGTACTTCCGTTTCCTCCCGCACTCCAAAAACATACAGATAGGTAGATTGTGAGCACCAATGGGGACAAAACCCAGTGTCATGTGATCATGTAATGTTCATGCACTATATAAATAAAGGTGGCTATTAATATAGCCGCAAAAATAACAAAAAGTTGCACCACATGGGATATCTAAGCATCACTTAGGTAGAGAATTAATTCACATTAAATTTAATATGTGGGTGAAAGACCTTATTAAGTCTTAATAGCCCATGGCATATAGATTCTCAGTACTTTGTCCATTGCCTCGAGTGCTGGTTATGTGTGATGACTCAGATTCTGGCCATTTGTGGTGTCCTAGCTTCCCAAAAGCACAATAGCCTTTGTAAGGACTAGTCTTCAGGGCACGTAGAGCGGAATTACCGGTAGTTGTCTGCTGTAGAAACATGTAAAACACTAATATAAAATGAGCTTGCTGATATGTTTTCTAGGTAATGTTAACTTAGTAGGGAACCTCATGCAACCTTGAATACCCCATCAGTGGAGCTCCAAAATATGTCCTCAGACTTAAAGGGGTTGTCCCGCGGCAGCAAGTGGGTCTATACACTTCTGTATGGCCATATTAATGCACTTTGTAATGTACATTGTGCATTAATTATGAGCCATACAGAAGTTATAAGAAGTTTTTCACTTACCTGCTCCGTTGCTGGCGTCCTCATTTCCATGGAGCCCGTCTAATTTTCGGCGTCTAATGGCCAAATTAGACGCGCTTGCGCAGTCCGGGTCTTCTTCTTTTCTCAATGGGGCCGCTCGTGCAGGATGCCGGCTCCGTGTAGCTCCGCCCCGTCACGTGCCGATTCCAGCCAATCAGGAGGCTGGAATCGGCAATGGACCGCACAGAAGCCCTGCGGTCCAACGAGGAAGAAGATCCCGGCGGCCATCTTCAGCAGGTAAGTAAGAAGTCACCGGAGCGCGGGGATTCAGGTAAGCGCTGTGCGGTGTTCTTTTTTAACCCCTGCATAGGGGTTGTCTCGCGCCGAACGGGGTGGGGGGGGGGGGGTTGAAAAAAAAAAAACTGTTTCGGCGCGGGACAACCCCTTTAACTTTCACCTCTACAGAAGAGCCATGAAGATCCTCTGCTATTACTGTCTGTATATCTATCTTTCATACTGAATCTTTCCCTTGATGTATATGGTAACTAATGTATCGTAAGTGAGGCATCCCAAAGGAAAGGCCGCTTGTTTTCAAGATGTAGGATGGAGTCTGGAGGACTAAAGCTAAATAATGGAATTTAGCCCTATGGAAATCAATATAATTGTCACCGTCATACAACGGTGTGTTTCCTCCTATGGATGTAATTGTCAATTGATTTGCACATTGTATTAAGCTGTGTGCTATAGACTCTCACACAGGTTAAAGGGGTCATCAGTTGTAAGCCTTTATGACCTATCCACAGGCCAATTCATCAAGAATTATTATAATAGATCGGTGCGGGTCTGTTATCCAATATTTCCGCTGACCAGCTATTTACTGGGCCGGTGCCCTGAGCTGAATTTGGCAGGAAGCAGACAGCCACATTTCTACTGGGATGGCCAGGCTTGGTATTGTAGGCCAAGTTGCCATAGGAAACTTTACCTGCATTACCAAGCCTGGCCACTACAGTAAGAACAGAGCTGTCTGCAGATTTCAGCTCAGTGTAGGAGTGTGCTGGCCTTGGTGAACAGCTGTATAGTGGGGGTCCTGGGAGATGATCTATTATGAATGAGCTGTCCTAAGGTTTACAAGTGGACAACCCCTTTAAAGCATAACAGAGGACAGTGTTTAGCTAGGTGAATCTGGGAGCCGATTTGACCTTTTCAGCGGTCTAGCTATGATAACTCTTATAGACAGTGGAAACAAACTAAAAATGTAGCTTTCTAAGCATTTTGACTGCAGGTCGTGCCTCTATGTAGAATGAGCACACAGAAGGAAAGGTGACATTTGCCAATGCAGACACAGCCTTTTATAATGTCATAGAATACTACTTGTAATATACAGATTTCATAAAACAATTTGTTAGTTTTTTAGTGTATAAAAGCTATAAATGTTGGCACGTGGCATATTTATGCAAACATTTGCGATTTTTAGTTTTTCTAACTATTTTTTAGAAAGCAATAATAAAGGGGGTGTGGCTTAGTGGGAGGGGCATAGCCTTCCAGGCCGGTCAGATTGATTTCTATTTACACTAGAAGTTGGTGTAAATTAGAGTCAAAATGTACGTAATCTCATAGCTGGCTTAGATTTGAGTTTAAGGCACACCAACATGCCTCTTCATAAATGAGGCGCACCTTTCTGTGACACTCTATGAAACTCTAGTCTTAGTAAAAGGGCCTCTTAGTTTTAGAAACATGTCGGTTGTTAGCCAAAAGATTGTCCAGAATTAGTAAAACATGGCTGCTTTTGGCTCAAACCTATTCAGTTTAACAGAGCTGAGCTGTAATACCAGATGCAACCATAGGTAGGTGTGGCACTGTTTTTGGCAGAAATTAGCTATCTTTTTCTACAACTCCACAACCCATTTAAGTATCCAGTTTTGGGGAAGCTACTATAAACAAAATCATGTAATTCGCTTCTGACTGTTGGAAGGAAAGTAGTGCAGGAGAGTTTGAGTTGAGTTCGGGGCATATTATGAAGATTCTAGGTCCCCAGTAAATTAATTGTAGTGTTACATATGGAAGTTATTCCTAGTTGCAAAATGTTGAACTGTTCTTTATTCTACTTTGGTAAGCAGACTAAAAAGTCAATTATAAGAGGAAAACCGGGACTGATAACCTCGGCGGATTATCATTATGTCACATGTTGGGGCCAAGTGAAGTGTAAGCAAACAGACCTTTGAAGACGGCATTAACATGTTCAGTGTGGGGAGTGAAGGACTAGAGACTGTTTACATAGGACACAAAGCTTCCCTGCTGCCCTCTTCTTGCATTCTGCTGCTTGCCTTTCTAATGATACCCAGCTGTTTGTTTGAAATATGTCGCAGAGCGTATTTAGAGAGTGTCTAGTTCAAATATTGAAGTCTCTCCATGAGCTTTGTGAAGTGGGGGAAGACTTGCTGGCCCTACTTTAGCTTTAGGGACCTTTCACACAGGGCGGAATATTCCGCAACGATGTTGCAGAATATCCAGCCCCAAAATCTTCACTGCTAACCTGCGGATATTGGTGCGGAATTGAAAGTAGCCGAATCCTGCCGGCAAATCTACATCAAAATCCATAGTTAACCGTGTGGATTTTGGGGTGGAATTCAGTGACAGCGTATTCCGCAATATTGTCGTGGAATATTCCATCCCGTGTGATTGGGTCCCTTAGAGACAGTCGGGAAGCCATTTATATTGCGATGCTCATATAACCGGAAATGTGAGACAATAAGGACCAATGGATGGGAGAATCCAAGAAAAAGAGACAGTGGAGCAACTTCTATTGACACTGTGAGCAGAGAAATTAGTCCTCCATATGGAAACAAGATAGGGTGCTGCTTGTCCACAAATCGCCAACCATGTGATATGGGGCGTGATAATTAGACTGAAGGAAAATATTGAAAATCGTGGATATTAAAGGCGTAATTTTTATAATCAATAGAAGACGTTCCAATGAATAATTAATCTAATTATTCTTTATTAAGTAATCAATTTAAAACAGCCAGCATTAACGCGTTTCGGAGACGCAGTCCCCTGTTCAGAAATGGCTGTGAAAAGTGCAGAATTTGAAAGAAGATTTGCCGCACTACTAAGAAGACCTTCAGTTGGTTTATGTACATCCAGCAATGTAGACCGTTGGGTTTCCCCAGCAAACTGAAGGACAATGTTCTTATGTTAAGCCGATATTCAGGGACTTCCTTTAATTTAGGGCTTCTTCACATGGCCGGGATTTGGTCCCATTTTGTGGCGGCCGTTAAAATTACGGGCACAAAAATGGGATGGAACAAAACTACCATATTGGTTTCAATAGTTTTGTTTTCACTACTGGGATTCTTGTGCGTTAATACTATGTGCGCGAGAAAGATAGGTAGCACGCAATAGCACGGAGTTTGAATAGTCAAAAAAAAAATAGCGCTGGTCCATGTGATAATACACTCCGTGGAGGTGAGTGTATTAGCGATGCGTCTTTTTGTTTAACCCTTTTTAATCCACTGTCTGACGTCTGAAGACATTCTGATTCAAGGCTGTACAGCTCCGATGTCGGAAGATATCCAGCAGGGTATTCTTACTGTAGATTACTGGCCGCTCTGTTGTCAGGGGCCTCTCCTGCATGTCCCATACTGCAGTACTGGCTCTAGCCAGCAGATGGCCCTATTGTATAATGGCAGAAAGAGAAAGCCCCCCTAGGAAACCCTGAATCCAAAATTGGATTGCAAAGGGTTAAATCCTTGAAGATGGACTACTTCACCTTTATTCTCACATTGTTATATTGCTACAAGAACAGAGAAATGTTCCTCCTTAAGTACGACTCTTAGGTGCATTCTCATGGGCAAGCTCAATAGTGCTCCAAAACACTCGGACCGATATGGCACTTGTAAATTTGCGATTCTGAATTCAAGCACAATGCGTTTTTGCGTAAAAAACCGTATCCCATCTACGTACTGACGATTTTCACGTGCTTGAAAGAATCGCAAATGCTTCCAATAGTTTACAATGATAAGAACCACATCACATTTGCATGCGATTTTTAAAAAGACCCCACAGGAAATAATGGGAGATTCCTTACGAGCAATCGCCCAAAAATAAGATATGCCACAATTTTTCAATCAATCTGCTGGTAACGCGCACAAGTTTCGTCCATATCGCTATCGGACGGATTTTGCGTGGGAAACGCGCCGTGTGAATACACCCTTACAAGTATCTCTGTCTGAAACAGAAAAAAAAGAAAGAAATGTATGAAGAATGCCGAGGCCGGGATCTGCTTAATGTCCTGTCAGATAGGGGATTAAGAATATGAAGTAAGGAATTTATCCTGAAAGAATGGAGGGAGTTTGAGGTGCAGCTGCCAAAGAGGAAAGTCGTGTGAGAAAATGGACGGAAGAAAGCACCGTAATTAAAGGAGATGTCCCGAGGCAGCAAGTGGGTCTATACACTTCTGTATGGCCATAATAATGCACTTTGTAATGTACATTGTGCATTAATTATGAGCCATACAGAAGTTATAAAAAGTTTTATACTTACCTGCTCCGTTGCTAGCGTCCTCGTCTCCATGGAGCCGACTAATTTTTGGCCTCCGATGGCCAAATTAGCCGCGCTTGCGCAGTCCGGGTCTTCTGCAGTCTTCTATGGGGCTCCGTGTAGCTCCGTGTAGCTCCGCCCCGTCACGTGCCGATTCCAGCCAATCAGGAGGCTGGAATCGGCAGTGGACCGCACAGAAGAGCTGCGGTCCACGGAGGAAGAGGCCATCTTCAGCGGTGAGTAGAGAAGTCACCGGAGCGCGGGGATTAAGGTAAGCGCTCCGGTGAGCTTTCTTTACCTCCCTGCATCGGGGTTGTCTCGCGCCGAACGGGGGGGGGGTTGAAAAAAAAAAAAACCCGTTTCGGCGCGGGACAACCCCTTTAACTATTTAATTACCAAAGAACATGTAAAGCGACATTCCTCAGCATAGGTACTTCAGGTTGCTCCGCTCTACAGACGAATATGAGGGGTCCACAAAGAAATGACTCTTAGCAACTAATGAGCAACTCGGCTAGGAAAACTCTGTCATTCTTATTAGCAGTTACTGTAAGTTGTATTGCAAATTTGCTAACTACCTTCAAACCACATTTTTAACAAGTTGGTAAAGAATGTGGATGACTTTGAACTCCAACACTCCAAGTCACCAAATGCTCCCCTGTAGCGGCACAATGCGGATACCCCTACAAACTATCCATAGATATCCATTATATTCGCCTCCTAAAGAATAGTCACGCTGATATTCTCTCCCTAACAGACCACGAGCATGAGAGATTTAGAACGTTTTTTTCTTATAGACTAGATAAGATTTGGATTCTTCCCTTCTTAACCACTTAGTGACCAAGACTCCATCGACGGAGCTTCATGAGGGCTTGTTGTTTGCGGGATGAACTCTAGTCTTCATTTATCCAATATTTGGGAACATATAATATTCTGATTGCTTTTTATTTATTTATTTTTCTAGAGGCAAGATTAACAAAATCTGCAATTCTGCCGTGTTCTTTTATTTTTTATTTTTACCAGGTTCACCTAATTCTGCCGGCCAGTACGATCATGTCAATAGCCAATTTATATAGTTTGTTTAATTGTAATTTTTTTCAAATAAAAAAAAAATATTTATATAAATTTTTTATCGCCGCATTGAAAGACCCCCAACGTTTTCCTTTTTTTTTTTGCCAATGGCGCTGTGTGAGGGATGAGTTATATTTTTGATTGGTACCATTTGCTGATTCCTACAATGTTTTGGTTACTTTCTATTCTGTTTTTGTGTTGCGAGATGCACAAATCTTGTGAGAATATGAATACCCTTCTTTTGAATGGGGTCACACACAAGCGATTTTTGCCAGCATCGCGACACAGGAAAAACCACAACATGTCCTATCTTTGGGCATGCTCTTGCATCGCCCATTGTCTTCAATTGGGCCGGCGGCAGCATTGCACCACATACTAGGTGCATGTGAGTGCGATGCAAGGTCTCCCATTAAAAACAATGGGAGACACTCTGCAATTCTCCATGGCAGCTGACAGCTGTGGCGGAGGATCGCTACTTCCCCAAAAATACCTTGCATACACGGCAGAATCATATGTTCGCGAGCGCAAAATCACTATATACCATGGCTTAGGGCACGGTATATACTAATAAGATACTATCCATTCTACTGATAGGGCATACTTGAATATATTACTACATGGCCAGGCAAAAGTAGCCCCTGCAATAACTGCTGATTGTTGGGAGTCCCAGGATTGAGACCAAACTCAATCAGCTGATCGGTGGGATGGCTGTTTTTCGGGAAAGAGATTAGCTTGATGACACTGCCCATTTAACTACAGCGCAACGTACAAACATACAGTATTTGTAAAACTCATGCCTGCCTGTTACTACCAGTATGGCAGTCAATGTGAATACAGCTGTGTATAGACATCTTGACTGGGATGAAATCCCATAGAGATCCTCATGTATGTGTAATACTAAAATGGAGAACTCTAACCTTTTGAAGAATATAATGAAGGTTCACCAAAGTATTTTTACTACAGTAATGGCAGATATTGTTCAGCTCTTTATAGACTGCATGGTACACGGTGGGGTTGGCCCTCTTCTAACTGTTGTTCTATAGGAAGCAAACAGCTCCGTACATTGCACAGTGGTCTGGGTTAGTACTGCCTGCTGGGTGCTATTCAGTTCAATAGGACTCAGCCTGCAGTACCGACCCTGGCCACCGCACGATGTACAGAGCTGTCTGCTTCCTGCAGCGACTTCTTTAATAGAGGTGACACATGCTTTGGGTCATTGAGGAGAGAAGGTTGTCCCATGAATAAATATTAATTTACTATTAGATCATACAAAATGTAACAATTTTTCAATTAGAATCATAAATAAAAATGCCCCTGTATTTAGGTACAACTGTTACACACTTGTTATGGCACCCCATGATGTTCTGTTGATTCCCTCTCAGTGCCTTCCCCATAATCTGCCCAATGTTGGTGGCTACACATGCCAGTAGCACTGTCTCATTGCCCAGTTCCTCTTATACAAAGATGGCAGAGTGATTGCTGCTATTGTGCAGGCCGGTCAATAAGAATCATGGCACTAGAAGTGACTTGTCACCAGTATTGGACATACTGTATTAGAAGGATCTCATTTTTGCAAATGTAACATTTGACTCTACATTTCTAATACCTTCTGCCCTCCTCATGAGCTATATCTCCATTCCTCCACTTTGCTCCTCCATTGCTTTCATCACTAAATGGCTGCCACAGTCTCAGTACTGCACCGCGATAGTCTCAGACACGTATCCCCTGTCCTCAAATGGACCTACAGCAATGAGGTAGGTGCTGCTTCCATCCTACCTGTGGTAGCTAATTTATGATGAATAGCTGAAGAAGAAAGAAAGGAGTGGAGCAAAACCCAAAATATCTCAAGAGCCAGTGTCCTAGGCTTGAGCCCAGGGCCCAAAAGCATTAAAGAGGTTTATAAAAACAAACAAGTAGTGGAAGCGCTGCCAACCCGGTGGATCTACTAAAAGGTGGGCGGCCTGGATATGCAGGTATTGAACCCAGTATGTCAGTGCAACTCTCCAATGAAAAGTCGTGAAGCAATGTGATAAGGTATCCAACTTCTCTTTTCTTTAGTGAATTAAAAGCCAGCAATAGATATGTGTTCCGGGATGAACCCCTCATCAGTCTTGCTGGGGGGGGGGGGGTAAATTACTAGTAGGGGTGGGGATGTATGTACCCAACAGGCTGGTGACACCAGGAAGGAGAAGCGAAAGAAGCAGAAGTCCTCTTCTTCCAGTTCTCCTTCCCGGTGACAGCCTCCGATCTCTCATCACCCGGTCTCACCAGCCTGTTGGTTACATACCTCTCCACCACTAGTAGTAATGTACCCCTCCATCATTACTGCTAAAGGGGTTCACCCCAAAACGCCTGTCTTTTGCTGAATTTTAATTTACTCAAGAAAATGTAGATATTTTATCCCGTTGACTCGTGACCTTTAACTGGAGACTCGCGGCGATGTAGCAGTTCTCTACTTTATGATGAAGGCAGTGGTCAAGCACAATGGAGGAACGGCAGGGCAGATCATGAAGTGGGCACCAAGTCCGTTGACTGCGCATTCACAATGTAGTCCTATTTTCGGTCTGAACTAGAGGGTTGCTTTAATATTTAATAATGGAATAAGCCCTTTAGTAGCTTCTATGATTGACATCTTGGAAATATAAAGCAAACACCAACGTCTGAGATTATTTGTAGCCATATGTGTCCATATAATAGCGGCCAGAATACACCCAAACTATGAACAGCAGACCTTTATATTGCAATGACTCTGAAATGCATCTCTTGTCCTCCGTGTGCTTCGTGGCTTCCGAGGATATTATAACTGCCTGTGCATTGGATTAAAAGGGGCTTGCTGTTAGTTTGCTTGCCTTACCTTATGCAGTGCTTAGCAGCTGGTTTTTGGAACATCAGTCAGGAAATTGTATGATAAATTGAAGGTAGCCGGGTCCGCAGGCGCTTCACTCTGCTTCAGCAGTTTTAGCTTGACTTTAGAGAGGCTGTCGTGTGATATTCTGTCAAGGGGTAACATCAGGAGATGGATCACACACACTAACATTTTCACATGTATCTGAGATATGACGAGCACCAGCTGTTCTATTCATGTGTAAATAATAAACCATGAACAGGATAATTGTATCAGATGCCCAATGTTTTATGCAGTAGTGTATTAGCCCTGCAAAGATAGCTGCTCATGAATCATTTACTGTTTCTGCGAAGACTAACAAAATTGGTACTGTATATGCCGTATAGAGCTGAACTTTTACAAACATTATCCTTCCCGTTCTTCATCAACCGGGAACATTTTTGGCCAATTGCACAATATTTTTTAAACAAAGGAAACAAGATATCGGGAGATAGATATGTATCTTCACACATGTTAAGGTACTAATGCCACCCTGGATAGCCCAAGTTATAGTAGTAGGATTGGTCTTCAGAATGACAATGGTAGGATGACATGCCTGAGCTCCATTGTCTAAGAAAATGCCGATTTCAGCATTTTACACTACTTGGCTATTGTGTGTGTGACACTGATATATATTACACAGTTACAGGCTTTGTGATTCCAAAGGGCTTGTCTGGTTTATTAAAACCAATTTTAAATACTCTTTTAGGGAATTCGGAGTTAATAGGGAGGGGTCCCCAATTCAAGATTCTCATCAATCAGCGAAAGCAGAGAGTGGTTTGGGCATGTCCATGCGTTACACACTTG
Organism: Eleutherodactylus coqui; assembly: GCF_035609145.1. NCBI lineage: Eukaryota > Metazoa > Chordata > Amphibia > Anura > Eleutherodactylidae > Eleutherodactylus > Eleutherodactylus coqui. Next base: position 9,228,429 of record NC_089848.1, on the reverse strand, counting down.
GTCCTCTTATTTCTACGGCAAGTGTGTGCTGCTTCATTTCCGCAGTTTTGGCACTACAAGGGAAGTGAGCTCTTGCTTCCTTTGCAAATTGCAACCGATGGGGGTTTCGGGAGCAGGATGGCCCGTGGTAAACTTATTAGTGAGGGACTCTTTCAAAAAGGGATTATCCGAGCTGATAATCCCTTTATAAAACTTTAATGGAATGGCTTTTACTCTTTTGATGCTGTTATTTTCTGCAATGTTGAACATCCTGGTACTCCAACCCTTAAGTATACGTATGCATACTCTCTAGTGCTTCTAGTAGGAATGACGCCATTGGAGCATGTTGGAATGGCATTGAAACACTTGCCGCTACAATGGATTACAATGGCTAGAGTTGCTTCCTAAAATTTAGGCTGTGTACCCATACATCAGTTGTGTCCAGCCAGTGTGTTCATGGTGGAGAAGGACACAACTGATGACATTTTGGTTCACTTTTGACCAGTCTGCCGTCCATAGTTGGACATAACCAGATGCTACATGCTTTTTCTGTCCAGCACAGGGACGCATCTGCTATCCAAACTAATGAGCCAGAAGCCATGAACTGTCCTACAGAAAACTAGAGCATCAGTTCCGGCATTAGTTTCCCTCCATCGTTTTACTGCAATGCCATAGGGAAATAGTTGGACTGCCACATATGTGGAAAACCAGTCTTAGCAATAGTTGGTCCTTGTTCAAGCATACAGGGGAAATGCTTTTTGGGGGGGTTTAGTTCATCACTAATTATAATATCTGATTTTCTGTATAAATATGAAAAAAAAAAAAACAGATCTGTAAATTATATTTTGATATTATTGACATTTTGTTTTCTTTTTTATTAGATCCACCCCATTTGTTTCCTGCTTTTCACCCCCCTGTGCCAATTGATGCAAGACATCATGAAGGGCGTTATCATTATGAACCTTCTCCTATTCCTCCACTGCATGTGTAAGTATATTGCCGCAGCGACCCTCCGCCTCTTCCTAAAGACTTCGCATTAAGTGCTGAATGTAAAGTTCAGCTGCAGTTCCTCTAATTCCATGTGTCCTCTTCATTTAGCTAAAATGACCCCCAGCTTCTTAGATGACCCCCATGTCATGTGAAACCCCCCCATCTGCTGCCCCCCTGAAATGCTCGACGCTTCTAAGCTGTTATTAGTGTATGATTTGCTGGTTTATCTCCTGAGTCTCTCTACCTTGTGTTATAGTGAAGTTTAGATTAGAACACTTTATGTGTTATCATATAACCTTCCCTGCATCTCCTCTTAATCTTAAAATGAAGCTCAAATGCAGAAAAAAATTCCTCATGTTTAACCCCTTAAAGGAGATGTCCCGCGCCGAAACGGGTTTTTTTTTTTTTAACCCCCCCCCCCCCCGTTCGGCGCGAGACAACCCCGATGCAGGGGTTAAAAAAACCACCCGCACAGCGCTTACCTGAATCCCGGCGGTCCGGTGACTTCAATACTTACCGCTGAAGATGGCCGCCGGGATCTTCTACCTTCGTGGACCGCAGCTCTTCTGTGCGGTCCACTGCCGATTCCAGCCTCCTGATTGGCTGGAATCGGCACGTGACGGGGCGGAGCTACACGGAGCCCCTCTCTGGCACGAGCGGCTCCATAGAAGAAAGCTGAAGACCCGGACTGCGCAAGCGCGGCTAATTTGGCCATCGGAGGCCAAAAATTAGTCGGCACCATGGAGACGAGGACGCCAGCAACGGAGCAGGTAAGTAAAAAACTTTTTATAACTTCTGTATGGCTCATAATTAATGCACGATGTACATTACAAAGTGCATTATTATGGCCATACAGAAGTGTATAGACCCACTTGCTGCCTCGGGACATCTCCTTTAAGGACCAGCAATTTTTCAATTTTATTTATTTTTTCTTCCCACTCTACTAACTTTCTTCTTTTCCATCAGCATAGCTATAATGGGTATTTTGTAAGACAAGTTGTATTTCTTAATGGTATTATTAAACCAATTAAGGACACGCCCCCCCCCCCCCTTTTTTTTTTCATTTTTCGTTTTTCCTCCCCACTATCCAAAAATTGTAACCCTTTTATTTATACAACTTAGCTGTCTGAGGGATTGTTTGTTGCAGGACAAGTTATATTTTTCAATGTACTGAAACACTTAAAAAAAAAGTACTGTGAGATCGGAAAAATATGCAATTGCGCCACCGTGTTTCTACGGCATATGCACTGCTGCAAAAATGACTTAGCCTGATTTTATTCTCTGGGTCAGGGCTCAGTCACCTTCTGGCAGCCAGAACTTATTTATGTTTCTGTCACGTAGTTGTGACTGGACGTCGCTTTTTCTGTTGTTACTGTTTTGGAGCACAACAAACTTTTTTTTATCGTTTTTTATTACATTTTTTCTTGGAGATGGGGTGACCAAAGAAGTGCAGTTCTGACATTGTGTATTCTTTTTTAAATGGCATTTACCGTGTGGAATAAATAAAGCGTTGCTTTAATAATTGGACTTTTACAGATGACAACAAATGTATATATATATTTTTTAATTTAGATTATTTTTATTATAATTATGGCAAAGGGGGTTTTATAAACTTTTCTTAGCTTTTTTTTAATAATTAATAAAACTTTTTTTTACTCCCCATAGAGGACTTGAACTTGTGATCGTTTGATCATTCCTGCAGTATAATGTAATACTATAATATTATATTGTACTGCCATATGACAGGCAATCTATCAAGCCATGCCACAGGCAGCCCTGACAGCTTTCCGAAGCCCCCAAGATGCCATGGCAACCAGACAGCACTCCTCAATCTTATCTCAAGGGGGCGGTAACATTCAGAACCCCTGAATTCTGATCAGGGTAATTAAATGCTGTTGTCAGAATTGACTGCGGCATTTAAAGAGTTAAGAGCCACTGATCGCAGCTGTTGCGGGCACCCGCGTTGCATGAAGCAGGATTGACCCACGATCCGACTCCATACAAACCCCGAACCTCTATGATGAAACTGTACGTCATGGAGGATTAAAGGGTTAATTTAATGTAAAATATATTGAAAAACTTGAAAAGAAAAGTGAGTTCATAAACGCAGTCGCACCATCCGTGGCGATCACAGCGCCGTGCTGATTTAGTTCAATGAATTGCAATAATCTTACTGCTCAATGTACTTCCAGCAGCTCCAATGTCCACTTCAGAGAATCCTCTCCCCAATATCAATGCTGTAGGTAGCTGAAGAGTGGGCCACGATTGCTATATCGCTATTGTTATTCAATAAACGTATTGTAAAGGTCTGTGCGATTGGGACAATACCAAATTTGTATCGTTTTATTAATGTCTTCCATTAAAAAATTTAAAAAAAACCTCGAATGACCAAAAAAAGTGCAATTCTGGCATTGTGTAACTTTTTTTGTTTGATGGCGTTCACCATGCAGGATAGATGATGCAATCTAGTAATAGTTCAGTCTTTTACCGACGCAGTGATACAAATTAAGTTTTTTTTTTTTTTTTTTTTTTTACTGTTTAGATTCTTCTATGCAAAAAATGGTAAAAGGGATTTTTTTATCTCTATTTTTCCTTTATATTTGTAAAGATTTTAGTAAACTTATTTTTACATTTATTTAGTTGTAATTGGTAGATTGCTGGTACAAATTCCAGTACTTTTGTATTGCAGTCTGCTACAATGTACGTCGTATACATGACAGGCTTGGGAGCCTTCACTAAGCCTCTGGCTGCTATTTGAACTCCATTATGAAGTTGTATGGTGGCTGATGGGGCGATGCAGAGCCCTTCTGGCTAACGGCTTAGATGTCGTGGTCAGCATTGATTACAGCATCTAAGTTGTTAAGTGACCATCATTGGAGCCAGCTTTGATCACAGTTGTGGCAGGTAGATGTCAGCTGTTTCACACACTGTGTATGGAACGGGCTCAGCTCCCAAGCCAGCTTCATTCACTTTCCCCCAGCGACTAGTGACATACATGCATCTTCATTGGTAATTAAAGAATTAGTTAGAGGAAGTCGCCCTGACTAAACAGTCCTTTCTCAAAAACAAGCCATCACAGCTGGGAGATGCATACCTATGTAATACATTCTTGCACCATGTCAATCAGAACAGGATCCACTCTTTTGTAGCTCTTCCCCATGTTACTGGGCATAGTTCCTCTCCATGATCTTCTTGTCTCCTAATAGGATATACAGACAGTTAGCACATCCTCATTAAATGCACATATTTCTACATTATTCTTTCACATATTTAAATCATAGAATCTGAGAAGCCAGCCTGGTCTTGAGACAAGACAGTGAAGATGTGCATCTATTGACATTAGCAGTAATGTCTCCCAATAGTTTGGCGACTGCAGTCATTTTTTACTTACATTTGGCTAACAGGCTCCAGGGATTTGTTGTTGTTGTATTCCATCTTTGTAGTCTTTACTCACTCTGTAATTATGTCTGAGCAGAAGATGAATGAGGTTCTTTTTAAACAAGTCCTCCTCTGTGAGTAGAATTAATTGATATTAACAGTCCTAACTACTGCCGAAGTACACATCTAATGATGTTTGCTCTAGTCTAGCCATGACTGGGCTGCAATAGCAATAGCAAAGTAAATTTGCCAGAAGGAAAGTAATAGATCTGTGCCATAAATTTCTCTTTTTTTTGTTCTCTACACAGAGCAGTGGGAGGGTTAGTACAGTTAGAACTGGCTGAACAGTTAGTAGGGATACACGTAATATAAAACAAAAACTGTTGAACTGTATGGTGACTAATGTTAGAAGTCTAACGAAAAAGGTTGATGAACTGGAAGTAATAATGTCTGAAGAAAACTACGACATAGCAGGAGTAACTGAGACCTGGTCGGATGAAGGCTGTGACTGGGCAGTGAACTTTCGAGGGTTGCAGTCTGTTCAGAAGGGATCATAGAGAGAGGGAGGGATTTGTGTTTATGTAAAATCCTGTTTAAAGCCCACACTAATGTAAGATATATTTGAGAGAGATGAACACGTGGAGTCTCTATGGGTAAGCAAACAGCTTAGAGATGCCCTTAACATTATCAACTGGGACTCTGTACTCAAAAATAAAAGTACAGAGAGTAAATGGGAACTTTTTATAACCATCTTAAATAATCACTGTGAGCAGTTTCTGCCTTACAAAAATAAAAGAGTTAGGGATAGGAGAAAACCAATGGGGCTCAAAAAAGATGTAAAGGGGGCAATACACAACAAGAAGAAAGTGTTTAAACTATAAAACAAGAAAGCAGCACAGAAGCACTAAAAAGCTGTAAGGAAAAAAATAAATTCTGTAAAAAAGCAGATAAAAGAAGCAAAGATGGAGGCAGAGAGACTTGTTGCCAAAGAGCGTCAAACTAAGGCTAAAATTACATGTGGGTGCGATGAAGTTTTTCATCACTGCGAGAAAAAAAATCGCTTGCGTGAATAAACACATTGAAATCAATGTGCTAATAACATGCACAAGTTCCGTCCAAATTGCTATCGGATGGAACTCGCCCCTGAATCCTGCCAGTGTAAATACACAATGAGGGTTCAGATTGTAACCCGTATTTAAGCCATGGGTTGTAATTTTGATGCAGAACTATCCAAGTCGAATAGAGTTTGAGTATTGGGGAGAATGGCAGTTTCTCGTTAGTTTTTCGTTATTACGTTCTACCTGCATGATGCGGCTTTGCTTCAATGGCTGCTCTTAGACTAGCAAGCGCATATTACGACTTCATCACAAAGGAGTAGATTAAATTAAAATCTCATAACATGAAATATGCTCCATATTAACTAAATGACAACTCATTTGCTTCTGAATATGCAGAGAAATCACAAATTAACCTGCCTTTGTTTTCCAGCCGCGGCAGTTGAATAGTCAGATAATTTCAATTATATAGATGATAATAAACCCCAATCCATGCAAATGTAGAATGTGACATAAACATAAAAGGAAAAAGATATTCTTTTAGTAGCACAGTTTGCTTTAGAAAGCCAGTGACAGAGGCTGCTCAGCTTGGCAAAGGGTGCGCTAGACTCTATAGTTGGGGGATCGGGCCTGTAATGCATCACGGTTTGATGTGCTACTATTCTTGCTGAAAATGGTGCTAAAATGCTTAGTTTAAGTTCTTCCTAAAGAGGTTGTTTGCTTTGGACAATCACTTCTCGTTGGAAGGCTCCACTTCAAAAAAAGCTGGTCGTAAGGGTTCTACTGCATGGACTCCCATGAAAGACACTGGTGGCAAACATCAGCAAGCGTCTAATGCAGCACCATTGCAGGGTTAATGAATCAATCCATGGTCCAGATGAAATTACAGGGCAGCCTGTGTGTCCTTCAATGTATATCGGGAAGGGCATTGTTTCTCCTTAGTGGGAGCACCTAGGAGGTGTGAAGAAACTTATAAGGCCATCCAAGCTTCTCAGGGAAATATGCAAATAGGAAGATGGTACAACACCTCTACAGCTCCGCCTATGGGAAGGCAGTATTCCTGTAAGTCAAGGTCAGACTTTTTAATAAGTCGTATAACAATGACTGGGAATTTTGAGCCAAAACCAGAATAACCATACACATACAGCTGTTTCAGGGTGATTGCCCATCATCAGTGTGCACTAGGTTTCTGGCTTGGCTTGTGAGAGGCCTATTTATGTGGTTCAGGAAGGGTATCTTTTCTCCTTAAGGCCTCATGTTCATGGGCTTAAAATCCGCAGCGTTTCTCCCACACGCGGATCCGCACCCCATAGGGATGCATTGGACACCCGTAGGTAGTTAAATACCTGCGGATGTCATTTTTCCCGTCAGGCGCGGATCCGCGTGCGGGAAAAGAAATGGACATGCTCGGGAGACCCGTACCAGAATTAAACTCACCTGCTCGTGAGGTTCTTCCCTTCTTCGCGGCCGGATCTTCTTTCTTCGGCCCTGGCGGATGTGCCCTGCCGAGCACATCCGCTGGGCCGAAGAAAGAAGATCTGGCCGCGAAGGAAGGAAGATCCACATTGTCCAGGGCAGGTGAGTTTATTCTGATTTTTAGGCCTCATGTCCGCGGGGCAGGAGGGACCCGCTACGGATTCTACATGAAGAATCCGCGGCGGGCCTGATTTTCCCCGTGGACATGAGGCCTAAGGAAAGCTTCTAGAATGTGTGTGAGGAGACTTATAAGGCCATTAATGCTCTTCTGGAAATATAAAAATGAAAATATGGAATAATGCCTTTACAGCGCCACCTATTGGAAGGCAGCATTCCTGCAAGTCAATATCAAACCTTTTAACAGGCCCAGTTCTCCAATCTCCAATGCAAACACTTGTTTGTCACCTGATTGGCTTGTTTATGCCAGTCTGAAAATGTGTTAATGATCGGTCGTCCCTGTAGAGCAAATAATCTGTTTACTAATGAGCGTTGACTGACATGCTGATTGTCGGTCAATGGTCGTTAGTGCGGGCAGATTATCTGCTCATGTAAAAGGACTTATTTAAAGATGATGATTTAAATGTGACAAAAACACTAGAAATATCAACTTCTTGAATTTTCAGATCCCAGAAGGCAGATGGAAAGTTCTGATTTTAAAGTTTGCTGAATTATGGACTCTGATGCACTACATGCCATAATGTGTATTTGACGGAGGCGAATTCATATGTGAAAACTGCTGAAATTGTTCCGAGATGTCTAATTAATCATAAGCAATAAAGAATGCAAACTCTTGATATACTGTACATTGGGGGGTTGGCTGCGAACTCCTTGGAAAAACCGCCTGTGTTCTTTGTGCAGCAGTCAGCAGTATTAGAAATGAACTCGTGTATTCACAGGCAGTGAACCTGAAGCGGCCGGCTTCTATGGATGGCTGTCAAACCTGTTGCAGCGGCCGATGATGCACTGAACTGTAACAAAGATTCCCCAACACAAAGATGCCTCTCATGATCAGTACGGCATCGGCCACTGCGCAGCTGACCGCCGGAGCATTCATAGTGTAACGTACTTCATACTGTATTCCATGATATATAGTCATGCTATACGTTACCTTATACTATACTTTATACATACACTAGTCATATTATGCCATCCTTCATACTGTATAGTGTATCCATACAGTACTTTACTCCTATACGTCATACATACTCAAACTGTACTATACTATATACTGTGTTTACTGTATTCATGCAGTATATGATACTCCATACTATATATCATACTCATGCTACACTGAACTTCATAGTGTCAAAAATACAGTTATTCCTTAGTGTTTTTCACATTAAGACCTGGAATTAAAATGTTTTTTTTTTTAGATGTATGTACTATTTGATTTACACAACAAGCTGACTACTTCGACAGTGTAAAATATTTTCTTACTGTGACACAAACAATAATTAAGACAAAAAAAGAACTTAAATGTGCGTACGAATTCACCCCCTAAAGGTCAATACCTTGTGCAGACACCTTTTGTTGCAATTACAGATGTAAGCCTCTTAGGGTATGTACTATTAGCTTAGCACATCTAGACACTGGGATGTTTGCCTATTCTTCTAGGCAAAACTGCTCCAAGTCCTTCACGTTAGATGGGTTGTGTTGTCCTCAAGTCCTGCCATAGATTCTCAGCTCTGGGTTTTGATTAGATTATTCCAAAGTATTTCCATGTTTCTTGCTTTCCCATAGACTCCTTTTGTGTAGTTTTCGGAGTGTGTTTTTACAGTCATTTACACCTCTGTCCCAATCTCAAAGCTCTGGCAGACTGAAAAGGTTTAGAATTTAATGCCATCTATCTTTCCTTCAATTTCAATCAGTTTTCCAATCCCTGCCAAAGAAAGGCATCTCCACAGCATGATGCTTCCACCACCGTGCTTCATAGTGGGAATGGTGTTCTTGGGGTGTTAGAAAATGTTGGGTTTCTACCACATAGTGTTTCCTATGATGGACAAACACTTCTTTTTTAGCCTCATTTGACCATAGAACCTTTTCCCATGTGTTCGGTGAGTTTGTTACATGCTCCAAACATGTTTTCCTTAAGAAGTGACTTTTCTTCCCCTGACAACGCTTCCATAAAGACCTACTCTGTGACACGTACAGCTTATAGTGGTCCTATTTTTTTCAATCTTTGGATTGCCTTCAGGGTCATCATGGCTGTCTATGTTGAATCTCTGATTAATGCCCTTCTTACCCAGTTTTTGAGTTTCGTTGGGCGGCCTTTTCTTTTCCGGTTTGTAGTTGTGCCATATTCTTTTCTTTTTGTTATAATGTATTTAATGGTGCTGCATGGAATATTCAAAGTTTGGGATATTTTTATACAACCCATTGCTGATCATCTCCTATACATCTCCTCAACTTTTTCTCTGACCTGTTTGGGGAGCTCCTTTGTCTTCATGCTTGGTTGCTTAGACTCAGAGGCCTTTTATAACAGATGTATTCATACTGACATCATGTGACAGATCATGTGACACTGTATTTGCACACAGAGAGCTGTATTCAATTAACGATGTGACTTTTTGTTGGGCCAGACCTCATTTAGTCGCTTCATAGCAAAAGGAATGAATACAGGTGCTCTCACAAATTTCCCGTTTTTATTTAATTATTTTCCCATTCTGCTGTAACAATTTGGACTATTTTGTCAGGTACACTAAATAAAATCTAAGTGAAAATCCATTTGAATTCCAGGTTCTAATGCAATAAAACAAAGAAAAATACCAGGAGGATTGGGATGGGGGAACTTTTGCGAGGCACTGTAGTTTTTCTATAAGGGCTTGGCAAACTCCAGCAGACAGGTCGGCAAACCATCTAAACTTCACCCCTGTTGACTACCTTCAGCGGTTCTTCTCTGTTGATCTATATGAATGTTCTTATTGCGGGCCGTTAAAAAAGTCAAGTTGGCATTCGGATTTTAGGATTGGTATAAGGTGCTCCTAAAGTCTGCAGTTTTTTCATTCTTTCCATAGTGAATATAATTGTAATCCTGTTTGACAGAGGTCTGTATTTTTTAAGAGTCATACATGAAAGTAAAAGTGTTAAAAGCATCAGGTCAGCAGAAGGAGTGACTTTTCTGTGGAGGACTTTCATGGAAGTTGCACCCACAGACGTCAATTTTTAGGCTATTTTTACTTGCTTTTCAAAAAGAAATCTTTTTAGTTATAGTTTCCAACATTTTGGGTGGATATTAAAGCATCCAGTAATACAGAATAAGACAACACATTAGCTCTGAATATTCCACATGATAATAACTACAAGAATTCATATATTAATATATTAACATTTACAGTTTTTAATGCTGTGTATTATAATGCATCATGGACCAGTCTAGAAATATTTGTGAAGCAAGGTCAACAGTTGTACTAACGAGGTCCACAATGCTCATCAAAGGTAGTCAAATACTGAGTATTGTAGGAGCCAGTTAGACAGAGGACAGAGTTGGACGTTGCTGTCATGCAGGAAATTTACTTCTGTGAAGGGTGTCCTTTGTTTAAACCTTTATGATCTGTGCTCACAGTAAAGTTCCAGTGCACTCGAGTGTTTGTAGAGCTATTGTTAGTGGGGTCTTTGTTTCCTTTGTCGAAAAGTGTATTTTTTTCTTTCTTCCCATAGGGATCCCTGGTGTCTCTCCCCTAGCATACCCCCTCCTCGCCAACTCATTTTCTGCTTGAATAACATTCCTTTGGGCGCCAACCCCTTAGTTCTTGTTCTCTAAATCTTTATTAGTCCCCACTTACAGCTGCCCCAACCAGTAAACTGTTTTTGAAGTACTCCCAGTGTATAGCTCATACTGTGTTACTAGCTTTTGTAGACCACTTAAATGACTTCCGTCCGCATCGGACAGTAAACAACTCATCCGTTGCGTATCCAGGAATACTGGTAACTTTCTCCTTGGATACAAAATAAGTACATTTGGGTGCATGAAAGTGATTACAGAATATGTGCTGGTTGGTTAAAGCACATGGAATTTAAAAATGTTCATGGTTCGGCTACTTACAGTAGCAGCCTTAACTAGACCTCAAATGCCATTTTCACTGAAAGTTTAAAATTCTACATTTAGTAAATGTTGTAGATATAACACTTAATAAAGCTACATTTATACCTCTTAGTAATAGCAGTGATTGCTAAATATTTTCTTTTGATATTCCCGCTAGTCTTCAACTTTGCAATGGGGTTTTAATCTCTTTCTCTTATAGGGTCTGCAACACAAAATTGAAATCCATGTTCCGGGGTCCCATACCATCGTGTAGTGCATCCATGCCTTCCTATTTAAGTATGCTATTGTTATTTCAATGTAGGACACCGCTATCGAGATATAGCGCTAGATCAGTGTTTTTGACTACACCCTGTATTACTTATAACTAGAGATGAGCGAACGTACTCGTCCGAGCTTGATACTCGTTCGAGTATTAGCGTGTTCGAGATGCTCGTTACTCGAAACAAGTGCCACGCGATGTTCGAGTTACTTTCACTTTCATCTCTGAGATGTTAGCGCGCTTTTCTGGCCAATAGAAAGACAGGGAAGGCATTACAACTTCCCCCTGCGACGTTCAAGCCCTATACCACACCCCTGCAGTGAGTGGCTGGCGAGATCAGGTGTCACCCGAGTATATAAATCGGCCCCTCCCGCGGCTCGCCACAGATGCATTCTGACATAGTTCAGGGAAAGTGCTGCTGATGCTGGAGCTGCTATAGGGAGAGTGTTAGGAGTATTTTAGGCTTCAAGAACCCCAACGGTCCTTCTTAGGGCCACATCTAACCATGTGCAGTAGTGTGGAGGCTGCTTTTTGCAGTGTTGCACTTTTTTTTTTTTTTGTATATCGGCCGTGCAGAGCATTGCGCCCTGCAGTAATTATACATAGTCCAGGGCCAGTAGTAGTGGTGAGGCAGGGACAGAAGACATATTTAGTGTATATAGGCAGTGGGCCTTTCCAAAAACATTTGGGAAAAAAAATCTATTTGGGCTGCCTGTGACCGTTCTCAGTGTACTGGGTCTCTGCTGGGGGTAGTTGTCCTAATTCATACGCAGCCAGCTAAGTGTTACAGCAGGCTTGCGCAAAATTCTTTCCTGCCTCTGCTGTATGTTCCGTAAGCGAAGTCAGCCTCCAACCACAGGCCAATAAGCGGCACATTTAATTACAGCGTTCTGTTTCTGCACTACTGGTAATACACCATGCTGAGGGGTAGGGGTAGGCCTAGAGGACGTGGACGCGGGCGAGGACGCGGAGACCCAAGTCAGGGTGTGGGCACAGGCCGAGCTCCTGATCCAGGTGTATCGCAGCCGACTGCTGCGGGATTAGGAGAGAGGCACGTTTCTGGCGTCCCCACATTCATCGCACAATTAATGGGTCCACGCGGTAGACCTTTATTAGAAAATGAGCAGTGTGAGCAGGTCCTGTCGTGGATGGCAGAAAGTGCATCCAGCAATCTATCGACCACCCAGAGTTCTGCGCCGTCCACTGCTGCAACTCTGAATCCTCTGGCTGCTACTCCTCCTTCCTCCCAGCCTCCTCACTCCATTACAGTGACACATTCTGAGGAGCAGGCAGACTCCCTTTTAAAGAGGGTCGCTGCCTAGCCGTGCCAACCCTCTGCAGTGTGTGCCTGCGGTTCCTCCTCATGGCAGACGCACTTATAAATAGACCTGAGGGTGGTGTGGCATGAGTGCAGCTGAAGGCTGCGCAGGGACACTTTGGTGTGCGCTGTGGACACTGGGTCGTGCGGGGGGGGGGGGGGGGTTGGGCAGCATGTAACCCAGGAGAAGTGGCAGCGGAGTGTCATGCAGGCAGTAATTGTGCTTTGTTGGAGGTAGTGTGGTGCTTAGCTAAGGTATGCCTTGCTAATGAGGGCTTTTCAGAAGTAAAAGTTGTTGAGAGGGGGGGGCCCACTCTTGCCGCTATTGTGGCTTAATAGTTGGACCTGGGAACATGAAATGCAGCCCAACATGTAGCCCCTCGCCTGCCCTATCCGTTTCTGTGTCGTTCCCATCACTTTCTTGAATTGCCCAGATTTTCACACATGAAAACCTTAGGGAGCATCGGCGAAATACAAAAATGCTCGGGTCGCCCATTGACTTCAATGGGGTTCGTTACTCGAAACGAACCCTCGAGCATCGCGATAATTTTGTCCCGAGTAACGAGCACCCGAGCATTTTGGTGCTCGCTCATCTCTACTTATAACCCATCAGTTGAGTCTACGGACTAGACAAGATATTCACTTGCCTTTATAAATTCAGATTAAATAACAGTTACAGTATACTAGTGAACTCTCAAAGAATTGCCTGCCCGGATAGACGGCACTATGGGTTGGATTAATTTAGGTAGTCTCCGAAACGTAGGACTATCTCTTACAGATGTTTCAAGGCTTTTTCATAGATCTTGTTATACCACAAACAATTAGTAATTCTGGAAATGTAATAATGATTTTGGGATCAACTAATTGGTTGAATGGACAAATAAAGTCCTCCATCTAAAGATAGTCTTTTCCGACCACCTCCTTTATTTTGACCACGATTATAATACACCACTAATACTGTGGGCTACTTTCCGGCTGGCCTACACAAGCCATTAGGAGGTTATCAAGCCGCAGAGAAACTGTCCAATTCTTCTTCGATGCAAAAAAAAAAAAAAAATAATCAGAGGTTATGAGGTTAAGCAAAGAGATGGAGAAGGAAGAAAAAAGTGCAGGTTACATGCAATGTTTGGCTGGCGTTGTACAGCGGTACTAAGCACATCCACTCTGTGGCTGAGACTTCATGATTAATGGTGTTTATTCTTGACAGAAGCCTCCTCTATTTATCTGCAATACAGTTTAGTGATTTTATCAGTCACCTGAATGAGAAATATTCAGTCATACCAATATTGCAGTGTAAATTGAGTAGAGTCACTTTTTATTATATCTCACAGCCTTATCATCCTCACAGTAATTTTCTCGCAGTGGTTTGATACGGAAAGGCTGGATTTAGCTGTACTTGACACAAAGCCTCTTCAATTCCACTGAAAGTTCAGACTGCTCTTAGAAATGCAAAAGAAAAAAAAATACCTCACTCTTATCCAAGCAATTTCAGGATTTGAAAGAATACAGATAAAGAAGCTGAGACCTGGATGGGGAAAACGATGTAAATGTGGAATCGTCTAATAGCAGGAAAGTGACTTGTGAAAAGGTCCTTCAGTATTATAACTTTGAGGCTCAGTTTAAAGCATTTTGCCTTGATATGTAGCTCTGTTTGTTCTAATCAATGACAACTCGGCTTTGGCCTGAGGAGACCCTATCCTTCATCTGACTGATTATATAGACCCAGAGTAGCTATTTTGAAATTTCCATCTAGTATTTAGAGCCATATGAAATGAACCTCAATGGGAAGTGAATGCTTAAGAATACAATCATTCAGCTAATATCCTCGGGAACTTTTGTAGACCCTAATTTCCTAAAAAGACACAAACCTAAAGATACTATAACGAGCTCATCCATGTCTATAAAGAAAATTGTCAGCTTTGTATACTGGTTTATCTCTACCAATTTCCCACTGACAAAGTTAAATGGGATCTCTCACAACAAAAAACCTTTTTCCTTGCATCCTATAACATAGTATGTTAGGCTGAAGGGAGACAATGTCTATCTAGTTCAGCCTGTTTTCACCGCCCCTTGTTGATCCAGAGGAAGGCAAAAAAAACCAATAAGGCAGAAGCCAATTTAGCCCATTTGGGGAAAATATTCCTTCCCGACTCCGTAATGGCAGTCAGAATAATCCCTGGATCAACGTTTTGAAAGTTCTCACTTGACTCCAAGCCCCAGATCAACAACCCCGCTGGTTATTTAATGTCTATATCCTGTAATATCATAGCACTCTAGAAAGACATCTAGTACTCTCTTAAACTTCTCAATGGATTTTGCCATCACCACGTCCTCAGGCAGAGAGTTCCACAGTCTCACTGCTCTTACAGTAAAGAACCCCCTTCTGTGTTGGTGATGAAACCTGCTCATGTATTATATGTTCAAGCAATCATTTGAATGACCATTATGAAATATTTTATTTTGGCCACTGGAGGTGAAATTTATGGCCATACCTGGTTTCCCTTGGAAATCATAGCTGATCATTGGTAGTTGGAAAAGCCAGACATGCGGCAATGAGCTGATTGTGGGCTGGCTTCTAGTTACACATGAACAAACGTGTTGTCTTGAACAAGTCCTTTAAGGCAGGGGTCCCCAACTCCAGTCCTCAGGGACCACCAACAGGTCATGTTTTCCTATAGCAGGAACACCTATGGCAATGTCTGAGGCACCGACAATAATTACATCACCTGTGCAATACTGAGGAAATCCTGAAAACATGACCTGTTGGCGGTCCCTGAGGACTGGAGTTGGGGAACACTGCTTTAAGGTATTTGTATGAACTGGGTGTTTTTGGTTTTTTTTAAAGGGAATGTATCGCTTATACTATTTTACTAATTAAAGCCAGCTAGTGAAACATATTCAATTTTTCTAATCTGTTTTTAATTTTCTAATTGTAGATTTTTTTTATTCTATTGTCTGTACGTGACTGCTGGTGCGGCCATCTTGCCTTCGCTGCAGTTAACAGCATTTAAAGTTGCTTTACAGCAGAATTCATGGGCCATAGACACAATGGGCAGAAGAGGACCCATTGACTCTATGAGAGACTCTTCTAGACATTCTGTGTGTCTTGTGCAGAGGTCATTGTGCATGTAGGGCAGTCGATGAGCTGTGTATCACCTATTGTGAATGGTAGATTCTATGTTATCAGTATAAAGCTGTTAGCTTTCATTGTAATCCTGCCTGTGATGATAATGAGAAGTTCTCTCTAAAGAACAGAAAGTCTTAGTGGTCAATGTAAAACTGAAAGATTTTAGGATTTTTCGAACTCCTTAATGACGCAATTTTTTTTATGATGAAGTTAACTGCACAGTATAAATAATGCATTGCTATGAAGGATTGCACTTCTATGGATGCAGCAATTCCAAGCATGTTTTTTGGGAATGGGGGGGGGGGGGGATTTTTTTATTATAAATATGCGGAAGGCTTTTTTTTTACTTTTATTTTTCTAATAAATAATAAAACCTTTTTTTTGCTAACATCTAAATTTCTTTCAGTCCCCACAGGTGACTTAAACATACAATTATTTGATTGCTCATACACTATTATGCAATACTACAGGTATGTCTTCATGGGCAATCAAGCATGGCAGCTTGTGGCCTTCAGAAGGCCATAGGCTGCCATGGCAGTTGAACAGCACTTTGCAATCTCATTGCGGGAAGGCCGTTTGGGACCACAGAACACCAGTCGGGACATTTAAAGGGTTAACAGTAGGGATGAGCGAACGTGTCCGTTACGGACACATCCGCACCCGGACACCGGCTTTGCCGAACACTGCAGTGTTCGCGCGTAAGTGTCCGGGTGCCGCCGGGGGGCGGCGCGGGCGGCAGTAGCGGGGAACAGGGGGGAGCCCTCTCTCTCTCCCTCTCCCCCCCACTCCCCGCCGCACCCCCCCGCGCTGCCACGGCGGCCCCCGAACTTTTTCGCCCGAACACTGAAGTGTTCGCAAAGTTCGGTGTTCGGGCGAAAAAGGGGCGGAGCCGAACGTGTTCGCTCATCTCTAGTTAACAGCCTCTATCAGCGTGAATGCTGATCGCAGCTGTTGCAGACGGGTGCTGTCAATCCTGCTCGATACGAACCCCTTTCGCCTAGGATATAACTGTACACTTTGTGGGTGAAAGGATTAAAATATAGATCATGACACAGAAAAAAAAACGAATCAAAATTCTTAAAAAGTATGTTTACCATAAGAAGTTCATACGACATCCGCTGATGGCACAGTGCCTTTAACTGAGGGTTAAAAATTAGAAAATGCTGGACTGAAATAGCACAAAATCCCAAATTGTAATCTATCCAATCATAATCAATCATTTGAGAGATATACACATTAAGCAAAACACCCCCCTACTATATCATATGTGATAGAGACTTGTGTCGGTTGTTTGGTGCCTTCTACAGCAGTTTATTTCCATTTTCGTAATCTAATGTCTACTATTGCACTGGAGATACCGGCTCCGTAACTTCTGCTACTCCTGATGGTTTTATATATCTGGATAGTCCCAGAAGTTTATCAGCACAGATAAACATCCCTTGTGTTCTACACGGAATCAAAGCTAAGTTGATCCATTTGGTTATTATAGTGCAGGAAGCAGTGTTACGTTTGCAGTACTATGGATTTATAAGAAGACTGCAGGTGTGAGATTCCCAAAGGCGGTTGGACAAATTAATTGCTTCCTGAGTTGTGTGTTCTCACACGACATGCCCTCTATTTTGAATTGCCCAGATTCTTCAGACCATTGCGGTATCTGTTACTAATGGAGCCAGAAGTGCATGCTCCTAACGGCTTTAGCATTACTCGATCAGTTAATTGAAAACATTTTACTATTGCTGTAATGTAGCCTTATCTTTGGACTTACTATGTTTTTGAAATGTGTAACGTAATTACCTTGTAGTTAAATATTAAAAATGGTACTTTCATTGTATAATAACTGAGAGATTAACAACTGACCTCCATCTGATTGCCAGTCGTTATCCGCTTTCTCATGCAATGAACAATACGTCTTGGACAGAGTAGGCTTTAACTGTCCGGGCCGAATCAGATGGAAGGATCCCACTTCCTGCTTAGATCAAGATGTTCTCGACTCTACTTGACAAGCTATCACAGTGTACAGAAAAACAGAATCTGATGTGTATTGCCTAACCCCAGCTATACAGAGAAGCAGCAGACAAGGCATGAGGCTCCCTTCACCCAATAGTATATATATATTAATTGGTTTACCTTTTTCTACTGCATAGGAACGTTCCACCTTTAACTAAACATATACTGTGCAGGTTACATTTTTGCAACATTGTGGGTGGCCCTGTAGGTGTGTAGCAGCAACACAGTAAGTGACCCTGCTGGTGGCTTTGTTCCTTCTCCCAGGATTGCATTGCAGTTCACTAGTAGATCAGTTCCCTGGATCACCAACAAATCTGTCCTCAACCCAGAGGTGTTCTTGGAAGGCAATATCACAAGATAGAGACTGACTGACTTTGGACACATGATGAGGGTGAATTCACTGGAAAAAGAGATGCTACTTGGAATGGTCAGTGGTAAAAGGCAACAGGGAGGACAAAAGACACGTTGGCTGGACACCATCGAGAAAGATACGGCATGGACATCAGGCAATCAAAAGGAGTCGTAAAGAATAGAGGAGTATGGAGAGGACCGGCCTACAGAGTATCGAAGAGTCGAATATGAATATGAATGAATGAATAGAATTGGAATCGGACTAGGTCAGTGAGAAGCACTGAACCAGAGCTGAGGGAAGGGCAGTGACTGTGTGCGCCTGTCTACCATTGTCCTTGAGAAGAAGGTGAACAAACATATCGAAGAGGATAGAAACTTTAAGAGGTACCAACACCACTGTGAATTATTTTAGCCTAGAAGAAAACTATATGGTTTCATAATTCTCACTTTCTTATTTTTAAAGTTTCTATTAGTAATTAAATAATATTTTTCTTGGAATTACTCCTTTAAGGCAAACTGTTGTGGCCTACCGTCATGTGAGAAGGAGGACCAAAACTTACAATCCAATATTTTCTAATGATCATTATTTGTATAGTAATTTTTATTAATAACTAGCTTATCCGTCGCGCGTTGCTGCGAAGACAGACATACATTCGTTTTTATATATCTAGATAACAACCAATCACAGCGCAGCTTTCATGTTACCTCAGTGGTATAATATATAATAACCAATCACAGCACAGCTTTCATGTTACCTCAGTGGTATAATATATAGCAACCAATCACAGCACAGCTTTCATGTTACCTCAGCAGTATAATATATAGCAACCAATCACAGCACAGCTTTCATGTTGCCTCAGCAGTATAATATATAGCAACCAATCACAGCACAGCTTTCATGTTGCCTCAGCAGTATAATATATAGCAACCAATCACAGCACAGTTTTCATGTTACCTCAGCAGTATAAGAAATAGCAACCAATCACAGCACAGCTTTCATGTTACCTCAGCAGTATAAGAAATAGCAACCAATCACAGCACAGCTTTCATTTTACCTCAGCATTCTCAATATCCAGCAATTGTCTTGCGAAACGTTCGGCGGATGCATCATTTTCTGGTTGAACACTCATCCCGTTGCTCCTAATGCCTTTTGCTTTTGTGCTTGAGATGGAAATCAAACGATCTTTGTCTGGGGGGCATAACTGTCGACGATGCTCATACGCGTGCCACCTATCGTAGGATAGTTGTACTATGCCAGTAATCTTCCCAGGAGTGTACTCAACAACTTCCCAAAGTTTCATGGTGATTAGATGAATGGTGTAGTAGCGCAAAAAGGACAGACAGACAGACATACATTCAATTTTATATATATAGAAGATGACATTGGGAAGTGAGAGAAATAGATTCCGTACATAAAATTTGGACGCTAATTCTTTTGCGCTTAGAATTGAATAATCGAGCTGGGACCCATTAGCTTTTCTTATTTTTGACATAATCAATGCTCGTGCCAAATTTCAAGTTTCTATTACATTGGGAAGTGAGAGAATTAGATTCCGTACGTACAATTTGGACGCTAATTCTTTTGCGCTTAAAATTGAATAATCGAGTTGGGACCCATTACCTTTTCCTATTTCTGACATAATCAATGCTCGTGCCAAATTTCATGTTTCTACAACATTGGGAAGTGAGAGAATTAGATTCCGTACGTAAAATTTGGACGCTAATTCTTTGGCGCTTAGAAATGAATAATCGAGTTGGGACCTATTAACTTTTCCTATTTATGACATAATCAATGCTCGTGCCATATTTCAAGTTTCTATTACATTGGGAAGTGAGAGAATTAGATTCCGTACGTACAATTTGGACGCTAATTCTTTTGCGCTTACAATTGAACAATCGAGTTAGGACCCATTAGCTTTTCCTATTTCTGACATAATCAATGCTCGTGCCAAATTTCAAGTTTCTATGACACCGGAAAGTGAGAAAATTAGATTCCGTACGTAAAATTTGGACGCTAATTCTTTTGCGCTTACAATTGAATAATCGAGTTGGGACCCATTACCTTTTCCTATTTATGACATAATCAATGCTCGTGCCAAATTTCAATTTTCTATGACATTGAGAAGCGAGAAAATTAGATTCCGTACGTAAAATTTGGAGCCAATTCTTTTGCGCTTAGAATTGAATAATCGAGTTGGGACCTATTAAATTTTCCTATTTATGACATAATCAATGCTCGCGCCAAATTTCATGTTTCTACGACATCGGGAAGTGAGAAAATTAGTGGCAATGATGGAAATCGAACGATCTACGTGGGGGGGGGGGGTCGTAACTGTCGACGACGCTCGCATGCGCGCCATATATCGTAGGATATTTGTACTATGCCTATAATCTTCCCAGGAGTGTACTCAACAACTTCCCAAAGTTTCATGGCGATCGGATGAATGGTGTAGTAGCGCATAAAGGACAAACAGACACACAGACAGACAGACACAGACAGACATACATTCAATTTTATATACCGTATATAGATTTATATAACTAGGCTTTCTTTGATGATTATTCCCCCTTATTTCTTTATGTTTGAATATTTGCTCTCAACTTTTGGCCTTTAAGAAAATCTTGTGAGCTGACATTAATTCCTGAGGGCAAAGAAGTATGAAGGAGAATAGTTTCTATTACAGTAACTTATAATATACACAACACAGTTTAGTCATTTGCACGCAACACAGTATTAACCAGACAGTGAGCGGGTATTCAAGTCTAAGTTCTTATTCTTTAGTCTAAAGTGAAGAAATTAAGTCATTGCTGTATTCTGATGGACTTTGCAGGACATTGCTTAAGGCGTCCTCAATCCCATGACAAAAGTCATGCGCCAACTGTGCAGAATGATTGGCACTCGCCTATCTTTTATTTCTAATCAGCGGTCCTCAGAGTGGAAAGGGGTTTGATGATGTTGGTGGTCTAAAAACGATGCTGTATTATGGAGCTGTGTGCAATTGTACCATGGCCCATTGTAGGGTGGAAGATACTTTCTCCAAGATGCAATGTTTTCACTGGAAAATAAACTCATAGAGTTGGCATGTGATATAGCATACCACAATTTTGTTACTCTTAGGCCACTTGCGCATGACCGGGTTAGATTCCTCAAGCGGGATCCTGCAGCCGAATCCGACCCTGTGCCCGACCAGTGACTCCACGTACCTGTCCAGATTCTTGTTATTCTGTACTGCAGATGTGACAGCCACTGCACATGTGCAGTACAGATTATGTGGCACCGTTGCTAGGCGAGGACGTGAATCCCGCAAGCTTTCTGCAATGGTGATTGTGGAAGGTCCGCAGGTTGGACGGGTTGACTTCAATGGAAGCCGTCCACACGGAATCCACCTAGAAATAGAGCATGCTACACATTTTTCCCCGCAAGCGGAAAATCGCAATTGATTTTCCCTGGTGGGCAAGAAAAGATGCTTGTTCTTAGCATGCTATGGAAGGTACTTGTTGCGGAATCAGGAGGTGGATGCCCACTCCGGATTCCGCAATGCAAATCTGGCCATGTGCAGGCGGCCTTAGATTTGTGTATAGTATGACAAAAAAATCGTGCTTTGTATTCTCCTATATGAAATTTTAGGTGGACTGAATAGAAAAAGAAAGGTGGAGAAACCCAAGTGAAGAAAAAAAAGATATGAGGACTGTTCCTATTTTGGAGGGTTATGGACTGAAGTTTTTTAGTAAAGAGGGAAGTTCCTCTTAATTTTCTATCTATAGCAGGTACAGCCAACCCAAAGGATCGTCAAACCCCACTGGGTGGATGTTTAGACAATAAATACCCTAAAAATTAAAATAAATGGGTATAAGGTGCAACCTCAGAATATATATATAATCGTATGAGGTAGATCTTGCCAAATTTCTCTGTTTCTTTTTAATACTGGCATATATACGTGTTTCGAGTTCAGCAGACCTCTTCCTCAGTACTGGGGACATATGTCTGGGTGCTGATAAATGTCTTCATAGATCATTCTGCTTGGGAGACCAGAGTACAGTAAGCCCCTTGGACCTCTGGGAGTGCCCTTTTACAGCTCCTTACAAAATGGGAATGGGGCCTAATATTGTATATATAGAATTGTATTGGGAGAAAACCAATTTATACACTAGAACTTTATATAGTCGCTATATACTAAACAGTAGCCAGCAGTACGGGTCCGAACATTAATGAGAAATGTCTTACAGACCTGAATTTGCTCTTTAAACCTACTTTTCATGCTTTATTTGTTGTTTGTTCAGCAGTTTTCTAAAATCTGCATATTGTAGTGTATAACTATTTTAATTTGTGCTGAGAATAAAACAAAGTTGTAGAAGTTCCAGATCGAGTAGATATGAGAGGAATGAGGGAGAAGAGACAAGTATCACATCCACCATAGGTTATTTCATTGGCTCTGGAGCTCTCTCGGGAATTGCTTTGATCTGTGATTAAGATATCTTTCTGTCTAGCCTGGAAGACATGGTAGAACTGCCTCTAACATTAGATTGCAGTCTGCTTTGGTGACATCTGCCAATAGCAGCTCTCACCATTATCAAAACACATCTTCTGTATTGAGGAGCCCTCTGTCTTCTTGAAACATGCTACTTAATTAGACTCTTCGTCTCTTTTCTTGTCCAATAGTGTTTCTCTTGTTTGGTAAAATCATATGGAAATTATATCTAAAATGTAAAAAAAATGTAAATTATTTAGATTGGCATTCGCAAAATATTTTATTGGCACTTTTAAGAATTTTAAGGAATCCTTTGAAAATACTCTCATGGCAGAGCAATATGGGCTACATTTGGTCATACAACTAAACCTTGAATACACAGGAATGGTACTATTTACGGGGGAAAAAACAGATTTTCTAATACTGAATGACCCTAGTGACAGAATGCTATAAAGTCAAGTAGCAATGTGTGACTGATGCATGGTTTTGAATTTGTGTGGATTGTTGAAAGGAGATTGCTAGCTTTTCTTTTACATTGACAACCTGGACCTTATCCATGAGATTCTGTGGTTATGCCAAGAAGGCACAGCATTGTGTAATGCCTGTTCTAAGTACGAAAGCATCTCACAAATGATTCATGTATTTGGCTATGTTACTCTGATATCTAGACTATGAATATAACACTTGCCGAAGCATCTAAGATGGATCCATTTCATGGAATCCTAGAATGATAGAGTTGGAAGGGACCTCCAGGGTCATCAGGTCCAACCCCCTGCTCAGTGCAGGATCACTTAATCATCCCAGATTGATGTCTGTCCAGCCTCTGTTTGAAAACGTCCATCGAAGGAGAACTCACCACCCCCTGTGGTAACCTGTTCCACTCATTGACCACCCTCACTGTCTAATATCTAATCTGTGTCTCCTCCCTTTCAGTTTCATCCCATTGCTTCTAGTCTTTCCTTGTCTTTAGAGATTTGAACAAAAAGTTTTACGAAATGTTTGCACTCATCTTTTTCCAGGCCTTCTGCGTTAGCAAGCAGCCCGACATATCCAGATCTTCCTTTCATACGGATATCTCCACATAGGAACCCTGCAACAGCTTCAGACTCCCCTTTCAGCCCTCCTCATCCCTACATCAATCCCTACATGGACTATATCAGATCCTTGCACAGTAGCCCCTCACTTTCCATAATATCAGCAGCTCGTGGACTCAGCCCTACTGACGGTGAGTTAATACAACAGTCACATTTGATGATAGTATATATTGGTAGTGTCAATGTATGTGTGTGGTCATTGTTGCAGATGTGTCCACCGCCCTAGCTTCCAAAATGGTCAAGATTAATAAAGTATAATCATCTTCCTGTCCTATTACTTTCCTTTTTATACACTGAAGTGATACTTAATTTACTCCTCAAATGCCTTCAGCAAAAGACCAAACCTTAATGGAGAACCTTGGATTATAGCTTTTGCTAACTTAATCATAGTCACTGTCAATGTGATCAGATTGTAATCCGAGGCGAATGTTAAGATTTCACATTGGAACTGCATGGCTTATAGATGACTATCACAAACGCATAGACTCGGTCTCAATGCCAGCTATGATAGTTATGATCAACATTGTGTAAAATGAGTCACTATTAAAGGCAAATCCGTTCTTGTTCAGCATTTGAAAGGCATCCCCAGCCATTTCTGTGGTGGCGGCAAGACAGCAAAGGACATGTCTTATCTATTAGACACCTTAATAAATTATAGAAGATAAGGCAGGATGGGAGGAAATTGCTAACATTTCCTCTTTCGCTAAACATCTTGCTTTCTGTCCTCTCGCAGCAAGCACTGCTGTTGACGTGAACCTGCTGTGCAACAAGAAATAGTCGTCTTTGGTGCCTAAATGTGCAAATATGACTATCGCAGATTTCACCTCATTTATAATGTTCGCAATAACATATTAAAGAAAGATCAAGCGACTGAAATAAAGGAACCCGTATATAAAAGACGAAAGTCAAAGGGAAAAAGTAAAGTCTACTTCCTTTAGTCCAGCATCAATGGCGTCTGATCATTTCCAGATTATT
Source organism: Eleutherodactylus coqui (assembly GCF_035609145.1). Taxonomy (NCBI): domain Eukaryota; kingdom Metazoa; phylum Chordata; class Amphibia; order Anura; family Eleutherodactylidae; genus Eleutherodactylus; species Eleutherodactylus coqui. The sequence continues at coordinate 9,203,909 of NC_089848.1, read as the reverse complement.
AAATGTTCTAGTTCTTTTTGGACAATCATACACATGTGTAGAACATTCATTAGTGTCAGGAGGAACCTTCAGATAGGAGATCACCCAGACCTGATTAAACTACAGCAAACTTTAAAGAGACTTTGTCACCATCTTTTTGCACCCCTCTCTAAGGGCAGCACAAGGTCGTGACGGTCACACTGATTACAGTGATCCGTCTGCTGTGCGGATCTGTGCAGTAATTTGGGAGAAACTTGCATTTTATCCCAACCCGCCCTCCAGCCATTGATTGACTGCTGGCTGCCTATTACTGTGTTTAAAAAGAGAGAGCTGCCAATCATTGGCTGGAGGGTGGGGTGGGTGTGGCTAGCCTGCAGCTCATTAATATGCAGGACTAGTTCTGTGTCTGGGTCCTAAATGCAAGTTTCTCCAGAACTCCTGCACAGATCCACACAGCAGACATGTGTTCAGTGTGACAGGCACTACCTTATGGTGCCTTCAGCGAGGGCTGCAAAAACATGGTGATGGAGTTTCTTTAGGTCTGTATTCAAACAGGTGAACTTCATGCTCTATTTCTGCCCGTCAGCGATATGGACGGAACTCAGGTGTGTTTATAGCACATTGATTTCAATGTGTTTATCCACAGCAGGGATTTTTTTCTTATAGCAATGCTGTGAGATAGAAACAATCATTGCATGGCCTATTTTTGCACGGTTCCTCCTAAGGAATGTTCCATTATTTCTTATGGGATCTTAAAAAAAAAATAAAAAATTAAAATCACCTCGCACCCTCGTGTCATGTGATTTGCATACAAGTGCAGTGCGATTTTTTTTTTCCATTGTAAACTATTAAAAGCAATGGCAATTTTTTTAACGTTCGTGAAGAAGGCGCGGTAAGAGTCATAAATGCATGGATGCTATTGCATCCAAAATTGCAATTTTATGGACAGGCCTTTCTTGGACGGACATTGGGCTCGCCCGTGTGAATACACATTAGCTGTGAGAAATTTTAGGTCTGTTAATGGATGTAACCAAGACTGTTTCTACTCACTGAAAGCAAATTGAGACCCGAAAAATAGTGAGAATTCACTATTTAAGGCTTAAGGCCAAGAGAGGTTGATGGCAAATATAATGATCAAACTCATAAAACAGATTGATGCTTCTGGTGTAACAACTTAGAATCTTGTGTTCATGCATCCGCATGTTGTACCTTTCAGTCCCGCACCCTGGTGTGAGCCCCGCTGAATATTACCAACATATGGCCCTGCTCACGGGACAGCGTAGTCCGTATGCTGACATCATCACTTCCCCAGCATCTCCCGGTGCTGGAGCCGCAGCCCTTCATATGGAGTATCTTCATGCTATGGAAAGTAAGTATTGCATTAGTTTTATGCATGAATTCCGTGTTTCAGATGCACACGCGTGTAATATGGTGTAGGGTATATAGCATAGCGTTTCCTATCAATACTGCTCCATATTAAATGGGTTTTCCAGAACTAAGATATTGATGACTTCTCCTCAGGATAGGTCATCAGTATCAGATTAGTGGAGCTCCGCTGCTCAGGACCCCTTCCGATCAGCCGTTTAAAGAGGCTGTGACGCTCGCGTGTGAGCATCGGGGCTTCATGTCAGACATGTGATGTTCGTCAGTCTCATGAGCTGAGAGCAGCTCAGCCCCAAATCAAGTGAATGGGATTGAGCTGCTATACCAGGAATAGCCACTATAAAATGTAGGGCGCTGTACCTGGTATCTACTGAAGTGGCCAAGTGAGCGTCATTGCTACTTCAAACAGACAGCGGATCCCCAACAATCTGATTTATCCTGAGGATGGGACATCAATATCTTAGTCTTGGGAAATCCCTGTAAGTGCTTCTAATATGGCTCAAAATACAGCATCCAATGGAGCATGCATGTATTGCCATATACTATGCATGATCGATAATTTAAAAAAAAATTCATTTCATCCTGATTTAGGGCGGAACGATTTTGTCAAAAATTAAAACCTCAATTTTTTTAAATTTATAGATTATAGTCGATTTTATTCTTAATTTTTATTTTTTTTTTGCTAATTGAACTGAAGAAATAGCCATATGAGGCCTTGTTTCTTGCAGGATAAGTTGTACTTTTTAATAGCCCCATTTGAATTACATATAATGTATCCTGTAACCTATTCATTTTTTTGGTGGAGGGGAGGAGGAGAAGGGGGGGGGGGGGTGGGAAATAAGAAATTCCACCATTTTTTTTCCATTGCTCACTATTTAGTATGAAGGATGTGTTATCTTCATTCTGTCAATCAGTATGATTAGGGTGATAACCAAACTTATAGTTTTTTGTCATGTGTTACTACTTTTCCAAAACGAACACAAAGAAATGGTATTTTCGTCGCCGCATTCCAAGACACATTAAGATTTTTATTTTTCTGCCAGCAGAGCTCTGTGAGGGTTTTTTGTGTGGTTTGCATTGGTACCATGTTGGGGTACATACATTTTTGTGATCACTTTTTATTGCGTTTTTTTTCAGAGGCAGATGAATCAAAAACAGCAATTCTGGCATGTGTTGCCATTTTTGTTTTGTTGCAGCGCTCACCATGTGGTATAAAGGTTAACTTTATTCTTTGGGTCAATATAATTTCCGCTATAAAAAATGTATATTTTTGATTATCTACTACTTTTTACACAATAAAACCCAATAAAAATAATTGTATAAGCATCGCTGCATTCCATAACATTTCTTTTTTCTAGCCGTGTGATGTCTTGTTCTTTTTGTAACATTTTGGGGAACCAAGAAACTCTTTGATCGCTTTTGATTGTGTTTTTTGGGAGGAAGATGAATGAAGAATAGCAATTCTGCTATTGTTTTTTTTTAAACTTTTTTATGCTGTTCATCATGCAGGGTAACAAACGTAATATTTTTCTAGTCCTGGTTATTAAGAATGTGGCGATACTTAATTTTTTTCCCCATAATTGTTGTTTTTGCTTTTCTGTGATCAGGGACACTGGACAGCCGAGTACTGCAAGAAATCAGCTGATCCAGCAGCCACCTGGCCCCGCACTACACTAGATCGCTGATTGGTGTCGCTTTCTGTCGGTTCTGGCATGTAATGAACCTAGTGAAGGTTCATTAGTTCTGTATTGCACCAAGGCTTACCTGCAGGGGTGTAGCTAAGGGCTCATGGGCCCCGATGCAACATTTTATTTTGGGGCCCCCCAACTTCTTTTAACCCCTGCTATCGCAGTCGCATTACATTCTGTAAAAGGCTCATCTAGGGTTTGGATAAATTTGCCTGGTGAATGTCTCATGAGTAGATTTCACAGACAAAAGCACTTAGCAAATGCAAGATACGATAACTACTGTGGGGATGTAGCTCGGTAGGCGTGCGGGTTCTTGATACACAGAGACGGAAACCCCAGCGGATGCAGTCCAAAACAGGCGTGACCTGCGTCTTTATTTTCTTATATCAGCAACATAAACAGTCCAACCCTAACTTCAGGCAAAATGGCAACATAAAAGTCCAGATTCAGCTATCAGGCCCTCCCGGCCTGATCAGGTCACACTTGGCAGGTGCTGTGCACACAGGGTTTCTCTCCCCAGCCGGTCACACAGGCTGCCAGGGATCAGCAGCCATCTTAGCCCCCCTGTGTCTGTGCACCTGCTATTTATGTGCAGCCTGGCTCAGCCTCAGCCCCTGAGCTGATTGAGCTCGCATCACACCCTGGGGTGGAGGAGGTGGAATGGACAGCCCCACTACCAACCTGCCATCCATTCCAAAAAACCCGGCCCGGATATTTTTAAACAACAGCTCTACAGCAACTACTTGCTGGAGACCACGTGACACTCCTGGTTTCTTATGTCTCTGAGAGCGAGACAGGACCCTCCTCCAGTCCCCTTATGCATAATACCGGAATCGAGGGGCGACGTAGCGACCATCCACCACTACACCCCTCAGTACCTCACACTACCCACACATTTACTTATCATTGATTCTAACCAAGCTAGAGGCCGGGTAGATTCAGTATCGGTTGCAATCATGAAGCACCCCATCTACCTTTCTTACCCCACTACTCTGCGCATTCAAGCCCACACCCCCTGATCCTTGGAGCATCCCAGACTGCCCACCGTAGGCGATGGCAAAATCGAACTGCAGAGCCACGGCAGTGGAGAAGGGAGGCTTCCTCCTTTGCCTGCTCATAGGGATGGGCAGGAAATAAAGCCAGCTGCCTTCTCCTGGATTGGCTCCAGCCTCCAGTCGCCTGCTAATATCGTCCAATGAAGACTCAGCAGATGTAGCATCATAACGCTACAGAGGTGGAGCCATCACTCTGGGGATGCTTTCTTTTATATACCTTTTTGCAACCTCCATCATCTTAAGAAGCAAAATGAAATTTTGCGATTTTGTGTAAAAACAGAATCTCAAGGTTCCTTGGGGGGAATTAATTGAATTAATTCGATTAATCACCCGGCCCTACCCTGATGTATTTTTTTTCTCTTGTGTGGCATTTAAATAGTGAAATAAAGTCATCACAAACCCTTCACTACGCACTCGCCCAGTTATTTTCTGGGATTATATCCAACGTCAAACAACTTCTTGAGTGGACCTTGTAAGATCAAAGAGAAACTGGGGAAATTTTCAAATATGCTTTCTTGTGCTCTTCTTATTAGACATTTCCAGCTAAGACATTTATCTTGCCTTTGAGTAGCACTGGGAAGCACAGGGAAATGTTGTGTTTAATCTTAAATTCTTTTGGCCAGAGCAATGGCAGTCTGGCACGGATACAGTTATGTACTGCACTAGGAAATGTTTGTCGTCTTTATTCTCCTGATGGTCTATAGAGCAGCACAAATATAGACGTTAGTGTAGCATAATATAGTACATGACTAACAAATCCTCAAAGCTTTGGACTTAGAAGGAGGTTTAGAGCCTCTTACATAATGTGTCAACAACCCTTTAGGGTATTCATGTTGAACTCTACAGCTGACTTGAGAGCAAAAATAACCAACATCAGGGGTGCAACATGATGAATAGTGAGTAGGGTGAGACGAAAGATTGTGAAAAACATCAAAAAAAGTTAAAACATATTCGAAGTTACAATAACAATAAAAAGTTTGCCAAATTTAGTCCATGACATATATTAAACTTCTATATAGAATGTTCTGTAGTTGACTAAACGATGACGTTATAGCCAATAAATGAGAGTTTTGCACATGTCACATATGGATAGTTTCCTTTCTTCCTCCAAAGTAGTGCGGCATTCCCCATAAAACAGTTTTGTAGCCAAGGAGAGATCAATAAAGCAGTATTACGCATTAGAGTTCATGTGGACATGTCGCTGTCTGCCTTAGTACAGGAACTGTAATGCTTACATTTAATGGGTCAACTTTCGAGGAAGCTCATTAAAGAGGGGATTATTGAATAAATGTTAGACTAAACTATTCAGCAAAGCAGACAAAGAATGCCAGACTGCAGCAGACAGGAATCAAAAATCCAGCCAAAAATCTTTTTTTTTTTTTTTTTACTCTCCCTTGCTGAACTATTATTATATCTGTCTGTGAGAAAATGTGCATTTTAGTATAAATACATGTTTTCCTCTGAAGACAATTTAGTGGCACTGGTTCCAGTACTCAGGACTATAGTGAGATATTTGCAGCTCAAAATCAGTGATATACGTGTAGAGGAACAATATGACCTCTACTTTTGTGCATACTGGCTCCGATTTACTAATACTATCTTATTAGATATAGTAATATAGCATGTTGTGGCGAAAAAAGACATGTCCATCCAGTTCAGCCTATTACCCCCTAGAGGAAGGCAAAAAAAAAACAATGAGGGAGAAGCCAATTTTCCCCATGTAGGGAAAAATTCCTTCCTGATTCCAATCCGCCAATCAGAATAATCCCCGGATCAACAGTGCAGACAGTTGTACACTGCGCCAACTTTATTACAGAGGCTCATGCTGGATGTTCAATTTGGCGCATCTACAGACTGTTTAGTCTAACTTCATACCCCCTATTAGTTGGCTTAGTTTATGCCAGATTTTGCAACTGGCATATTTTCAATAGTAAAATTTTCCCCATTCTTGTTTTGTGAAGTTTTTTTGAATCTCACGACTTACACCAAACACTCATTTACTTTCTTTTTTCATAATCCATTCACATTTAGGCCTTAGTCAGACGGGTGTTTTTTCGCGCGATTTGCGCATGCGTCTAGCGATTTTTTAAAACCATTGCTTTGCAATGGTATCGGACACATGAGCTCTTTTTATGCGCTCGGCCGATAAATTATAGAACAGAAATCGCAGATCGCACCTATCTGTGATCTGCGATTTCTGTTCTCTTCTCTATATGCGCTCAATGGGGCCGGCGGCAGCAGCGCCGACCCCATTGAGAACATATAGAAGACAAATCATTCTTCTCTGCCACAGCTGTAACAGCTGTGACAGAGAAGAACGATGTTTGCCCATTGAATTCAATGGAGCCGGCAATACAGCCGGCTCCATTGAAAGCAATGGGCTGCCGGCGTGCGCGGGATGAATTGTCGGGAAGAGCTGTGAGTCAGACCTGCCTCTGATTGGCTCAGCGCTGAGCCAATCAGCGGGCAGGTCTGACTCACACCCCCTTCACACCCACTGCAGGCCGGCCGCGCGAAACTCCGGCTGCCGGGAGCAGGTGAGTATATATATATTTTTTATTTTAACACTTTTCTGGATGAATTGCAGGGAAGGGCTTATATATTTAAGCCCTTCCCGACAATTCATTCCACACTCGCCCGCAGTGCATTGCTTTCAATGGAGCCGGCTGTATTGCCGGCTCCATTGAATGCAATGCGCTGGACAGCTCCGGCCCGTTTCTAATGAAACGCGGCTAGGAGCAGATTTTCGGGCATCGGTCACGCCATTTGCGGATGCGCATTTGTCATGCGATCTGCAAATCGCGCGAAAAAACGCCCGTCTGACTAAGGCCTTATAGAAATAAACTCTATAAGGATTTTAGGCCCAAATTCTGGCGTAAAAAAAGTTGCTAATTTTTACACAAGCCCCACTTTTTTTGGTCCTTTGTGTTGGCCCTGCCACTTCCGTAAAAAAGTGGACCAGGCTAGGCGGGAGGGGGAGTGGCCACATTGGACCAACAGATTTATAGATAATTTATGCCAGAAAGTAATGTACATCAGGTTGGACGTGGCTACATTTCTGTGTAGGCGCACGGAGGCGATGAGATGTGCCTAATACATAAAAAAAAATAGAAAAAGCAAGCATCCACAAATAGTAATGCAAAAAGATGACATTTTTTATTGTGCAACTACAGATGCAACATTTCGGGTCAGCGACACTTTTTCAAGCTGCACAAAAACACATGGTAGAGACAAAGATCGTATTAACATCTCAGTTAATTGAGATAATGGTATAGTATATCTGACTTAGAGGACATTATAATTTCAGTACATTAATATACATAACATAGTATGTTAGGCTGAATGAAGACTAATGTCCATCTAGTTCAGCCTTTGTAGACATTGATATAACCGCAGAGCATAATGTAACATTGTACAACAAGCGCGCACCTAAATTGGGAGGCGTCGAGGCATAGGCTGTGACAAACTGTCCCATTCGGGAGAGGACTATGAACAAAGTAGAAAGATGATTGAGCAAAGACTCAACAAAACCATACAAAAATAACATAAAAGGGGTGAATCAAGTCAGTTATGGCTGCTGGACGCCATCCAACCGTAGTTAGCAGATAGCAGGTATACACAGGAAACGGTCTGAGAAGTGCAGAAGCACAAGAGTCACATAAATAAATAATCAGAATAAGGCTAAAATGGCAATATATAAGATGCAAAAGCTAGTCGCTCAAGGATGCCGGACCCAATACAGATATTAGTATGCAAGTGTCAAACATAAACCTAACAGGAAGACAGGGGCACAAATACGGATGTCGAAATGCATGAAAAACAAAAGTACAGTATTTACCAGGAGTACATATCATAGGGACCACAGGTCGTCAGGGCTGTGATGGCGCTGGAGGGAGCTGGTGCTCATACAGCAGGGAATTTCAATAAAAAGTGGGCGCCAACAGTACCGTAGACCAGAAGTGATGTTGTGGCCAAAACCGGAAATGCAGTCTCTTCATGTATTAGATGTATTACACGCCAGGAGAATTCATGCTAAGACCGGTGTTGAAAATACCAGTCTTACTAAATTTACCCTTATATGTTTCCATGTGAAGTTGGAGAATTATGGAGGTAACATAGGGTCCCATAGACTACTGTAGGTGGCTTATTATGCCTCTGTCCAACTCAAAGGTTGTAGGAAGCCATGATAAGGTCATATTTATGAGATTTAACCCTTTCCAATCCACTGTCTGACGTCTTCCCACATTCTGATTGAAGCTTGTACAGCTCCAATGTCAGACAACATCCAACAGGGTATTCTTACCATCTATTGTCAACCACTCTGCTGTCAGAGCATATCTGGTGCACACACACTGGCTTTAGCCAGCAGGTCGTACTGTTGCGTAACAGCAAACAGAGAAAACCTTTTAGGGAACCCTGAATCCAAAATTGGATTTAAAAGGGTTAAAAGTGCCCATACAGAGTAGATGAAGGTCAGCTGAAGTTGCCAATTTTAGTTAGCCGAACCAACCAACCATCCAACCAATGTGTATGTCACAACGCTTCCGCAACAGCAAACATCTGTGGAAAGAAGGCTCAGCTTGGATTTTACCATGCCTGATTCAATGTTCTCTAGAGATGTCTGGCAGTGGCTTGTTCCCCTACCCCTAATGAGAACACATGCAGACCAAATATATATGGGGGCTCTGGCAGGAGGAATAATTGTCAACTAGCTATCTAAGGGGCAGTTCATAGTTATTCATCTTTTCTTGCAAAATGACAACTTTGTATACACTTTTCTATAACATTGCACTTCTTCTATTTTACAAGCGTAGACAATAGAAGAATGGGTGCAGCATGAATGATTGCGTGGAACCCATAAGAGTAGCAAAAAAATCATCTAATTACATTTCGAGCTTTCTGTGCTTCGTAACTCTTCTTTGTAACTTATTAATATGTCTTTTTTTAATTTGTTATCTTTTCTGCAAGGTTTGTATTATGTAACTGTGTTGCACTCAATCTCCACTGATGCTAATTATTTGCCGGAACTGCGCTAATGACTAGAAAGACAAATTAAGTTGAATCGCTGAGAAAAACAAAGGCAGTTGACACAGTCTTGTTTTCCTCACATGATGGGAATGTGTGTAGTCAGGTAATGGATGATGGGTGCCTTATTTAGACAAAGGCTAGTGGGAAAACCAATTAAAATAATTTCCCTGGTCTGTAAATTAATTGTCATTAAGGTGGGTTTTGAATGTCCTATCATTTATCACTCGAGGAAATGAAACCTTTTCCAGTCAGACTTGAAGATCACAGTTGACCTCACTAATACAGCGGAGTACAGATAGTTTTCTATTAGCGTTGTGTTTGTACACCGCCTACTTAGTATTAATAGAGACATATTATAGTACATGGAAATGCAGGGAAACGTTGAATCACACTGTCCTACTAGAAGTACATCTGGAGGACTGTGTGATGTCAGTATTCCTGGGACCACTTAGTTGTAATATAGATAGGTCCTCCTTCCTACTACTGGCTCTTCTACATGGAATGTGTCATGCGAAAATGGCCTATTGTATCAATCAAGTTTTTATGTTAAACACTAGTAGATAGCCCGTTCCAGGATGGGGACTGTAATAGAAAATGCATCCACTTATGGGCAGAGATCCGAGAGGTAAGCGTCTTCCACCCCCCACCTCCTTGCTTAGACAGCAGGAGCTGCTTGCCAAAGGAGACACTAAGCATGGACTCCCTTGGGCTTGCAAGCACACACATCATGCTGTACATTCTGGTACAACTCTTCAATGTGGGCACTGAATGCAGCAGGGACTGCTGGGTAAAGAAGCCATGGCGCCCCCTCTTGGCTTAGCACTGCTCACAGCACACTGTACCTCCCTGTACAGCTCTTTCGATACAGCTGGCCACAGGTTGGTGAAGCTGAAGCGGCTGAGCCAAATGCTCAAGGTAGTGTAGCGGCAGCCGATTTTTACTACACTGCTGAATGTGGGGCACAATGGAGTAAGTTTGGATAAGATGGCTTCATTCGTCCTCCCCCCCGCTTCATACCGCACACATCACGCTTCACATTCCTGTACAGGGGTTTGATATGGGTGCTGACTGTGAATGTAGCAGGAGCCGGTCTCCACTACACTGATGAGTGGGTGGTACTCCAACGAAGAAGAGAAGAGCAGCACTCCAGGGAGTAAAATCACATTGGTATCTTTATTATGCCCATGAAACACGAACAACGTTTTGACCCTACTTCCAAGGGTCTTTGTCAAGTTCTGAGTAACGTATACAGACACACAACATTAAATATCACCAATGACCACACCTCCACCAATCACAAGACAATACATCATAAGCCCATTAAAATAGACCACATACTATAGGGTGACTCAGTGCATATATCGCAGGTGAGCAATACATAACTAATTACATCAATGCTTTCATGTCATACACTGCGCTGCAAACCTGTTAGCATCCCCTCCGATAGTGTCGCATGCTATTGACGTCACTGTCCTCATCCAGCGAGATCCCATTAAAGGTCTCGCGATATCACAAGTATAGTGCAGAGCCTGGTATTCTAAACTAAGACCCAATGTGTAGCGACTGCGCATGCGCGGAAATTCGCCGGCTTCATGTAATACACCACACCTCCACAGCGAAACCATCGTATGCACACGTCAGCAGCATAATAAATGCAAAGCTGACATGCCCATATGATGAGCCTTCAACGCTATATCATACCGCAGCTACTGCGCATGTGCGAGAATTCATAGTTCTCGCGTGACTCATCACCTTACCGCAATGTAAATCGCGCATATCTACGCCAACAGATGTACGGCTAACATATCAGTATACCTTGGTACCAATGGCTCATTATGGCCCTCTACAGTGTCACAGTGTAAGATAAACCATGAATAACTATAGGCTAGGTTCATCCACATATACCATATCTAGGACAGAATTACATGTAACCTATGTTGGTTAGGGTTTAGTAATCAGACCCACAGCAATTACCTGTCCATACATTGTATACTAGCATACAAGTGGATATATCCCCAATAAAGGAGACCATAATTGGTTCGATCCATAACTTTACGCATAAGGCACCAATGGATCTTTCCATAAGACAGGATAAACCATCAATCACCCATAAGAGTAACTCCTAAGTGTTTTACCAAAATCCCTTATATGCAGTACCTATAGCACCGCCAGTGAGTATGACACAGAAGCACATCATAGTTTGTATTGCTAATACATTTATTCAAACTGATTGTATACAGAAAAGCAATAGGCTATTTGTGATGAGTGGGTGCTACAGTATCATTTTCCCTGGTGAGTGCAGCCACAGTGTGCTCTACAGTATAAAAAATTAGGTGTCCAGTCCCCCTCTACTGGCCACATATATAAATGCTTTAGCATGCCATGCAGTCATCCAACCACATGGTGGCAGTATTACAAACTGAAACAGGACACTAAGAAAATATATGTATTAGATAATCTTTAGAGATGAGCGAGCATTCTTGCTAAGGACAAATGCTTGATCGAGCATTGTCCTTAGCGAGTATTTCCCCGCTCGGGAGCAAAGGTGCGGGTGCCGGCGCGGGGGAGCGGTGAGTAGCGGCCATGAGCAGGGGGGGCGGGGGGAAGAGAGGGAGAGAGAGATCTCCCCTCCGTTCCTCCCCGCCCCCCCCCCCCCCCCCCCCCTGCCGCCGACAGCCGAATCTTTGCTCCCGAGCGGGCAGGTACTTGTTAAGGACAATGCTCGATTACGAGTATGCTCGCTCACCTCTAATAATCTTTAAGAATTTTTAGTGATTTTGTTTCATTTTACATTTTGATATCGTCAACTTAAAATCCTGCGGTTTTCACACTGGTCACCTCGCCTAATATTAGTTTGACAGTTTCTGTTGTGTAGAGAAAACTATCAGTAGTAATCTCATTGTCATCACAGGCAGGATTACAATAAAAAGTACCACCTATATACAGATTACACAGGGAACACCATTCACTATAGGTGGTGATCACAGCTCACCCCCTCCCAATCCCTGCATAATGCCCTCTTCACAGAGCATGCCTAGGACATTCTCCCATAGTAGTAAATGGGTCTGCCCTTTCCTTTGTGTGAATGGCCCATGAGACTGCTGTAAAGCATATCTGTAAATGCTGCTAACTGCAGCTGAAGCAAGACGGCTGCCCCCATAGTCATGTATAGACAACAGGATAAAAATCTACAGTCTGAAAATAGAAATAGGTTAGAAAATTAAATATTTTTTACTAGCTGGATTCAATTAGTAAAAAATGCAGGCGATGCATTCTCTTTAAAGGGGTGTTCCCATCTCGGCTTTTAGATGGGAAAATCTGGCCCTGTTTCCAACCAACTGTCAAGTGAATGGGGGTTACTGAAACAGAGTAGCACAGCAAACTACACTGTTCCTGTAACTCAAAAGACATGTCAGAAGGGGTATTGTCTCTCCATGAGGAGAGCACCTAGAAGGTGAGTGAGGAAACTTATAAGGCCATGCATGCCAGAATCCATGGCCAGAATCCATACACAGACAGCTGTTTTGGGGTGTTTGCCCCTCATCAGTGTGCAATAGAATTCTGGTTTGGCTGGTGAGAGGCCTATGATGTGAGTTGGGAGGGGTATTGTCTCTCCTTGAGAGCAACTAGAAGGTGAGTGAGGGGACTTATAAGGCCATGCATGCTCCCCTGGGTAATATGCAAATAAGGGAGATGGAACAAAATCTCTGCAGCGCCGCCTATTGGATGGCAGCATTGAAACAGCTGTCTGTGTAGTCATTAGAGACTCCTTTTATGGTGAGAGAGATGACTTTCAGACTAACATTATTTTCCTGCAGAGTAGTGTGACTTAGTGATCTGCTCATTGGGAAAAGTTTTACATCAACACTCTTTATGGTATGTTTCCAGCTCTAACATAAAAAAACATTGAAATTGAGTGTGCATTCATGTTCACCGGTCCAGTGAGAATAGGGAATGGGGCACCCTCTATTCTCAGGACTGGTGTAAGTTCAGTAAATGTGTTTTAACAGGAAACACCTTTAGGCTTCATCCACACATTTTTTTTTTGTCGGGGAAGTTGAAAATAAAATGGGCAAAAGTTACATCACAAATCGAAGTGGAAGTTGCAGTTTTTAGTGCAATTTCGTTTAAAATTGGGGTCGATGAGTGAAATAAACCATCAAAAGCACCACACCTAGAACATGCTGCATTTAGGCCAAATGAGTCAAGAGTCAAAAATGCCAACAAAAAACATTTGGTGGAGAGAAACTTCTCCTTTGCATCCGTAATAAACATTTAGACTCTGCACTGGAAACATTCAAATAATTGTCTAAAAATTCTACAAAAACATGACTTAAAGGCTTCTTTCACACGAGCGCATATTGGCCGGCGTTTTCATGGCTGGCCAATATACGCTTCCATCTGGAGCATAGAAGCTCGTAAACGGGCGCACAAATCTAATGTTTGTGCGCCCGTTCACACGGAATAGGGCCCGCTGCATATGCACCGAGCTCACTATGCTGTTGCCCATTTCCCTTCCCTCCCCATGGCAGGTTCACCTCTCGTCTCATCCCGCTTGTTCTTTGTAATGGGATGGGCCAGGGCGGAGCTAAGTGACGGCCCGTCCCGCCTTCCCCCATTTATGGCTATGGACAAGGGGTGGGGAGAAGGTGGTAGCTTAGCTCCACCCACGTCCCGCCCCTTGTCCATAGCCATTAATGGGAGGAGGCCAGTGCAGCACTTGGCTCCACCCCGTCCCACCCCCTTCCATTGTACAGAACGAGCGGGGAGGAGATAAGAGGTGGGCCTGCGCAGGTGGGAGGAGAGCAGAGGGAGGAAGCTTAGCAGCCACGTTGCTAAACGTCCTCACACCTACGGCCGCTGCTATGGGCTCCCAGCGCTGCTTTTTCTCGCAGAGTCATTGCTGCCACTCGCCATTCTCTCGCTATTTTTTTTTGTGTGAAGGTCAATAGGACTGTCTAATGTTAAAATCCCAACATGGGGGATAAAACAACAGAAAGATAGAGCATGCCGCGATTTTTTTGTTAGGGTGGCTTCACATGGGCAAGAAAATCGTGCGATTTTCGTGTGATGGGAGAGTCACTAAAAATGATTTTCCTTCCCATAAACGATGTTTTCACTTATGCGATGTTGCGAGAGCAAAAAAATCGCGACTTTTTTCTATCTTTCTGCGATGTGCGGTTTTTTTTTAATCTCCCATGTCTCTCTGTGGAGCTTCCTTTTAATCACATCGCAACGCAACAAGCTTGTGTCGCGATGTGATTTCAACATTAGAAAGTCCTATTGACTGTCACAAAATAAATTGCGGCAAAATCGCGCGATTAAAATGTGAGAGAAAATAGCAGCAATTATTTTGCGAGAAAAAGCAGAGCTCTTGCTCAAAAATCATGGGAAAGAAGACGCTATTTTGCTGTGACTTCGTCGCGTGTGTGAAACTAGCCTTAGAGCTCAGTCAGACGAGCCAAGACCAGTGAATTTTTCACGCATGTATAGGCGCGGGAACAAAATTGCACATCGCCTGTAGAAAAAAATCACGTGACCGGGTGCATTTGCACTCACATGTCCTATCTTTTGCAAATGCGAATTTTAGGTGCTTCTGAAAACGGACATGTGACTGCTTTCATTGTTAAGCATTGGCTCTAATAGAGCCTTTTTTTAAAGGCGCCTATGCATGAATGAAAAAAACACTCGCCTGACTGAGCCCTTAAGGAGTTAAAGCCAATTGCTGTTGGGCGGTTTCTTAAAAGAGCAATGCAGTTTAGTAAATAAGTCCACAGCGGTTCAATTGCTGAAACGTAAGAGTAGCGGCACGTGCGCTCGTTTGTGTAACGTGCTGCAGTCCGCCTCGCTGCAAAAACATTTAGTGCAGATAATTATCTCTGGGCATAAAATAAATCCTCCCATGTTTGTATTTATAATCAGAGCCAAAGGCTTTATTTAAACAGCAGATAAATTGTATTCACGGTGGATAACTTATGTTAATCTCCTCTATAGCAGCAGACTTTAATGGGGTTACATCCTAGAAGTGGCTGAAAACTGCTACTGCCCCGTCACCCTCTGTAAAATAAGACATAGAAGGCATCACAGTCGGAGCGCGGACAGTCCAATTTGAAACTAAGTAATTCATTCTTGTGACATTGTATGTATCAGTATTTGCAGCACTTAGCAAACACCAAACAATTTCTAATAGTTTTCTTTTTACCAATGTCTACAAAATTTGTTATTGTCGTGTCACTAAAAAGAAACAGAAATCAATGGCAACTAGAGCAGTCTAAATGTCAACAGTATTTTGTGCAACCATAAGCTAGCCATAGACGGTAAGTATTGATACAGGATCAGACCGCTACTTCACTACAGCGATTGCTGTTATTTCCTTATTATTCAATATGTATGTTATTGTTTATCAACGTTTTAGTCGTAAGAAAAACACATTTGTATCACGATGGTAAGAAATATACCTCAATGGGACCTTCACTTTTTATTCAGCTCTGCATCTTTGCTCAGAAAAAAAGGTGCGGGCTGGTTGGTCGCTCCGAACCGCGTAGCAGCGGCGGCAGCATCTCATCGCTTGTGGTGAATTAATGAATGGAATGTCGTTGCAGCCGTCAGATTCATAAATCACCAGAAATGAGAGGGCTAATACATAGAAGTCTTATCCTTTTGTTTAGCAATTTATCATGCGCTTGCACATTAATAAACAACGCTCCCTTGAGGAAAGCTTTAGGAAGATACATTTTTCTTCCTAATTTTCCTCAATTGTAGCCAGTAGATCACAGGTGGAAAGTGAAGGCGCTTGTCAAGACGACTGGCAGTTTTGACCTACTCTATAGCAAACAGGGTCTGCACTGTAATAATATCATGTATTTACACATCACCCTTTACATCTGTGCTTTATGAGGAAACAGATTTACCCGTCTCACTTCTTCTGCTTGTACAGTAACATATTTGTTCAGTGTTTAAGGCAAAAAGTTTACAAAATGTGGGTCACAGCTTCAGCTATCCATTATGGCAGAGCGGCTCAATGCATCTGGACCAACTTTGACACATTGCAATTAATGTGTAGCTATACTGAGGTTTAGTTCGTTCTAAAATGCTTCTGTTCTTCTCAGGTTCCAGGTTTCCCAGCCCAAGGCTTACAGCCCGACCGAGCAGGAAACGAACGTTGTCTATATCCCCCCTCTCTGACCACAGCTTTGACCTTCAGACCATGATCAGAACATCTCCGAACTCTTTAGTGACCATTCTCAACAACTCACGTAGCAGCTCCTCGGCCAGTGGTTCTTATGGACATTTATCAGCAAGTGCAATAAGGTAAAGCCTCTTCTTTTCAAAGCTTCATGACTTTGCTCTTGAATCGTACAAAATGTAAAGTATTAAGAGTAATGTGTCTCTTATGGCCATACTTACCAGATTTTTACACATTGTCATAGTTTTCAGTTATTAAACGATATATAATATAAGATGGCTACCTGTCTAAACACAAAATACAGGCGGTGGACAAAAATATGGAAACACCGTATGAAATGCATTGGGTTATAATCATTACCATTGAGCTGCCCTTTTGACCCCTGCTTGGTTGAGAGCTTTCCCGCCAAATTTGTGTTGACTTCACCTCGTGCCCTGCTCTGGGTGGTTTTGGGAGCCAGCTGGTAACAGCAGCTGAGTGGCTCAAACCCCTGACCACTGGAACCTTGTTGCTTGGGAAGATATTCACTTTTGCCTGGCAGCATCTGTGTCATATTACCTCCACTGAAAATCAGTCTCTACATGTCTTATTGAAATATGATTTATAATCCCATGGCATGCATTTCATACGGTATTTACATATTTTTGTCCACCACTGTACAGTCCTTAAATGATTATTTTTTATCTATTCAAGCAAGATATCCCAAACCAACTGGCCTGCTTCCACTATGTCCATAAGTAATGCACCCCTATACTTATTACCTGATTATTCCACCTTTAACAGCAGCAGTTATTAAAAATGGTCGTAATAGTTATAAGTGGGTCTTCATACCAATTTTTGAGAAATTTTATCCTACTTGTCTTTTCAGAATTGACAGTTTGGAGGGCTTATTTTGAGCCTTTCAAAGATTTTTTTTTTTTGGGGGGGGGGGGGGGGGGTTAATACTTTTTTATGGCACTGTAACATTTATTTAACTTCATTTTAGGATTCCAAAATAAAAGTCTCACTTTACTTTAACCAGTCTCACACGACCGGATTTGAATTACGGATCTGGTGATCGGCGTTTGAGCAGACGATCTGTAGTAAAACGCGGGCATTGAAATGCATACACTTTCAAATTTTCCTTCACAATCGCGGCATGCTCTATTTTACCGCTGAATCTGTGTGGACAGCCTCCATTGATATCAATGGAGGTCTGCAACCAGCAGCCCATACGCAATTACCATTACGTATGGACTACGGGTACTTGTGTCATCGCTAAGCAACGGTGTGGGAAATACCATCAAACAAGAAAAGCTGTAGTGTGCGTGACCGCCTGTGTGCCATATGTGATACAGTAAGCGCCATAAGCAGGCCTCCCCCATGCAAAATTTGACCCGCTGGTGTGAGCTTGGGCCCATAAAGCGGACTTGTCACTATAAGATGCCGCCCTATTTAAGGTCAACAAGGCAACAAAAAATATTGTGGCATGTGGTTAATAGCAGCAGTTAAAGAAGTCAAAGTTATGAGTCTACTGTGTCCATGGGAAACTCTTGTTAAGAACCAAGTATTTGGATTCGTGTTTTTCTGCATCCTTTTAGTCCGCTGACGCAGTTAAAGAAATACAGTCAATTACCGTAACTTCAGTCGCAGCTTTTTCTGGGTAAATTCCACAGCTGTGACGGGTTCCAGAATTGCCACAAAGTTTGGTTTTCATTATGAGGTCTGTAATGTTTCGTTTTATTATTATTCTAAGTTAATTAAGCTCGCGATTCGAGACTCCACATCTTAATAAAATTACAATGCTGTTCACTGACCCACATGAAAAAAACATTCTTTCCAGAACTACATATTGGAATCGTCAAATGTTTCAAACATAAAGAAGTTGTGTCTTTGTCCCGTTCCCTGCATGCAGAGCTATTATATTTGGCTGCATACTTGTCCTGTACATACAGCGAATCCTCACTAGACTGACCTAATAAGGAATCCGAGCGCTCATATTACATCACACCAGGGATACAACACTATACCAGGCACACAGCAGGTTGACGACATCTAAGGGTGCTTTTACCTGGAAGGGGCAAAAGTGAACGCTAATTGTTCAGTCCAAATGTGAGCCAACGACCAAAAGACGAATGAAATCATTCACTTCTCGCTCTTGTTCATTTTATGCAGGCCTCGTTGGTTGGTTCACCTATCGTTCAGTTAAAACACCGATCATTCAGTCCTTCTCATTAACTTATACGGTTAAAGACTGAACAATGTCTCATTTGAATGAGTCAACAATGTATCTGTCTGTATAAACAAAGTGCGAACGAGCTAACAATGACGCCATCCGCTCGCTCAGACCATAAATCGGCTCATCTAGAAGGGCTCTAACACTGCCGGATGGCCTAACCTGCCAAATATAGAAAGAAGCCACTGCCGTATCTTGGTTGAATTGAACACAGGATAATATATATTATCTAATAGAGATGAGCGAACGTACTCGTAATGAGTACTTACGCACCCGAGTACCGCCATTTTCGAGTACTTCAGTACTCGCGCGTAAAGATTCGGGGGGCGCCGGGGGGGCGGGGAGAGGCGCGGCGGTGCGGGGGGTAGCAGCGGGGAACAGGGGGGAGCCCTCTCTCTCTCCCTCTCCCCCCCACTCCCCGCTGCAACCCCCCGCGCCCCCACTGCGCCCCCCGAATTTTTTCGCCCGAGTACGGAAGTACTCGAAAATCGCGGTATTCGGGCGAAAAAGGGGCGGGGCCGAGCACGTTCGCTCATCTCTATTATCTAACACACGGACCGAGGGCTTATCAACACGTCAGGAATTTTCATCAGTATTTTGTGAACCAAAACCAGCAGTGGAGCGATCAGAGAGAAAGTAGAATGGGAAGATTTGCATTTCTTCTGTATTTCAGACCCGCTCCTGGTTTTGGCTTACAAAATACTGATGAAAGGAGCCCTACGATTCTTGACGTAATTTTATGGAATTTTCATCATACATGATAGTCTTATGTAGCAGTAACGAAAAGCATGGATGTCAGGAGATAGAGCTCTCAAAATGGGCACCATATGTTTCAACATATTGGGGGAGATTTACTAGTGAAATGCACCTGGATACTCTCACAAATTACACAAAATAGCCGTGTGCAAACTTTGCCATGTGTTTTTGACACTTTTTATACCTATATTGACCATTTTGAAAAGTATCTAAAAAGGCATGAAGCTACAAAGGAGCCATGAAATGCACCAAATGTGTTCAAAATGTGCAGCATTATATGGTTTAAACTAAAGTATAGCGCTGCGGAATAAGTTAGCGCTATACAAATAAAGATTATTATTACGTATATATATGCCACTCATGACATTTCTAACATGCTTAGTCAGCTGTAGCAAATTTATTATGCTCTTGTGCCTTTTTTTTTTAGAAATTTGGTGCAATTTTTGCCTGTAATGTATGCATTTTATAGCACAACTCGCTTGTTACCCGCAACTTTATCGGCTTGTAATTTGTATTTTTTTTAAAATCTAATCTGTGTTTTGCTGTATATTGAAACGTAAAAAATTGAAATAGTGAAAGGAATGTAACTGCAATCTGCTGTCAGCACAGTTGTGTACACTACATTTTAGGTCTTGTCATCTTTTGCTGGGATATAAAGGTTTTGTGGGCTATATACACGTGAGCCGCCACATATAGCTGCCCATGAGAAAACATGCTTTTTCTAAATGTACACCTGCTACCTTAAGTGTTTGCCCTTGAGCCTTATTGATCATCATGGCAAATGCTATTTTTAGAGGGAATTGTAGCCTTTTGAATGGAAATGGTTATCTCAATCCATATTAATGTGTCTTGTGTTCAAGTTTTAATCTCTGGCAATGTTGGTATCCCTACTAGCTTAATAATCGTATACATGCGGCAATGACATCTGCCCTCACGTGTCTGCCCATTTGGGGAGGCCTAGTTTATGATGTGCACCCCCTTCCCCTCTGCTGCACTCAATAATCGCATACGTGCGGCAACAATGTTTACACTCACGTGTCTGCCCGTTTGTGTAGGCATAGCTTATGATGTGCATCCCTTTCCCCTCCGCCTCGCCGTACTATGCGGCGCTGGCGGCAGAGCGAAGGTGTGCCTACGCATCACCAAATAAATCTGTCTTCTTGCGCTCCCTAGAGAACTCTATACACATTTTCAGGATAGATTCCATCTCCCTGCCAAATTTCATCAAATTCACTTCAGCGGTGCAGCTGTGAAAAGCTAACAGACAGGGTTACTTCTGCATTTATAATATTAGTCTGGATTAATAGAGCCTCCTACTTGTTGCATCTTTGTTTTGGCGATTGGGAAGAACCAGTCATTTCCATTTGAATTAGGTTTACATAACATACAATATGTATCTCATTACGGTTTATTATGCCCCAACATGTTGGACATGTTTCATAGAACATGTTGTGGCATATGAAATATGCAATTTATTGTCCTAGTTTGACATGGAAAGCCTTGTCAAACAAGCTAGAAATGCATTCACATGTCACATTACAAAATAATGTTCAGCGGTGTTGTCATGATGCCATCTTTGTGAGATCACAAGAAACATGTTGTAGAAGCAATGCCACTGATAAGCATACTTTTTGCACACCTATGTGCGTGAAAAAAATCCGCTCCTTGCTTATGCGGAAAACGCGTGAATGGGCAAGGTTTGTGCATGAAACTTTGCCCGTTCACTAAGGCAGCTGTTCCACGAAGGCCGCCTCATCACTGAACACTGACGGCACTGTGACAGTGTTCAGTGATGATGGGACTCCCCACGGGGATAAAAGAATCGCCTTCCACTGCTGTCAGTGCTGTGGCAGAAGACCACGATGCTATCCCATTGCTATCAATGGGGCCGGCGCTGCTGCCACCCCATTGAAAGCAATGAAATGAAGGCAATCCCTGCAGGGATTTTCGGGGAAGGGCTTGACATATATGCTATACCCTGAAAATAATCCCTGGCTGCTGAAAATAAAAAAAAAATCTTAACTCCCCTAGCAGCGCTGTGGAGGCTCCGGCGTGTCTTCTTCCCGGCTCCCCGGCACTGTACTGCATCATTTTCTTCTGGCTTGAGATTTAAAACAGTGAATGAGAAGTCAACGAGCCAACGATGATTTCTATGCCTACAGAAACCGAATGATGAATGAGAAGTGAACGACTCCTGTTCGTCATTCATTCGTCGGCTCGTGTTTAGTTTGAACGATTATTGTTCGCTTTTTTTGTTTGAACCATTTTTTTTAACAATAATCGTTCCGTCTGAAGGCGCCCTGAGCTATATTAACCCTTCGAACAACAAATGTAACACAAATACTCTTAAGGGCTTAGTCACACGGGCGCATCCGGGCGCCGACGCGCGCATCTTCCTGCAGGATAAGACGGCCGCACTGCAGGTACGGACGGTTCTCCGCACTGCCAGCAGAAAGAACACATGACCCGCTCCATTGCCGCTCATGTGTTCTTTCTTTCGACGCTGCGGAGAGTCATCCAGTGCGGCCGTCTTCTTCGTGCAGGAAGATGGGCGCATTAGCGCCTGGATGCGCCCGTGTGACTAAGCCCTAAAACGTTTACATCTAATTATTAAATGTACAGTGCAAATTTAAAAAAATAGTGATTTTTAATGTGCATTTTATTATTTATTAGTGATTTATTTATGTTATTTTTACAAATGTAGAACGTTTTGTATGTAAAACATGTAGCATTTAATCAGCCATGGTGGGAGGAAATACATGAACAGTCCATGACTGACTATTACAAGAGTGGGAACAATATTCCCTCCATTGCAGATAGCTTGTAGTTTATATTGGTGTAAATGCATTGTATCTATCTGCATTGTCTCCATCCCTGTGAACCTCCAGAAACGTTCATACACCTGTAGGTAGAACAATATTAGTAGCGATTGTAATAATTTACACTTTTCTACCCATGGCTCCCTCGATTTAGCGATCAGTGCTCCAATAGGGGCAAATTCAGACACGTATAATAAAGTCTGCAGGAGTTTTCGCCTACTTTAGGGACCTCTTAGTGATGTGAACTATTCTAGGTTATTTTTTGTTCTAATTTCAGATCACAGGACTTTTAATTTATAAATACATTTGTAGCGGGGGATTAATGGCCGCCGACTATACAACGCAGCAGAAGTCTACATTTTGCCTTGTTATTACAGAGGAAAATGTTGTACAGAAGTAGATTGAGATGATAAATTCCCCCCATCTGCAGCTGTCAGTAAGAGCGTAATGAGCTGCCCGTCTTCTTGTGTTTACAGAACATGATTGAGCTTACCTCTTTCTCCTTCCCACAAGAAGCTGCATTTCCCTTATGTGAATGAAGAGTAACCAGAGTGGATTTCGATGAACGTCAACTAAAATTTTTGGATAGCAATAAAACATATCCCTAGCCGGAGCTGGAGACACCAGAGCACTGTCAGCACCGTGTTATGAGGCAAACATAGGAAACAGTTGGACTAGAAGTCAATGTTGACTGCAGACCGGGAATCAAACTTACTCTTCCCATTCCATTGTTAATCAAAGTAATGCAAATAGACATAGACTAATGTTCTTCAAGATTTGTCAAACTGCAAACCCTAATCTGTGGCAGTCAGGGCATGTTGGGAGTTTACCGGCCGTGAATATTAATGCCAATTTTGGTATGATCAGCAGACCCTCTAATGTGTTTGGGAGCCTCCAGACCCTCCTCTGATGACAGGATCGAGCTGATGAATTTCAACATGCCCAATCGTTTTGCTTTATGTAAGAGAAGTTACTGTTGGAGGAGTCTGGCAGCAGCTTACCTACCTTCCGCATTTAGAACACATACACCTTTGGCAGACGGCTATCTAACATATATACGGCCAGCCTATAGAGTTTCACAACAGCTGGGGGGGAGGGGCAAGGTATTAGGACTGGCACATATAGTATTTATAATGCAGGATGAAAAACATGCCCACAAGACAGTTTGTATCAATGTTTAACCCTTTAGTGAGCAAGTCTTGGGCTTTAAACTGCTCTATAGAAAATTTATGGGGCGGGTTTAAAGCTTCTGCTTCTGTAATATAGCAGGAGTAGGCCAATTTCCTGGCTGTCTACCGGACTCCTACTGTAATGGCTTGGAACAGAGAAACCTCTGTTCCTGACCGTTTAACCCCTTCCATTGCGCTATCAATAGTGATTACGGCATGTAAGCAGGTGATGGGCAGAGCCTTCCCCTGTTATGTAATGTGAGTGCAAGGTGCCGATGGGTGGCCATTGCAGCAAGGGGGCTGACAAAGGTCTCCACGTCTGCCAGGTATTTCAGCCTAATGGAACCCATCTCTGCCAGAGTCTGATAGGATATGCATAGTGTAAACCACTACAGAACTGATTGCATCTCCAAATCCCCTTGAAGGACTAAAAATGGTGTTTAAAAAAAGTCCTATGAAGACTAGTAAGAAAAAAACACTGTAAAATTTAAAAAACATTTCTTCCACAAGACAATTTGTAAAGAAAAAAGTAAAAAATAGACATAATAGGTATTGCCGCACTCATAATAACTTGAACTACTACAATTTTTAGTTATTTACCCCACACAGTGATCCCAGTGATGAGAAAATAATTTTTTAAAAAGTCAGAATTGCTATTGTACGTCCCTTTGCCTCATTAAAAATGCCATAAAAAGCAGTCAAAAAGTCACATGTATCCCGAGATGGTAGAAATGAAAAGTACAACTCTGTAGGTGAAAAATGAAAAAGTTATGGGCCTTGAAATGCGATAATACAAGTTTTTATTTCTTGAAAAAAGTGTTTTTATTGTGTAAAAATAGTAAAAAACCTATTAAAAATACATTAATTTGGTATCCCCACAACTGTATAAACCTGCAAAATGAAGAGAAAAGGTCACTTATCACATATAGTAAACATCGTAAAAAAAACAAAACTGAAAAAGAACAATGTTCTGGGTCTTGTAATGCAGTGACAGAGAAAAAATTTCATATTTTTATGTTTTTAGTGCGCAAAAGTAGTAACAGATAAAAACTTTAGAAACTTGGTATCACCGTTTACCCCTTCCATACATTTATATCCTGGAGCGTCAGGGTATGTATGCAGAGAGGACGCGGGGCGACCTCTCTGCATACAGCGCGGGTGTCAGCTGTTTAGTACAGCTGACACTTGCGGGCAATAGCCATGATTGGCTGTTCGGCCGATCGCAGCTATTAACCCTTTAAATGCCGCTGTCAATTCTGACAGGGGCATTTAAAGCCCCTGAACATCGTTCGGGGGGTCCCGTATGCCCCCCCCCCCCCCGCGGTGAGATCGGGGGAGCCGTGCAGGTGTCATGGCTGCCGGGGGCCTTCTGAAAGGCCCCATGGCTGCCTTGAGAGACTGCCTATCAAGCCATCCCCGTGGGGTGGCTTGATAGGCTGCCTGTCAGAATGCAGTATGACGTAATGCTACATAGCATTACGTCATACTGCAGGAGCGATCAAAGAATCGCATATTGTAGTCACCCAGAGGGACTTAAAAGTAAAGTGAAAAAAAGAGCAATACATTTTATTTAATTGTAAAAAAAAAAAGTTATAAAAGTTTTGCTATATCTATAATTAAAAAGTCTAAATAATAAAAGAAAAATACATATTTGGTATCGCCGCGTCTGTAAAAGTCCGATCTATTAAAGTCGTGCATTATTTACCCCGCACTGTGAACAACATCTGAAAAAAAAATAGAGAACACCAGAAATGCACTTTTTCAGTCACCCTATATCCCAGGAAAAACGCCATAAAAAATGATCAAAAAGTCGTACATATTCCGAATTAGCACTAACTGAAACTACAGGACATTCCGCAAAAACTGAGCCATCACTGAAGTACATCAATAGAAAAATAAAAAAGTTATTGTGCGCACAAAATGACCGCAGAAAATAATTGAAAAAAATTAAATGTCTTTGAAAAAAAAAAGAGTGTAGTATAGTAAAAAAAAAAACTATACAAGTTTGTTATCGTAGCAATCGTACCGACCCATAGAATAGAGTTATCATGTCATTTTTGTTGCAGTTTGTGCGCCGTAGAAACAAGACGCACTGAAAGATGGCGGAATGTCGTTTTTTTTAAAGTTTTACTCCACTTAGAATTTGTTAAAAGTGTTTCAGTGCATTATATGGTACATTAAATAGCACCATTGAAAAATATAACCCGTCCCACAAAAAACAAGCCCTCATACAGCGACGTCGATGGATAAATAAAGGAGTTCTGATTTTTTTTAAGGGGAGGAGAAAAAAATTAAAATGGAAAAAAAAGGGTATCATCATGAAGGGGTTAATGTGGTGATCCAGAAAATAAGACTGTCAGCGTTTTTTTAAAGCACAGTGAACGTCAATAAAGCAAAACCCCAAAACAACTGTGGAATTGATGTTTTTTTCCCCAACCCCCCCCCCCCCCAAAAAAAATGAAGAATGTTTTACAACACAGTAAAAGTTGTCCTGCAAAAAATCCCGCCCACACATACCCATATAGCTATTACATAAAGGCGCAGAATAGGCCGGTCATCACGGCATCACATGTGGAGTTTGCAGTAGTACACCAGCTGCAACAATGTTCCTGAATTTCGCACCCAAATCTGCACTGCTAACTGTGAATCTTGACCGCAGGAGCACATATTCTACGATGCTGCTGCAGAATATTCCATCCTGTGCGAAAGGATGGAATATCCCTCAGGGCTCTTTCACACAAGTGTATATCGGCCCCGTTTTCACATATGGCCGATATATGCTGCCCATCTGATGCATTGGTTTCCATTGCATCAGTTCAGATGGGTGTATTCCCAAAGCGTAAAAATGTCTGGCTGGTAAAGATAGTGCATACAGTGTGCATTCCGTCCAGATGTTTTTATGCCGGCCAGAAAAGATAGTTCTGGAACTATCTTTGGCTGGAATATGGCGGCCGCTGCCATAGACTCCTATGGGAGCACATGACAGCTGCAGGAGAAGGGAGGTGGGAGGGAGTTTAGCAGCGTGACTGCTAAACTCCCTCCCCCTTCTCTCCTCCTCTCCGCCTCTTGCCGGCTGTCTGCAAAGGGAGGGGGCTGGAGCTAGTGTGCTTCTTCTTGCCGGCAGCTCCCATAGGCTGGAGTGGAGAGGGGGAGGGACTAGTCTTGCTAAGCTCCCGCCCCCTCCCCTTGTTGTAAGCCGGCAAGGGGCAGAACGGGGCGGGAGTTTTTAGCAGAGCTAAACTCTCACCACCCGGCCGACAGTATCTTGGGGCTGCGGCGTATATGCAATACAGCCTCGGCTGTCTGAAAGGGAGTTAAAATGGGAATCGTTCACGCGATTTCCGGCTGCTCTGTGAATCGAGCTTTAGGCTGGTGTCACACCGGCATATTTGCGCATATATAATATTTGTTGTGCAAAAGAAAAAAAAAAACACAGCATGCTCAATTTTCTACACTTTGTGCACCATAGAAGTCAATGGGATGCGGAAATGCACGCAAAATACGCTGAGAGATGCATGATTCACTAAGCAGTTGTGCAGTAAAAAGAACACATCTGGAACTCATTAGACTAATTAGCCATTTCAATCAGTGTTTTTTTTTTTCCCGCACGGAAAAAGTACAGTAAAATATGATGACGCGCCCGCAAAAAACCACTACACTCATGCGCGCACAAACACGCATACGCTCATGCCACATTGGCTCATCCTTTTTATTTTCGGCATTAGCAATCTGTAAATTAACGCTTGTGACCATTTCAGACTGGCGATGCGTCCCGCACCGAACATGATGTTCGTCATCAAAGAGATTGGCAGCAAGATGGGCTGACTTAATATGCAATAAACCCTTTTAGTACGAAGCCTGCGAGCAATGGGTTTTAGATCGTTTTTACAACCTTTCGTCTTAACTGAAAGCAATTTTTTGTGCCGGTCTCAGTGGCCGTATAGATAACGACAAGACGGGCATTAATTAGCAGTCCAGGACAGATTAACGGACAGAACATAGAATTGAAGGTTATAGGGAAAAAAACTGTAAGTGAGAGCGGTCAAGTCCACCCCAACCGGCAATGAATCGGTGAGTCGGGTAGGTTATTTATGGTAAGTTGGTCAAATGAAATATTCTGGAAATAAATAGTAAGCGGCGCGGATTCAGCCAAGGAACTCCTTCTATTTCTCAACGTACATTTGTTCTCTATCAATCCAGAATGATCTTCTAAATCCACACATGACATTGTTTTCCTGCGTTTTAATGAACAGAACAGGGTAGTTACACTTTGTAATATATGTTCACTGAAAGGAAGAGGGAGCATTAAATCATTGTGCCGTGTGATGAATGGTCTGTACTGTACATTGAAGAATAAATTGAACAAACTGGCATAGAAGTCAGTGAACATGAAATCAGCTATTAGAAGGGAGCTTGTGAACAAATTCTGAAGCTGATATGCATCTTTTGATTAATGCCCTATCAATCATCCGTAGTGGTTACCTTAGCAAAGTCAGCCTGTAATCATTCATAGTTCCTTTCAGGAACACTGGCAGGGACTATAGGCTTGTAATAACCCAACATTATTACTGATTTCCTACTGACTCTTGCAGAGAACAATTACCGTCTTCCGCATGTTTGGGGCTTTTTGCATTATGAAAAAAAAAAAAAGTTAAAATGAAAAGAGTTCTCTTCAAATAGCGCCGGCATTCTCTTAGGGTATTTCTAATGATATTCTGTCCTAAACGGCAAAAAAAAAAAGCTCTTGCAAGTCATAATAATAGTAATGTAATTACTCGGAATAAGTCCTGTTTTGGGCTGTGCTTTATCAAGGAAGCATAATAATGAAAATCATTGGGATTATTTGCTTTAATGAGTTAATTTGGACATAATTATAAAATGTGTATTTTTGAATCTAATGTGGCTGAATGGGAGATGTGTTCATTTATCATGAAAGTGGCTGGAGGAGAATAACAAAGCCTTTCAATGTCGGTGCAACCTACCTAACGTTCACTTATGTCGTAGAATAGTCCGGAGAGATGCATGTCATACGGAAGTGGAAAATCTTAAAGAGGTTCTTAAGATTATAGTAAATAATATAGAGGTTTATTGCAGTAGGGGAAGAGGAGGGGGGGGGGAGTGTTGCTTACAACTTCACTGCATGTATACAGGGGGTGGAGAAAAATATGGAAACACTGTATGAAATGCATGGGATTTTATTCATTAGCACTGAGCTGCCCTTTTGACCCCTGCTTAGCTGAAATCTTTCCCGCCAAATTTTTGTTTACTTCACCTCTTGCCCTGCTCTGAGTGGTTTTGGGAGCCGGCTAGTAACAGCAGCTGTGGCTCAAACGCCCTGACCAATTGAACCTTGTGGCTCGGACAGATGTTCACAGCAGCATCTGTGTCATATTACCTCCACTTAAAATCGGTCTCTACGTGTCTTATTGAAATATTATTTATAATCTCATGTATTTTATATGGTGTTTCCATATTTTTGCCCATCCCCTGTATGTGTGTTGTCTTGTAGCTCCAGGGTGCTGTGTTCGAAACTTTACCAATGCATCATCTCCTAAGAGTTTATAGGAGAATTTACTAAAGATTGGTCAGTGTTTAGTAACAGTGCGCTGAAGGACGATGCACCAAGTTTATTAAGAAGCGCACGTTGCCTAATAAATTTGGCATATGTTTGGATAGTCCAAGCACCAAAAAAGGTCTCTGCAAGGTATGAGCTGGCATAGATTTATGCTACGTTTGCATCAGTTTCTGGTGTAAATTACATTATATCTATCAGGTCGTGGGAGTCCATGCCCCTTTTGTTAAGCTCCACCCAGTTTTCAAAAAAGTGGCAAACATGTTGCAAAAATGTTAAAACTCTCAAATTTTTAAGTAAATGCAGGGGTGTGCAACAATTTGCCATTTTTCCCAAATTTCTTAATTCTCCCCTATATATTTCCTCTGAGCTTGCGTAGGTTTTCTGATTTTGCCCTACAATCCAAAAACAAACATGTCAACTGGCCTCCCATCAAAGTAGCCCTGTATAAGGAAAAAACTCTTTGGCAAGGGGTGTGATTAAGTGGAGATGATAGTGCAATATGTACCCCTGGTTTCTGTGTGTTATACATGGTGCCAGAGGGACTGGAATACAGACCTACAAAACGGGTCGGGCCTGAATCATCCCAGGAGAAAGAACTCTAAATCTATATATATAAAATTGAATGTATGTCTGTATGCGTGCGTCTGTCTGTCTGTTTGTCCTTTATGCGCTACTACACCATTCATCCGATCGCCATGAAACTTTGGGAAGTTGTTGAGTGCACTCCTGGGAAGATTATAGGCATAGTACAAATATTCTATGATAAATGGCGCAAGCGTGAGCGTCATCGACGGTTACGACCCCCTACGTAGATCGTTCGATTTCCATCATTGCCACTAATTCTCTCACTTCCCGATGTCGTAGAAACATGAAATTTGGCACGAGCATTGACTATGTCATAAATAGGAAAAGGTAATGGGTCCCAACTCGATTATTCAATTCTATGCGCAAAAGAATTAGCGTCCAAATTTTACGTACGGAATCTAATTTTCTCGCTTCCCAATGTCATAAAAACGTGAAATTTGGCACGAGCATTGATTATGTCATAAATAGGAAAAGTTAATAGGTCCCAACTCCATTATTCAATTTTAAGCGCAAAAGAATTAGCGTCCAAATGTTACGTACAGAATCTAATTTTCTCGCTTCCCAATGTCATAGAAACTTGAAATTTGGCACAAGCATTGATTATGTCATAAGTAGGAAAAGTTAATAGGTCCCAACTCGATTATTCAATCCTAAGCGCAAAACAATTAGCGTCCAAATTTTATGTACGGAATCTAATTTTCTCGCTTCTCAATGTCATAAAAACTCGAAATTTGGCACGAGCATTGATTATGTCATAAATAGGAAAAGTTAATAGGTCCCAACTCGATTATTCAATTCTATGCGCAAAAGCGTGCGGAATGTAATTTTCTCACTTTCCAATGTCTTAGAAATGGGAAATTTGGCACGAACATTGATTATGTCATAAATAGGAAAAGTTAGCAGGTCCCAACTTGATTCTTCAATTCTATGCGCAAAAGAATTAGCGTCCAAATTTTACGTACTGAATCTAATTCTCTCTCTTCACGGTGTCATAGAAACTCAAAATTTGGCAGGAGCATTGATTATGTCATAAATAGGAAAAGCTAATGGGTCCCAACTCGATTATTCAATTCTATGCGCAAAAGAATTAGCGTCCAAATTTTACGTACGGAATGTAATTTTCTCACTTTCCGGTGTCATAGAAACGGGAAACCACTGAGGTAACATAAAAAAGCTGCGCTGTGATTGGTTGTTATCTAGATATATAAAACGAATGTATGTATGAATGTCTGTCTGTCTGTCTTCGCAGCAACGCGCGACGGGTAAGCTAGTAATAAATAAACATATAAAACTATGCATGGGGGTGGTTTTACATCTGGACCCAGAGTTCTACTTTCCTGGTCCATTCAAGGAGCATAAAATGGGAATTCCCATGGCCAGAGGGCTCCATCTCAGGACATATCCGAAAAGCGCCGAACAGACCTCATCGACTATAATGGGGTTCGTTCGGTTTCCGCTCAGCTGCCCGGCTTTTGGGTGGAAGAAAAAACGCTGCGTGCCGCTTTTACTTCTGGTATTTTGAACCAGTTCTGCAACAGAACCTCCAACTGCAGTTTCCAGCACAGATGTGAAAGCGGCCTGGCTCTGGTTCAAATAGAACAGCTTTCAGGGATGAGTGGATACAAGTATCGGTGCTCATGTAGCAGCAGTGTTAGCACCAGGGCCCAGCCATTGAGTTTTAATTCATATAGTTAATATGGTTATCAAAGTATTTTTTTTATAGTTAAAAACTGTTTAATATGTGAATGCAGCAAATCTGATGTTCTTACCCAAAAACAATTAAAATAATCATAGAATTAAATAATTAGTTGAGGTGTAGACTTATCTAACCTCTATATGCATTTTGGCATGCTTTAATACAGACACATATGAAGGAGGAGAAACAAAGATGGCCTAACCGGTTCTCTGACTACCTGATGCACATTGTACACTAGTATGCACCAGTCGTCTAAGTCGTTCTAGACTGGTAGTCAGCGAAGCTGGGGTGGCCATCTTTGTTTCTGTACTGGAGGATCGCTTTAAAGTGGCCCAAATTGTTGAATTAGAATGTGCCCATTTGGGCATTACCATGGAAGATCTGACTCATTTTAATGATTTAATATGTCTGATTAATGAAGGAAAGAGGGTAGATGGTGGCGGACCTTTTACCGATCTACATCTGAGTAGTACGCGTATGCCTCCTCTTATGGAAATCCTGAAAATCAACATATTTTTGATAATGTGGCAGATAAGCTAGAATATGTGGAATCTACTAGGTGTTGGAATGTAAATAATTTCACCCATGTTGAAATGACTCCCCTTCTTGAATTAGATCGCGATACATTGATATCGATATATATGTGGTTATGGACCACATATAGTATGTATCAATGTGCCATGATCTCTTCAAGGGTCACAAGTGTTACAAAATACTAGAAATATTGTGCAAAAGGCCTGGGAGACTAGGTTTATTAGTTGGGAGGGGGGTAATTATGTGGATCATGTGTTATAGGACTTAGTCCTGACTTTACCCTTGATACCTTGTTACAGAAAATCGAGTGCATACTTCTTGACGAGCACGTCAAATTGGCGTATATCATTTCTATTAGTAGATGTGTGTAGTTATATATGTGGTAATGCAAAAACTGTTTTTATTTAGGGTGTTTGTTCTGCAGTCATAATTTATACTGATGCCAACATTCCAACTAGGCACCCCGCTTTAAAAAATTCATAGGCAAACTGGAATAAGTTCAGAAAAGAGCTACCCAGATGGTAAGCGGTCTTCAAACCACCATGTCCTATGAGGAACGGTTAAAGGATCTGGGAATGTTTAGCTGAGAGGAGACTTAAAGAGGTTTTCCAAGGAAATACTATTGATAACCTATCATCAGGATAGATCATCAATAGTCGATCGGCTGGGGTCCACCACACTGGTCTACGACCAATCAGCCGAGCGGGCGCATGCTGTCTGCGCCGCAATAGCATAGAGATCGGAGCGGAAGCCTCCGCGCCGGCATCCATCTAGTGGCCGATGCTTGTAACTGCAGGCAAGGCTCCCATTGATTTAAATGAGAGCCTGGGTCTCGAGTGACGGACCCCAGTCGATCAACTATTGATGACCTATCCTGATAATAGGTTATCAAAAGTATTCCACTGGAAAACCCCTTTAATAGCTGTCTACAAATATCTGAAGGGCTGTCACAGTGCAGAGGGATCAGCCCTATTCTTATTTGTACAAGGAAGACTAGAAGCAATGGGATGAAACTGAAAGGGAGGAGACACAGATTAGATATTAGACAGTGAGGGTGATCAATGAGTGGAACAGGTTGCCACAGAAGGTGGTGAGTTCTCCATCAATGGAAGTGTTCAAACAAAGGCTGGACAGACATCTGTCTGGGATGATTTAGTAAATCCTGCACTGAGCAGGGGGCTGGACCCGATGACCCTGGGGGTCCCTTCCAACTCTACCATTCTATGATTCAAAGAAATGCAGAAATACTCAAATACACATTTGTCAAACCATTTCTAGGCAAAGAGACACGGCCATTTTTATCTAAGGAAGGAGCAATAAAAAACACCCAGATTCAGACATTCAGTAGGAAGGCGAAGAGTTGTATAAAGAAGAAAAAGTGAGAATTAAATGTAACTTTCTCTTATCTTCCATTAGCGATTGGAGTGTATCACTGGGAACAATTTAGTTGAGGAGCGTGCGATAAAGAGTGGTTTGGCAATGCCTGCTTGCAGAGTGAAGTCTTTATGCTGTAATATAATTTTCCTCAGAATTGAACTGTAGGCTCAGGAACACAGAGGAGTAATGAAGTGATGACAGGTATTAGCATGCATAATGGGCTTTAATAGACATTTAATGATGTTAAACTGGAAGAGAGAGACGGGATCTCCCACCGGAATATCCCCACACTGAAACGCATTGATCAGCAGTCTTACGGCAGACTTTAATGCAAGCTGCGCGGACGGAAAGTCTTTTTAGGTGACATTCCGGCTGAGCAGAACCTTCCATCGCTTTTTCCCGGAATGAGTGATATGACAAGCGTTGTGTACAAGACACATTTACCAATTGATTTTCCTTTACCTGATAATGTGATTTGAAGACTTATGGAGGGGCGCTCACATTCCAAGATTTAGAGGATGTCTCATCACACAAGGCATCCTGAAGATCCTGCGTACGTTTCCGTAAAGTGACTTATTTCTAACAGGTCGCATTGAGATTAATTGAGTTTTGTATGTAATGTTCAACTCTACATAGAGGATAAGAACAGCGAGAACATCAGAAAGCAGAATGACTTCATGTCTTTGTTGTCTGCTTTTTCCTTCCAGCCCAGCATTGAGCTTTACGTACCCACCGACCCCGGTGTCCCTGCAACAGATGCATCAGCATATAATAAATCGGCAGCACGGTATTGGCTCGGCGTTCGGACACAGCCCCCCACTTATGCACCCAGCACCCACATTTCCCAGCCAGAGAACCGTTCCAGGAATTCCCAGTGTCTTGAATCCAGTCCAGGTCAGCGTGGGTCCGCCGGACATAACTCAGGTGAGGCGGTCTTCTTGCCTTAGCTTGCTTGCCTCTGCGCATATTTGAACATTATGTATATTTATCTCTCTCTATATTTCCCGCAGTGTAAGGGCTTCCTTTGATGGACGTATTTGCGCACATTTTGGCGCACGTGAAATGTACATGCAATACGCAGAGAATAGTACCACTGATGCTAATGGGTTCATTCTCAATAATGCTTTTTGCATGCACATTTCATGCCCGCGCAAATAAAAAGGATCTGCTGTATTGATTTGCGTATTTGCGAAGCAAAGGTACCCTAGAGGTTTATGGGAGGTGCACAAATACGCCCGCAACTGGGCAATAGGCTGTGCAATTCTGTGGGAAAAAAACACATTTGGACCTTATTAGGCCACATAGCCTTTTATATTAGGACGGGGGAAGGCGGTGATTGCATGCACATGTGTTCTGCGTGTGCAAAAAGTACAGTACTATGCACCGATACGTGTGCAAATAAACCTAATTCACTGTGCACATATGTGTGCATACGCTTGTCTAAACAAGGGCGGTTTCACATAAACGTTTGCGCAAAGCGCACGTGAAAGTATCATATTTTTGCGCTGTGAACGTCATGCTATCATGCACGTAACTGCGCATTTTAATGGGGCCATGCAAATGTTCTCTGTGGAAAAAAATGGCCACTACCCAGTATATCGCCCGCCACGGACCCTGGCCAAACGGTAAGTAGCCGTTCTCCTGTATGTAAGATCAATGTGCATCCTAATAAAATAATATTCTTCTCCTCCTATGAACCTCCCATAGAGGTCACAGCAGTACTTGTTGTCTTCCATATGTCCTATATAGAAAGGTTGGATTTGCAGATTTACCTTCTAGAAGACATTTAAAGCAAAACTTTCTGAACTATTTGTTCTGGTTTCACATCAATGGATATTTTTAAATCTGAAAATGTATTTGCACTCGTGCATCAAAGTCATTCCGCCCGTCCATCGCAGGCCGCTACTTCAAAGCTGCAGGATGGATTAGAAGGCAGTTATGCGCAGCATACGTTATGCCCACATACATCATTCCTGTCTGCCCATTGTTTGCCTTGCATGTTTTCCCATATCCTGCATGTCCTACATTATGCACATCATTATATTAACGGGGTTCCAAATTAACTGTCAATGTAGCCTTCTGCTTCTTGTCTTCATTGGTAATGAACAGCTGTAGGCACCAACCTCATCTCCTCCTAGAGCCCAGGCTCTACATAAGTCAGCATGATGTATTTCCAGGGAAGATATTTATATATGCTTCCTGCAGTCCTCAGGTTCAAGGCATTGTAAAACCAACAAGGCAATTCACCAGCTATGAGCCATGTAGACCCGCAGCACACTTTAAAGAGATGTCTATCCGACTGCCATGGGGGTAATATGGACAACATTGTGGGTCAAAATGGGAAGGGTCACCGAGGCTGAGAAAACATTTTTATTCTTTGGTATTTTCTGGTTGATACAAAATGGAAGGAGGCAATGCGGACAGCCGTTAATCACAGTCTAGGCAGACATTGGCTCTACGACTTACAGAGGTGTTCTTCAAGTTGTCCTATATGGAGATCGTGGTTATTGTAAAATGGAAATGGTAGCAATTAGAGATGAGCGGGTATACTTGCTAAGGCTAACCACTCGAGCGAGTAATGCCTTAGCCGAGTATCCTCCTGCTCGTCTCTAAAGATTCGGGGGCCGGCGGGGGGAGAGCGGGGAGGAACAGAGGGGAGATCTCGCTCCCCCCTGCTCACCGCCACAACTCACCTGTCACCCGCGTCGGCAGCCGAATCTTCGTAGACGAGCTGGAGGATACTCTGATAAGGCACTACTCGCTCGAGCAGTTAGCCTTAGCGAGTATACTCACTCATCTCTTGTAGCAATCTAATTACTGCAAGAAACGATTTCTGATTGCAGTTTGAAGTGTTCATTCTCACACCTAGACCACATTGTACATCTAAATGGTCTTTAAAGTTCAACCCCTCCTGCTTTCTGTTCTGCTAATGATCTAAGACTAAGGGTCCTATTTAGAGGAGACGATTCTCCTTTGAACGAGCGAGTGAGGTGACCGCTAATTCCGTCATACTCAAGCAGCCCGTTTAGGCAAATACATTGTTGGCTCGTTCAGACAAGAATCGTTGACAATCATTTATCCTTTCACATTGGCTGTATAAGTGAATTAGAGGGACAGTGCGAATCCAGGCAATCAGACTAATCACCGATACACACAGTTTTAAGTGTGCCCTCTTTTACTCGTCTTCTACATTCTTCCTCAGAACCTGATCCCTTCTTTCCTCATGTACCCCACGCTCCCTACACTCTTCATAAAGCTCTTCATATCTGTGCTTCCGTTTTCCATCATTTTTTCATTGTATAATTTACCGTTTTTGAGGGTTGTGTTGTCTTTAACCCTTTCCAATCCACTGTCTGACCTGTAAAGACATTATGATTTAAGGTTGTACAGCTCTGATGTTGGAAGACGTCCATCAGGGTTCTTTTACTGTATATTGCCAGCCTCTCTGCTGTCGGAGCCTATCCAACGTGTCACCTCATGCAGTACTGGCTTTAGCCAGCGTATAGCGCTGTTGTATAACAGCCGAAAAAGAGTTAGACCCCTAGGAAAACCAGGATACAAATTGGATTGGAAAGGGTTAATGGGAAAGAAAAATAATCTTTGTAGGGAGATTGACGCAACCTGGAATTGTGTTACCCAAATGTTTCGATTAGTTGTTAAGCAAAAAGTGCGCCTCAAAGTCTGCATTAGTGAATGTCTATACATATATATATATGTAGAGTATATTGTGTGACGTGTTTAGCTGAATGTCACAAACTTATATTTCCTTGTTCAGCAGAATAAACCAACGAGCGAGTCTGCGGTGAGCAGTACAGGGGATCCGATGCACAACAAGCGTTCCAAAATCAAGCCTGAAGATGAGCTGCCCAGTCCTGTTGCAGGGAGCATACAGGTAGCTATATGTTTTATCATCATTGGATCACAGTGTGTTATTTTTTTTACCTAACATAGCCATAATGACATGCCTATTCATTTCATAGTATGACTTTATACCGGTCTCACCTTCATGGCTCCTAATCTGGCAAAATTAACCCAAACGTATTACTGTCCGGATATTCATTTGAATGGGTGCCATGTAACGATACATTTCCGCAGCAATGGCTGCAGGGGAAGAAAGTAACTGAATGGAGTTTCCCTCAAATAAAGTTGTTAATTTGGGACAACTCTGCCAAATGATAAAATCCGGCCAGTGATTGCTCGGGAAGCCAAGGAGCCGACTAAAAATATATCATTTCAATAACAGCGGTATACACGGAATTCCATTAAAGAGGACCTGTCATCACTTTTGCATCCACAGAACCGCCTACACCATTAAACAATGAAGTAATACCATTAAAAAAAAATGTGTTTTGTTACACTTTGTGATCAATTCATGCATTTAAAAAGAAGGTACAAACTTTCCCCATGCGACATGGTAATTCCCGGTGGGCAGGCTGGAACGTCTCTGGTGGGCTAGCGGTATTGTGTGTCCTGGCCAGACGACGTCCCCTAACGCTGCTCCCCTCTAGCACATCCGGAAGTGGAGGATTAGCGGTGCTTGTGCAGTTCAGTCTAACGGCTTTGTCCACAAATGGCCAGAAGTGCTGTGCATGCACTGGTCCACGATTGCCTGATGCATTTGATGCAGTCTCCAATGTCATCCTCAGCACAGTGCCAGAGAGGAGCAGACATATTCTAGCCCAGAGAGATCGTCTAGCCAGCCCACCAGAGATTGGAGATTCCCCATCACTGGGAATTACCCTGTGATGGGGGAAAAGTTTGTACCTTCTTTTAAATGTAAAAAAACATTTTACACTCTTCGTAAAAAAAAAAAGAATCCGCCATAGAAGAAGTTGCCGTTTTGCTGCAAAACTCGGCATGCAGTTACATCTCAGGCAAATGATCTGTAAAAGTGGTTCCCTCTTGGCCTATAGAAGGCTCTCGGAGGCTCCTTGTGTGTAGTGGACCTCTTTTTCCACTTGTGTAGAGCTCGTTGACCACTAGACACGTCTATGATGCAGAGAAGAGATTTCAATCAGTTACCAAAGTCTGAGAGGGGCGCATTATTAGGATGTGAGAAGCTGAATGGTCGTATCGATGAATTGTCACCAACCGGCCGTTCTGACCAGACTGCAAGGAGGTCTTGGGACCAGTAGATGCATAACGGTATATACCACAAGGCAACCGAGGTCAGAACACCCTCGACAGACCAGTGAAGAGGATCATCTGATCATTCAACAAGCACCAGCAGCTTCACCTGTTTTGTTGTCTGCCATCGAAAGACAGGTGGCGCCATCAATATAGGCTCCCTGTGTCTGTCAGAACCAGTTCCAAGTGCTTGTCTGAAGAATATTTTTGTCTCACAGCACATGTATTGCCTTTGCCACCGACAGTCTCCTTTGTTTAAAGTGGTGTCATGAATAACAAAACTGGACTGCTACTGTGTGGAACCGGGTTATCTTCAAGATGAATCTAGGTTTAGTTTGGGCACTTACGACAGCCAGACCTAGGGGTGAGCGCCTCAATCCTGCCTTTGCTGTGGAGCAGCACACTGCCCCCTGCTGGTGTGATGGTCTGGGGGGCCATTGCATACGACAGTCGGTCACCCCTAGTAGTGGTATGATATGTTCAGGACATCCTGCAGCCACATGTGTTGCCTCTCATGACAGAGCTTCCAAGGGGCATTTTCCAGCAACATAATGCTTGGTGGCACACAGCAAGGGTGTCATAGAAATTGCCACACTTCCGTGGGCGGTCCCGTCGCAGATTTAGCGCCAACAGAACATGTGTGGGACCATCTGGAATGCCAATTTTGAAAGCCGGCGAGTTTACACGATATAGAGGCTCTGTTACAGTAAATGTGGACCGATATATGCTGCAGGAGACCATAAGGAACCTGTATGTCTCCATGTCTACCCATATCTCATCTTCTATCCAAGCTATAGGCGGCACAGCAGGTTACTAGAGCCTCCATACCCACCCATATCACATCTTCCATCCAAGCTAGAGGCGGCACAACAGAGTACTAGTGCTTCCATACAAGCCGGTATAACATCTTGTATCAAAGGTAGAGATGGTATAACAGGGTACTAGAGCCTCCATACCCACCCGTATCACACTTGTATCCAAGCGAGAGGCGGTACAACAGGGTCCTAGAACCTCAATGCCCGCCCGTATCACATCTTGTATCCAAGCTAGAGGCGGTGCAGCAGCATACTAGAGCCTCCCTACAAGGGGTCGGTTCTCCACAATACATACTCCTTTTGTTCTTATATAGCGATCACTTACTTACAATCACACATAGAAAGTTTCATTCGATTCCGACAATTCCTTCTAGGGAATGGCTTGTTTTTATAATGAGTGCATTACAAATTGGAGACATTTCCGTATGCCCTGTTCCCCAGACTATTGTATTTGAATGTTTCCTCTCTTTCCTCTACATGTTAAGATTTCAGTAAAATGCAAGGTTTACGGTTTATGGTTCTGTGTACGCTGCAAAAATATCATTTTCTATCAATATTACTATTTCTTTAACTATAACTAAATGTTGTATCCAGATCTCTGCTGGTATGTTTAACGTGATCCGAGTCGATTTTGAGCAATTAGGCAGCTCTCCGTCTTTCCTTCTAACTCCCTGGTAATTTAACATTCCCATCTTTTAACTCTGTGTCTAGGATCAGCCAGATGGAATGACTCTGGTGAAAGAGGAGGGGGACAAAGATGAAAGTAAGCAGGAGCCTGAAGTCGTCTACGAGACAAACTGCCATTGGGAAGCCTGCTCCAGAGAGTTTGACACACAAGAACAGCTAGTGCATGTAAGTTAATGGAATTCAGGATCTGGGGTTTGAAAGCTATGTGACCTTTCTCCACAGAGGTCGGGATCTTTGACCCCGTGTTGAGTCAAGTTTCTTAGCCAGCAGCATTGCATGCTGGAGAGGACTTTATGAGTTTCAGAGAATAAAGGGAAGTCTTAGCTGTGGTGCTTGACCTGTTCAGTCAGCTAAAGCTTACTGCAAAATTCAATAAAGTCTTCAGCAGAGAGTGTAATGGCTCTGATCTTGTAAGCCAGCAAACATTATTTTTTTCCGTAGGAGACTTTGATATTTATTGAGTAATAGTAAGCTGAACATGAATTAATACTAACCTGAAGCCAGGACTTCTTCTATAAACCAAAGCGTCTTTTTCTTCTACACAAATTTAATACATTATTAGTTTTGTTTAAAAGAAGATTGTTCGCTGCAGGCTGAAAATGGATTGTTGACCCTCACATGCCTTGGACCACCTCTC
The DNA here is from genome assembly GCF_035609145.1 of Eleutherodactylus coqui. Classification (NCBI taxonomy): domain Eukaryota; kingdom Metazoa; phylum Chordata; class Amphibia; order Anura; family Eleutherodactylidae; genus Eleutherodactylus; species Eleutherodactylus coqui. Next base: position 9,163,598 of record NC_089848.1, on the reverse strand, counting down.
AGCTCAATGCCGTAGTGTCTTCTCCATCCTCAAGAGGAGGGGAGGGAGACTTACCTTCAAAGGGAAATTATGTAGGACGGAGGCAGCGCAGTTTATGCATTATCTCTACTGCTTATAGCTAGAATATAGTAGCAAAAGTCCAAATATGCTACATTGTATATTTAAAGGGATTGTTTGAGTTATGTAAAGTGCATCTTAATGGGTCCCCCATGGGGTAAAATAACATCTAATACCCACCTCTCCCCGCTCATCCCACACCGGTGGTTCTGGGTCTCCCTGCCTACATCATCTTAACAGTAGCAAAAATCCAAATATGCTACACTGTATATTTGAAGGGAACGAGTTATGTAAAGTGCATCCTTTTGGGTTCCCCATGGTATAAAGTAACAGCTAATACCCAGCTCTCCCTGCTTTCCGCTCATGCCCAGCCTTTTGTTCTTGGTCTCCATGCTGACATCATCTTTACAGGCTGCAGTTAGCCTGAACCATCTTTATCAAGCTGCTGCAGCAATACTAGCTGAGTGCTGACATTGGCTGCAGCAGCAGGTTTACGGGAGATCTCAGGCTGTCTGCAGCCTGTAAACAAACAGCACAGCGGAGACCTGGAGACGCTTGCAGGGGATGAGCTGTTCTGTTATGTTACACCAGGGACAACCCCTGTGACTTTCACAGTAGTGTCGCATGTGACAGTAATAAAATAATAATAATCATGAGGATGTATAATAAACACCTTATTAATCTATGATGGGTTGTGACAAGAACAATGGGAACAGGTGCTCGTCTTAGGGGGAGTTCACACAAGAATTGCTGATGAACTTCGGCTGCGGATTTCATGCTGACGTCCCGAAGTAATGTACCGGACAATGTGATTGGATGGGGTTAAACCTAATTCGCCGATGGCGATTGTGCCTGCTTTATGGCGACCGTGCCTATGGCGACCGTGTCTGCTCTGCAGACCTTCAGGTATTGTATTTTTGGCTTTTTCTTACATAGGCAAAATCCACTGTGAAAGAGATACTACGCGGCACGGAGTTTAATAAGCTGTCGAGGGAGGTGCAACAACGCATAAATCATATTTTTTGCGTGCAGGACGCAGCCACACGCTGATTTAAGTAGCTGTTAATGAGTTTGAACCAACGTATTTAAATCAGTGGCTCCTGTTCTGTGTTGCGTGCGCAGATTTCATTGAGTTTCGCTTTTCCTTTTTTTTGTTTGCGGATTTTGCAAAACAGAATCACATCATGCTCTACTTTTGTGCACAAGAAAGGTCCCCATAGAAGTCTATGGGTGGGAGGTGCACAAATGGAACTCATTAGGCTACGTAGTTCCTAGTTCGGGATGGGGCTGTGTCAACCAAACATGCTTTGCACACAGACAAAGTACAGTAAAATACGCAAACACGCGTGCAAAAAAGACTTGTTCACAGCACAAATACGTTGTGCGGAGTTGCACACAATTGCGCATACACCCAGGTGAAGGAGTCCAAACATGGAGAGTTGCCTTCTTTAAGCTTTTGGTTGTTGTCTATTTTTTTTCCAGAAATAGCACCACTCCTGGGCTTTGGCCATGTCTGGTATTGCAGCTCAGTCCTATTGAAATGAATTTAGCCTTGTGAATAATAATGTAGACTTGCGCCAGTAGATGTGTACGCAGTGACCTAGTTTCACCAGGCTATTTTCATAGATGTCACCTTACAAGGGACTTCTGAGACCAAAAAATACCTTTCAAGTGTTGATATAGCGAAGCTTTCATGATACATTAATCGGCAGCCGAGGTGTCTTAAACCATCCTTCCTCCTGTCTTATTTACAGCGCCGTCGTCACCCCCACGTCCGGCTAATAGCAGGATTCATGATGCTCCACGGTTGTCTATCTAGCGTGTGACAGTGCGGGCGTCCTGCCATCGCGAGTCGCTATCTAGAATTGATATCCTTCCATGGAAGGGGGTCTAGGCTGGAGGGGAAGAGGTGTAAATCCTGCCTGTCGTCCGGACTGTGAACTAGCTGCTGAACGTGAAGGCTTCTGTGAAGACATGGGGCCTGGGGCACATTCACACAAGTGATTTGTCACGTCTATATGCTGCCCCTGTGTGCAAGCGACTCACAAGGGTATGTTTGCCTGAGTAATCGCACTGCAAAAATTTGCCCAATATGCAGAGAATAGAGCCCATTGATTTCAAAGGGTTTGTTGCCATTATTCATTTTTTGTGTGTGCATTCTGCGCATGCGAAAAAATGCTGCTTGCTCTGTTTTTGTGTGCATGTGCACACCACAGAAGTCTATGGGAAAGGCATAAATGTGCATTCGATACCCGTATGATTGTGCAATATACTTCCCAATTTTGAGGGAAAAATAACATCTGGAACTAATTTGTTTTGCGAGCGTGTGGAATGGGCCTGCAAGCACCAGAAGTACAGTAATATGCGCAAAAAAGCCTGCAAACGCACGTCCTTCACGGCACAAATGCACTGCCCTTATGAAGGGTTATTTTTTTGGCCTACGCTCCTGTGAGTCTGCCCTAAGAGGCCCTTCACACAAGTGTGAACTGGCCCTGCTGTGCAAAAAGCAGAGTACTATGCACAGACACATGCGCAAATCAACCTCAACCTCGTTCATACGCAAATGCATTGCACTGCGGCAAGCGTATTTGCGCATGCGATCGTCTAAATAAGCCCCAATAACCTTTTAATCCATGGAAAGAGTGTATTTCATGCGCATGTGAACTGGCCCTGCATGCGCAAAAAGTACAGTACTATGTGCCGTGTGAAGGTGCCCTAACAAGCTAGAAATAGGCATGGCAGAAATATTGAACATGACAACAATGCTTGTACGCGTTAGTAACTAATATGTGCCATACAATCTTCTACTAGATCCGGAATTCTTGCGGGGTGTAGGGGGCAAATAGATTATATTGTCAAAGGCAATAAGTTCTCGAAACAAGTCCAGTTGCTAAAGTATCCCCCCCCCCCCCAAAATGCAACTTTTTGCAGCTGTAGGTTCATCTATGAGGCCATCTTACTGCAAGCAAGTAAAAACAGCTCATCAGAAAGACAGTGCTGTGTGTAGTCTTACTTCAAGACTCTCCAGATACTTGTTACCATTCCTGTGGTGTTTAATTTATGGAGTGTTGGCCATACTTTGAGTTTTCCCTGGCTTTGAAACAAGGTCAAAAGACAGTTGGACTCAATTAATCTTCCTCTTGTATTCTGGACAAGTTTAGTGCGTTGCATTAATCCAGCTTAATATTAAAAACAATAGTTGTTCCTCTGTTCTCGTCACTGAGCTGTTTACAATTATCTAAAGTCATCTGTAAGCGGATATGTTCTCAGGCCGTTACCCCACATTAACCCCAACATTTTGCTCTCATTTTTGCTAGAAACAAAAGCAGAATGTTTCCACTTCTCGGGTCTTCTTCAGCTGTTAAAAATGTTTCCAAGTTTGAAAAGTGAAAAACTAATCTGATATCACTTACCAAAACAGTGGAAGGAAGCGCTGCAAGGGTAACACCTCGAGGGCGAATCGACTCGGGATGGAAAAAATATCTGTTGCACATTTTGCTGGAAAATCTGCCGCAAAATCCATGTTTAATGTGCAGACTTTGTCATGCATTTTCAGCTGAATTAGGCTGGTTTCCCATCTGGAGGTTCTATCACAGATCTGCCTAAAATACAGAAAGCCGGGCAGTTGGTTGGAATGCAGACAAACCCCATTATAGTCAATGGGGTCCATCAGATGCTGTTAGATTCCTTCCAGAGACAGACCTGAGTGGCCATTGGGATTCCACTTTCCTGCTCCCCGAATGGAGCAGGAAAGCAGAATCCTAATTGCAGATGGGAAACAACCCTTAAAGGGGTTGTCCCGCGAAAGCAAGTGGGGTTATACACTTCTGTATGGCCATATTAATGCACTTTGTAATATACATCGTGCATTAATTATGAGCCATACAGAAGTTATTTACTTACCTGTTCCGTTGCTAGCGTCCCCGTCTCCATAGTGCCGTCTAATCTTCAGCGTCTAATCGCCCGATTAGACGCGCTTGCGCAGTCCTGTCTTCTGAATGGGCCCGCTCGTGCCAGAGAGCGGCTCCTCGTAGCTCCGCCCCGTCACGTGTGCCGATTGCAGCCAATCAGGAGGCTGGAATCGGCAATGGACCGCACAGAAGACCTGCGGTCCACCGAGGGTGAAGATCCCGGCGGCCATCTTCACAAGGTAAGTAAGAAGTCACCGGAGCGCGAAGATTCGGGTAAGTACTACCCGTTTTTTTTTTTTTTTATCCCTGCATCGGGTTTGTCTCGCGCCGAACGGGGGGGCTATTGAAAAAAAAAAAACCCCGTTTCGGCGCGGGACAACCCCTTTAATTCCATGCATTGTGTAAGGTGGCCCTCATATCAGACTCGGGGTTTCACTAGTGATCTGAAACAGTGCCAGTAACATGGAGGCTCCAGGGATAGCCCACATTGAGTCCGGGAGCCGATATGCATGCTTTGAGTAACAAACTTTAATGAAACATAAAAAGAAAACAGATAAACAGTTTAAGCCCCATTCCAGGGTCACTGATGACCGTGTACTGGTCAGGGATTGCTGAGGATCTGCATTAGTGGTGTTGCATTAAAAATCCAGTATCTGTATATCAGGCTTCTTACAACCCTTACCTGGGTACCAGGGCTACAATTTCTTGTTTTCTCAAACCAAGTCGTAGTCAGGAGGAGGGGATAAAATGAGGAGGCAGCAGTCTCTGCAGCCTTTCCTAAATAAAGTTCCTTCTCCCTGAGGAGTCCAAGTCCGTAGGGCGGTCAGTGTTGCACAGAAGGCTATCTCCAGTTCCTTGCTCCACACACTGACTCACTTCCTGTCTCCTTCCTGTTTAGAGACCCGCTCCTCATTCCCACCCCCTCTTAAAGCCACACTTCTATTACCCAGTGTAAACTTCACATATACAATAAGATAGTTACAGTAATGTATCCATTACACATTGCAAAGAGTAGAATCTGTTGAATTGACAAGCTGGGGATTTCTAATCCACATCATGTGCTAATTTTCATGAAGATATTTTCCCACAGCATATAGATGGGATTTGTTAAATTCTCATCCACTTTGCTGCTACTGTGGATGTAGCCTGAGGACGGTTCTTACATAGAGTAAATGCTGTGGAGTTTCCACAGCATTTACAGTTCAAGCCATATAGAGAAGATCTCAAAAATTTCCTTCCTGTGGAGCCGAAAATTTCCACAACAAATCCACATTTTTGAAAAACCGATTCTAAATCCACGGCATGCTTATTTATGCTGCGGAATTCAAATATGGAGTAGCGAAAAGAAGCTTCACGTGGCACTCTACAGGCGATATAATGGCAAACAGTCCCTCAAGGCTTTCATGTAGTTCCTGTAGCGTATGTCATGACATGCTTCCAATCATTCAATGCTTAAAGGGGTTGTCCCGCGGCAGCAAGTGGGTCTATACACTTCTGTATGGCCATATTAATGCACTTTGTAATGTACATCGTGCATTAATTATGAGCCATACAGAAGTTATAAGAAGTTTTTCACTTACCTGCTCCGTTGCTAGCGTCCTCGTTTCCATGGAGGCCGTCTAATTTTCGGCGTCTAATGGCCAAATTAGACGCGCTTGCGCAGTCCGGGTCTTCTTCTTTCCTCAATGGGGCCGCTCGTGCTGGATGCCACCTCCGTGTAGCTCCGCCCCGTCACGTGCCGATTCCAGCCAATCAGGAGGCTGGAATCGGCAATGGACCGCACAGAAGCCCTGCGGTCCACCGAGGGAGAAGATACCGGCGGCCATCTTCAGCAGGTAAGTAAGAAGTCACCGGAGCGCGGGGATTCAGGTAAGCACTCTCCGGTGTTCTTTTTTAACCCCTGCATCGGGGTTGTCTCACGCCGAACGGGGGGGGGGTTGAAAAAAAAAAAAACAACCCGTTTCGGCGCGGGACAACCCCTTTAAGCATTCTTGTTGGCATGTTGAAAACCGGCTTTGGTTCTGCCGGCAGCCTATCACAGAGCATTTCAGAATGCCTGACAAGCAATCACCCGTCCCGTCTGCGAATGACTGGACAATGGCTGTTTTGGTGGAACGAAATTCAAACTACGAACGATAATTTTTATGCCTGCAGAAAATGAACTACGAGTGACGATTGAATGAGTGTTCTGCTTGTTCATACTGAATGAGCATTCATTTTTGTTTGTTTTAACAATTTTTTAAACTATGATCATTCCATATAAATGTGCCTTAAGTAGTGTAAGGATAATTGCAAAGGAAAAAAAACAGGAGCTTTAACCCCTATTGAGATTCATCATATAATGAATAAGGTTAACCCATTATGGACCTAGCACTGTAAATATACGCCACTTACTCCTGGACTTTAATCCTGCCCGAAAGTAAAAATACGGTGCAGGATTGAAGGGGTTTTCTGCAGAAAATACTATTGATGACCTATCCTCATGATACGCCATCAATAGTTGATCAGCTGGGATCTGTCGCTTGGGGCCGCAACCGATCAGCTGACAGCACCGCAATTACACAGGGGCCGGAGCGGAAGCAGCGAACATCTCTCCTTCTGTTTAGTGGCCGGAACTTGTAACTGCAGGCACGGCTCTCATTGAAATCAATGTGAGCTGCTGTCATTCCAGGTTCGGTTCACGTTGATTTCAATGAGAAAACGTCCAAACCAAAATGACAAACCATTACTGTACTTTACATTAACGTAAATATATTTTGGCAGGCTGGGAAAAAAAATAGGGCCATTAACCAACCACATGAGTAAAATCTCTAAACAGTGTCTGGTCCTTTAAAACCGAAGCACCTTGGTTTTTAGGGGGTTAATCAGTACAGAATTCTAGACTGCTTTATGGCCCATTTACACGTAACGATTGTCACTCAAAATTTGCTCAAATGATTGAAAGTATGCAATAGTCATTAAATCTAATTGCGAACCATTGTGCACTTGCTTTTCGCTCAGTTTCAGCTGCATAAACATCATCGGCCACTCGCTCACTTCTCGTTCCATCTAGACATACCTGCTCAGTGCATACATAGGATGTGAAGCACAGAATGAGAAGTGGACAATTTTCAACAATGATCTGCCTATCTAAACATTCTGCGCGAACACAAACAAATTAGCGGTAACGTCACTCGCTCTTCTCGTGGAAAAGTGGCATTAGATTGAAAAAAACAAACCAACAGGTACGCTTCGATATCATACATTGCCATCAGTCAGAAGAGATTACATCTGTATCCACCTCATTTATGTATTGTCTGCTAATACAGTGTAATCCATAAACCATGGCAAGTGGAAGCACCGGCTTAATTTACTTGATGATTAACTAATTAATGTATTAGTTAATTATTGTAAAAGTGGATTACATGGTTCCAGAGGTCTTGGAGAAAGATAACAAGGGTCTCCTAAAGTGAAGCTGATAATGGTCACCAGCAAGAGTCTCCCTCATCCTCCGATGGAACTTTGTAGACTGTTTGCAGTGTGTTCTGTCTCATTCTTTGTGTTTAGTGCATTTCTTGGTGTAGAAGTATCTGATGTATGGCTTCCTTCATCTGGTGAGCTGTAGTGTAGGTACAGGAGGAACATATCATAGAGAACTGCAGTGTCTCGGTGATATGTTCGTCCTGTGCCTACACTACATTTCTTTAAGAAAGATAATAGGAGTCTCCTAAAGTGAAGTTCATAGTGGACACCAACTGGATCCTCCCACCGATGAAACGTTGTAGAGTGTTTGTAGTGTGTTCTGTCTTGTTCTTTGTGTTTAGTTCAGTTCTTGGTGTAGAAGTATTTGATGTATGGCTTCCATCAGCTGGTGAGCTGTAGTGAACATATCAACAAGACATGATGAACATATCAACGAGATACTGCACTTCTTAAAGTAAGATAATAGGGGTCTCCTAAAGTGAAGTTGATAGTGGACACCAACTAGATCCTCCCACTGATGGAACCTTGTAGAATGTTTGTAGTGTGTTTTGTCTCATTCTTTGTGTTTCATGCAGTTCTTGGTGTAGAAGTATTAAATGCATGGCTTCCATCACCTGGTGAGCTGTAGGTACAGGATGAACATATCATCGAGAACTGCAGTGTCTCGGTGATATGTTCATCCTGTACCTACACTACAGTTCTTAAAGAAAGATAATAGGGGTCCCCTAAAGTGAAGTTGATAGTGGTCCCCAAATAGATCCTCCCACCAATTAAACTTTGTAAAATGTTTGTAGTGTGTTCTGTCTCGTTCTTTGTGTTTCATGCAGTTCTCGGTGTAGAAGTACCTGATTTATGGCTTCCATCATCTGGTGAGCTGTAGTGTAGGTACGGGACGAAGATATCACCGAGACACTGCACTTCTTAAAGTAAGATAATAGGGGTCTCCTAAAGTGAAGTTGATAGTGGACACCAACTAGATCCTCCCACTGATGGAACCTTGTAGAATGTTTGTAGTGTGTTTTGTCTCATTCTTTGTGTTTCATGCAGTTCTTGGTGTAGAAGTATCAGATGCATGGCTTCCATCATCTGGTGAGCTGTAGGTACAGGATGAACATATCATCGAGAACTGCAGTGTCTCGGTGATATGTTCGTCCTGTACCTACACTACAGTTCTTAAAGAAAGATAATAGGGGTCCCCTAAAGTGAAGTTGATAGTGGTCCCCAAATAGATCCTCCCACCAATTAAACTTTGTAAAATGTTTGTAGTGTGTTCTGTCTCGTTCTTTGTGTTTCATGCAGTTCTCGGTGTAGAAGTACCTGATTTATGGCTTCCACACAGCTGGTGAGCTGTAGTGTAGGTACAGGACGAACATATCAATGAGACACTGTACTTCTTAAAGAAAGAAAATAGGGGTCTCCTAAAGTGAAGTTGATAGTGGACACCAACTAGATCCTCCCACTGATGGAACTTTGTAGAATGTTTGTAGTGTGTTTTGTCTCATTCTTTGTGTTTCATGAAGTTTTTAGTGTAGAAGTATCTGATGCATGGCTTCCATCATCTGGTGAGCTGGAGTGTAGGTAAACCATGTCAAGTGAAAGCTTAATTTACTTGAAGATTAACTAATTAATGTATTGTTTCATTATTGTAAAAGTGGATTACATGGTTCCAGAGGTCTTGGAGAAAGATAACAAGGGTCTCCTAAAGTGAAGCTGATAATGGTCACCAGCAAGAGTCTCCCTCATCCTCCGATGGAACTTTGTAGACTGTTTGCAGTGTGTTCTGTCTCGTTCTTTGTGTTTCATGCAGTTCTTGGTGTAGAAGTATCTGATGTATGGCTTCCATCATCTGGTGAGCTGTAGTGTAGGTACGGGACGAAGATATCACCGAGACACTGCAGTTCTTAAAGAAAGATAAGTATTCAAGCTGAAAATGAAACAAAGCTCCAACTGTATTCCTCCTTGTGTTTAGCAGAGATAAACTTCACTGGAGTCTCAGTGCTGCTCCTGGCAGAAGCTTTAATTGGTAAAATGCAGATTTTTTTTTTGATCAGGAGAGGATTACTGTTCTTATCAGTATAAAGCATCTTATTTGAAGATGAAAAGGCTTCGCTGAATCACAGATGCCAACATTGTTGCAAGGCGCTGCGGCGACTGACATCTCAAATGAAACTGTGATTTATTAGTCTGTATTGGCCAGCCTAGTCTAAGTAATCTAGTGAAGGTCCCGCTGATTTGCAAATTTTTCTAAACGCATTGCTTTTTATATACAATTCCCTACTAATATTTCCTAAAATGACAGCATTTAGAATAAATAAGACTAAAAGACTTTTTAAAAAGTGTACGGAGAATTGCTAAGCAGATTTCGAGAACGTGAATACCAGTCAGCGTTGCTTCAAATCTATCTTGGTGGTTCTTTTTCGGTGTTGTCTGATAAGCTGGCGAAAGAAAGATTAATAACAGTGTCTTGTTGCTATCTGGAGCGCCTTGTCGATTCCCTGTAAGAGGCCTGTCTGCTCAGCATGGAAATTATTGATTAAATAAGAAGTGTCATTAGGGACACTAATCACAAACAGCAGCGGACAGTAAAGATGCGGCGCCATGAATCAAACCTTCCGCCTAACTCGTTTATATTGCTGTGACATCCGCACCTATTAGGGACATCCATTACATATATGTGCTAGCAAAGGAAGAACAACACTCAAACCAGGAGCTATGACAGAGACAAAGCCACATCTGGGAAGAAGGACAGAGGGTGGCAGTCATTTGTTTTAAGGATTGCCCACTAAGAAAGGACTTAATTGATCACAGAGACAAGTGGATTGGTCCGACGCCTGTACTCCTTTTGTTTTTCTTAATTGGTCTTATTTCACTTGTAACGAAGACATGGTCATCAAAGAACTTGCTGGTTAGACCACGGTAGACACTGGCCAGTTAAAAGAAGCTGTAGCTGAAAAGGAAAGAGTTGATCCGTAGGGTGACCCAAAGTCGGCAACGATTAAGTGGTTAATCATCATCATTACCCTTGTTTATGAACAGTAAGAAGATAAAATGCAGGTCACCTCAAATCTTGAACCACAGCGTTATGTCAAACAGCCAATAAGGGGGTTCATAGAGGACAACGCCAAGCTGGTTTCTCGGGAATGCAATGTGGAGAAAACGATGTATATTGATAGCCCCAAGACTTCTCAAAAAAAAAATACTTTAATAGAATATATCCATAAAAAGTTAAAAATGCTCATATGTTTCAACAGGGACCTACACATTTCGGCCAAAAAGTAAGCCTTAATTATGGCATGGATAGTTTTTTACCATCTTTTGTAAGGAAATCATGTTGTGGGATTGTGAGCATACACAGGCCGGGATTCCCGCTGAGTTATAACAAATTACAAATACTCTTACCGATATGGGATGCTCTGCTTCTACTTAGCGGGTCATCGGAGTGAAAGAAACGCAGCAGGAAGTTTAACAGTAAAATGCATTACATGTTTAATAGCTGCAGCTAAAGGCCCAATCTACAAATTGTCTCAACTGATGTAAAGCATCATAAATCCCAACTTTACATACAATGTAGGTAGCAGAGATTAAATGCTCCGTGTACAATCACAAGCCTACATCGCACTTTAAAGAGTTGATTGTGTTTTGCTCTACAGATAGCTTAAAAGGGGGTTCTCAAGGCACAAATACTATTGATAACCTCAGGATAGATCATCAATAGTTGAGTAGGCAGGGTCTGCCACTTGGGAACCCGGCAGATCAGCTGAAGGAGCACATGCTGTCAGTCCCGCTATACACAGGGGTTGGAGTGGCAGTCACTGCAGCGGCCCCTGTGTAGTGATTGGCACTCGTAACTGCAGGTTTGGGTTTCATTTACATCAGTGGAAGAGGCGCAATTACAAGCTAACAAAAAATGTAAAAATTAGTTTTCAAAAGTTTAAGTAATAATAATAAAAAAAAATGGTAATAAAAGTTTAAAACCCCCTTTTTCCAATATTTTTAATTATAAAAAAAACATATTCGGTATCGCTGCATCCATAAAAGCACACTCTATCACGGCCTAAACAGATGGGCGTGTTTTAGACCCATTATGATTTTCACAGCTGCTTAATGGGACGAAACAATACTATTGATTTAAATGGTTTTGTTTCCACTATCGGGATTATCGCGTGTTAATAGTACTTGCCCTATCTTTTTGCACGTAGTTAATATTTGTGTAGGAAAAGTAAGGCAAGACCCATCTTCCCGCTTTTCTTACGGAGTTTGAAAAGTCAGATAAAAGTTAATAAATATCCCGGTTCATGCACTAATACGCCTGTACCGGTGAGCATATTAGCGCATGCGCTCTTGTGTTTTTGCCCTCAGATTAACATAATATTTCTCCCCCATGGAGAACATTTATTAGAATTTTTTTTTTCTTAAAGCCAGAATTGCGCTTCTTTTGGCCACCCAAGAAAAAGTTGAGTAAGAAGCAATCAAAAAGTTGTATGTACTCAAAAATGGCATCAATAGAGACTACAAGGCACGCTGCAAAAAATGAGCCCTCACACAACTATGTTGACATAAAATTAAGAGATTAATGGCTTCCAAAGATAGCAGCAAAAATAGTTACATTTTTTTCCAACTCTTTTTTTAACTAGTACAGCAAAAAAAGAAAGATATGAATTTGGTATCATCGTAATCGTACTGACCCACAGAATAAAGTGATGTCATCTGGGCTGCAGTGCGTAGAAACAGGATGGTGGAATTGGGTTTAGTTTTAATTTTCACTCCACTTAGAATTTTTAAAATGTCTTTCAGTACAATATATGGTACAAAAAATACAACTCGTCCCGCAAAAGAGCAAGCCCTAAGATGTCTATGTCAATGGAAATATAAATGAAAGAGTTTGAAAGGGGGGAGAAAAACTAAAAATGTATATAAAAAAAAAAAAGGCCTTCAACTCCTTAAGGAGTTAAACTTCCACCATTTCCTGATGGAATCAAGGAGCTGCTAATATAGCCAACATCACTGGCCTTGTGTAAACCTTGTTCTTAACATCTGCTGTGTAGTAAGCTGTGACCCGCTGTATTATGAAAGTCTATTTAAGGCTTCCTTCAGGCATAATCTTTTTAGTTTCGGTGAAAGAAACCACCAGAAAAGTCATCGAGGATCTTTAGATGATGCCTGCATTTTTTTTTAGTTTCTTTTCTTATAGAGAATCTTATGGGAAAATGTCATGAAAGACAGCCGTACCCGAAGCATATTCGATTTGAGGGAAAAAATTGCCAATCCAAAAAATACCCGCAGCAATAGTTTGAAAAAAAAAAAACTCCACCAAAAAACCCACAATGTTTGTAGGGCTTTTCATATTTTTCTGTTGACCTACAGCTAATCCGTGGACACAACAAAAATGCCAGCATCAAAATCGCCAAGAACACCACGCTGCTGCTGCTGGTTTTGACACAGTTGCACTTTTTTTAGGCTGTAGGTCAAAAGTAAAAAATGAAAAACCCTACAAGCATTTCATCTTCTAAAAGGTTTTTCTCACTTTCGTGGTGGCTTTTTGGTCCCTAACATTTTTCTTCCATTGTGGCAGCCTTTTCTGCAATCTTTCCATTGATTTTTCCAAATATTAGAACACCACTAAAAGGCAATCTATCAAGAAAATCCAACAGCTTTTCTGATGTTTTTAATTTTTTCTCACAAGAAGATGTCAGGAGAAAAGACTTTGTCAAAAGTTTTAGGCTATGTTCACACAGGACGGATATGCTATAAGTCAATATTAAACTATGATATGCCCTACAAACAATGCATTTTTTGAATTTTTTTTCTCTCTTCTTTAATTTTTTTTGTTAGCTTCCTGGAATTTTTTTCATAATAGTAGCCTGCTCTGGAGTGTTTGGACTGTTCTCCATAAGCTGCTCTACACAAAAAAAACCCAAAACATCTGTGAATGACCAAAAAAATGGTACCAGAATGCTTTAAAAATGCAGGCATCATAAAAATAATTGCATGTGCTATTTTTGGTGGGATTTTTTAGCATAACATTGGCAATAAAAATACAAAGTCTAATGTAAAACTTTAAGGGCTTCTTTAGATGGGCGTATGCGCAACCACGCTCACGGCTACGGAGTGTAGTTGTGCATGCACAGGTTTTTTTTTCTTCAACTGTTCAAACTTCTCACTATTCCACATGAGTTTGAAATGAAAAGCGAGAAGATAAGTCCTGCCCCCTCTTCCTCACACGTAGCATTAACTATGTGTGGGGAACATAGGGCAAGTCCTATCCTTTCTCACCCGCACCATTAATGGGTGGGAGTACCAGTAGTAGAAACAAAACCGTTGAAGTCAATGGTCTTGTTTCATCCTGTTCTGTGGCCATGATGATACGCGTCTCCATAACGGGACTAAATCACGCCTGTTTAAGCCCTAAGTGTGCTAACTCTCAGGATCATCATGTAATCTTTAAGAAGATACACTTGTTTCTATCCATCCTAATGTTCTCACTCAAGGACGATAGTGATCATTCGAGACTTCTTACTTTGAGAATTGGCAGGCAGTTTATTGTTGACTGATGAAAAGGAAACGTGATTTCCAATAAACTTTCAACAGTTCATCCTAAAGTTTGATACCGGTCAACAAGCTGTTTGGATGTTTGGCAGCAGATGACACAGGCTGCATGGAAAAGCGTAGTTGTACAAGCTTCAGATGTCAAAGGGGGATACAATAGTGTGAGTAAAAATTAAGGAGGAAGTTCAAACGGAGGTCCATCCAAGAACTCGTGCAGAATAAGGCAGTTTTAGGTTTCCTTCACACACTTTTTTATTTTTTGTGACTTTTTATAACTCAAGATTTGCTTGGAAAAAGGCAGCATTTAAAAAAAAACTGGTATAGGCATTATTATAAGCGTTGTTTATGATGGCTTTTTTATTCACACGTCTTTTACATGTATTTTTTTTCTTGAGTTTTTGTTGTTTTGTGGAGAAAACTGTAAAATAAAGGCCAGATAAAAAAAAAATAATACCAAATATATATCCTGCTGACCCAAAAAACAAGCAAGTCAAAAAATAGGATACAAAAAATGTGCTGTTTGTGGTGTATTTAATATTTCACTATAGACCTACAGCTAACCGCAAAAAATGCCTGGAAAAACAACACAAAAAGTTATTTTTGCCATATTTTTCTCAGCAGAAATGCCATGGAAAGATGTTCGTTGCAGGTCAGAATGGCGTTGGGTTATGACATGCATTGTTTACAGAGTTTTCCCTCATTTTTAATACATTTTTTGGATCAGTGGCGTTTTCCTGAAGTGCAGCATGCTCTAAGGGCGGTGTTTTTTAGACATCTCTATAAGAAAACAATTTAATAGAAGAATGTGTGACTAAGTCCACTCTCACACATGTGCTTTTTACCGCCATTACCACGGCATTTTGAATGCCGTGGTAATCGCGGTATAGTGCTCCCATTAGCGCTATAGCGCTCGAACACAGCCGCGATTTTGAGTGTTGTCTGCTCTATTTTGCCACAATTAACATACATCATCACCCATCATGAAAGAGGTAAAAACATTACATCAATGGTTTGTTTTGTCTCGTTATGCGGCCGTGATTTTAACGGGACACGATCATGCCAATCTGTTTCAGTCCTAAAACACTAAAAAGCTTTTCAAGAACACATGAATTTCAAGCCCCCCAAAATGCCCCAGAAACCTGAATGTGAAGGAAGACGTAAAGGGCCACACCAGGGATTTTTTTTAATAATTCATTATGTAGCTGTCCCCCAAGTTTATGTAAGTCAGCTTGTACTACCTTGGTTAGTTACTTCTTTTTTGCCTAAAACTCCTGTCCACTTTCTCCCCAGATGGTCATGTGATCTCAGTTCTGACCAGCTCAGATCTGCTTGGGGTTATTTATTCGTTTTTTAGTCAATTTCTCAGTGGGTGTGGTGCTGTTACATGATCCACATCACATAAACAGCCTAGCTGTCACAGTTACTGATGATGACCTAACATCTCCTGTAACACAGTTATAATAGAGGAATTCACAGCTCAGTCTCCTGACTGCATACTTATGATTTGTATCCTTTTTAGGTGAATATAGAAGGAAATGATAGTTAAACTGTTTCCCTAGCAGTTAAAAATGGCATAGCCTCAGTTAATGCTATGCTGATGCATCATGGGATAGATGTGGAACTGAAAGTTAAAAAACTCAGCCTCAACATGGTGCCCAATAAGCATCAGACAGGGGGCTGCACTGCATGGATATGGCTGGAATAGACAGAGGAGATCTCCAGAGTGTGACAGGCAATCAGGTAAGGGGTGCAGGGATAGAGATCTTCTCTGTCTCTGTTGAAGGAAACTTTAAGTATGCAGGTTTACTAACAACTATTACAATATGAATAAACCCAGAGAGTTTGTGATATGTGTATTCATGTATTACTCTTGTAAGTAATGGGGGCAACATTGGATCTATAGGTTCAAATCAAACCAGCGGCATGGAGTTTGTATGTTCTTCTTTTTCCTCTGGGTATCCTAGCTTTGTCCCAAAAACATACCAATAGGGTGATTGGCATCTTATAAAATTGCCTCTAGTACATGGGAAAATTTACATTGTGAATGTGGACTAATGTGACCTGTGGAATGTGCTGGTACAGTATACACATCATTTAGTGTGTCCTTTCCAATTAATAACATAAAAAATACAATAATGATGATTTTCCACTTGGTGACATTTTCACTAAAGTAGCAATCAGAAGCTCCATCGACTTTGTTATATGGGTGATTATTTTATACCTAATTTCCTTAAACAGGATTTCTAGGGCTATAACATCCCAGGATAGGTCATCAACATTGATGAGGACACCGGACGCCCCCAACTATTAGCTGTTTACAGGAGGCACTCTGCAGCAAAACTAGCACAGCGCCATAGATTGTACAGTGGCCAAGAATGCTACTGCAAGCTTAGTCTTATTCCAATGAATGATAGAGGTCTGCAGTACCAAAGAAACTATTTGTCCACTCCCTACTTCTTTCCACTCATCGTATTCCATTACACATCTATTTCGCTCCTCTGTTTCTCTCTTGTTGTTATGTTGTCCCCATGCTAACCTAAAAACTGTTCCGATTCCATCCACATCCCAGACTCATTATCCATGGTCCATCACTTACAAAGCATATCAAGAAATTATTACTTTGTGACTTAAGACGTTTCCAAGATTTTAATCCATTCACTCATCACGTCTCGGCTAGATGTTGCTGCCTCCGCCAAACTGGCATCATATTAAGCTGTCTGTCTTGTCTCCAATCCACTGAAAATGGGATTGTAAGACATGCCCAAATTCATTCAGCATACCTCATAGGGCTCCCTGGAGGAACGTTTTCTCTTCTGTTTTATTTCCATACATTAAGGAAACATTTACAAATGGAATATGTTATTATTGTGTGTTTATGCAAAAAGGCAGGATTGGGTGCAAGTTAATTGGTTTAAAGGGATTCTCTCATCAGGTTTATGCTGCCCAAAAGGATGGGCAGCATGAACCCGGGACAGGGATGTCTGTTGACCCTTGGATGCTTAATTTTGAAACACTGAAGCGTTTCAGAATAAATACACTGTGAAGTTTGACTTGGAGTTGGGCTCCGAGTCACAGAGACAGGCCGTGCCGGACGCTCCCCGTTCCCACAGTGTAGACTGACAGCCCTGTCCCTGCGTGTGTATATACAGAGAGAGCTGTCATCCTGCAAGCTGCGGATGGGGAGCGGCCGGTGCGGCCTGCCTCTGTGACTCGGAGCCCAACTCCAAGTCAAACTTCACAGTGTATTTATTCTGAAACGCTTCAGTGTTTCAAAATTAAGCATCCAAGGGTCAACAGACATCTCCCCGGGTTCCTACTGTTGTTTGAACCTGATGACGGAAGCCCTTTATTCTACTGGTTTAAGAGGGGCATCATTTATACTGTGTTATCTTCTGATACATGAGAGTATAGTATATAGCAGGGACGCACAGTACAACCATCTTGGTAATCTTCTGTGAAATGCTCTTGGGCACTCTGTAGATTTACTCACCAATAAATCGGGGTAAAACTGTAAATCCAGTTCCAGTTTTTCCCTGTGTGGGAAAAAGTTGTGAGGCCCCCGTATACTTGAGAACAAAGTTCTCCCAATGCCTCCCCCCCCCCCTAGATTGCATGATGTCTGCATACTATGTATTACCAGGTGATATACCTGTGCGTTGCATGGCGCTATAAGTGCAGGCATTGGTTATTGAAAATTGGGCTTTTGAAGGCATTTCCTTCTTCTACGTGATTTCTGATGTCACTACGTCATCTTGCAGTCATTGCAAATCATTCGTTCTTCAAAAATTTGATTATGAGGCGCAGCGCAATTGGCACCAAGCTGGGTTCTCATTTTACCGACCTCGGAAGGATGGAAGGCTGAGTCAACCTTGAGCCGGCTACCTGACGCATGTGGGGATCGAACTTGCAACCTTCAGGTCGTAGGTGAGAGCTTACACTCTGTGCCACACGAGGCTCTTAGTGTATTAGAAATAGCAACCAATCATAGAGCAGCTTTCATTTTAACTTAATGATACAAGAAATAGCAACCAATCACAGCGCAGCTTCTATTTTACCTCAGCAATATAAGAAATGAAAGATGCCCTGTGATTGGTTGCCACTGGCACCAGAAATTACAGGGAAAGTTGGTGAGTTTTCGATTTTAATTCCGCCAGTATTTGTTGCCTGATGCTGGAGAACGCTCATGCAAAATGTCACTCAGATCGGACAGAATTGTGGATGTGTAGATGACACAGCCAGACAGATCAGATTGGTCCCGAAGGGTTGTAGTCATGTCCCCATAGACCTAAAACATCCCAAGCTAACTATATTGGGATTTGTCTTTCTTCCAACTCCATTCCACATGGTGTGACCATAGAACAGGCAGCAACGATGTGTATACATTCTACTCAAGTAATTAGTTACTTTTATAATAGAAATCGTTAGCTGGTTGTAAGTCGTGTGGTACAAGATTTCCATCGCGGTGAAGAACCTCTTCGGCCCCCTGTCTACGGGCAAGGTGGAATATCGCTACCGATGTTTCCCCGCCGGGGAACAAAGGAGAGAACCGTCAGCTTTCCGAGGTGAGCCCATCTAAAAAGAATCGCGGCAAATCGCAGCATGTAGCGATTTGAGTCCCGCGAGCGGAGAATCGCTATGATTCTCCGCTTGTGGACAGGGAGTTGTGCTTTCCATAGCAACACTATGGAAAGTGTGCACTGCGCTACTTGCGGCCGAATTATTGCCGCGAGTAATGTAATGCAGGATCGTCTGTGGACAGGGGCCCTTCTTGGGCAAACATTTCTTGCTGCTCCATGTAGCTTATAGTATCAGCCCAAATCTTGTTTTCCTTTCCTGTTGACCTTCTTCTCCTCAGCTATGACCTCCATGCTGAGGGCTCCCCGTGTAAGTACTTGCTATTGCCTTGAGCAGACTTGCCAGTTCATTGAAGCTCCACAAGCTACAATAAATAGCCCCCCCGTTGCCCCTTAAGCAGTATTTGTGTGGTTTGGTATCAGTTACGGTACTTTGTCTTGGCCAACGTTGGTCAGATAGCATGAAAAAAGATTCAAAACAGATTATGATTAGGATAACTTCTCTTATGATCCTGATCGCCACCTAGGGTCAAGAAGGAGTTCTTATTGCCTATTCTTCTTCAGACGACGTATACACAAATACACTTGACTCAGCGCAACGGTTTTGCCCAATGAGCGAGGTTGATTTGCCTTTGTATTGGCGCCTTCTATTGTACTTTTTTTGCACATGCAGGGCCTGATCACATGCATGATAGTTCCAGATATTTCTTGTTTGCTCCTGTCGTCTGCCCCTGTCCTGATGTCTTTAGCCCCATGGCCGGTGACACTAGCGGCTGCCTCCAACTAATTACCGCCAATGATCTTCTTTCCATCGTAGTGATTACATGTCATTGGGTTTCCTTTAGTGAAGCTTAGCTCCAGATGCTGACCTGTGCTGTATCTGTGTTTTTGGTGTACTTCAATGTAGTTTATTAGCATGACTAAGTGAATCCTGGACTTCACAGCACAAAAAGTGCATAGATGGTGTGCCAGGTGGAAATGGTGCCAAGTTGATGAGACTCTGCAGGCCAGCTCTTATGGTTCCTATAATAATTCTAGCGAATTCCTCCATGTTGGAAATCAGCAATAAAAACTCACGTTGTGCGACGTACTTGAGACCAGGACTCAGTAAATCTATTCCAGAACTGGCTGATCCCCCTAGCAGTATCCTTCCCTCCTTCACAGGCGCTGTGGCCAGCAGTAAGCATGGGATTTTTTTGACCATGCATTTTTGCAGCATGTTTTGCGCACACAAGTTGTGCGCATTCGCACATGCCAAAAAACACGCAAGCATGCTCCAATTGACTGCAATGGGCTGTTAAGTTAATTGGTTCAACGTGTACTGTTACGCAGTATTTCACGCATGTCATCGCATTTGCGCTCCTCCATTCACTTCTATGGCGACCTTTTGTGCACAAATACGCAGAAAGATATAACATTTTTGTGCGACCGAAATGTGTACGCCAAAATACTGTGAACAAACCAATTGACATCAATGGGTTCTGTTCTCTGCATATTGTGCATCCAAGTATGTGCGAAATACATCCGTGTGAGGCTGGCCTGAAACTATTTTAACTTAACTGCCCATTGGTATCAATCGGAGAATGCGCAAATACACAAAACATATAGTAAAACACACAGTTGAGTGCAAAAATGCAATGGTCATCACGCAAATACGCATACGTAAATGAGCTTACATACGTGTGAAGCCGGCCTAAGTCCGCCAAATAGAAGTACAATAGCATCAAGTATACTGTTACTTTCTGATTAGTTGACTAGTCTGGTCGGAAGACGACCTCCCGTTATGTGAAATATGAGGGAGGACTGTACAATCTAGAATGAACAGCTGGATAGAATTTTGACAAACTTAACAGAAGAGGATGAGAACAAGTCAAAACCAGGGATATGCAAATAAGGGAGATGGAATAATACCTCCACAGTGCCACCTATTGGAAGGCAGCATTCATGCAAGCCAAAGTTAGACTCTTTTTACAAGTCTAGTAAGTTACAAGGCTTGTATAAAGAGTCTAACTTTGGCTTGAAGGAATGCCGCCTTCCAATAGGTGGCACTGTGGAGGTATTATTTCATCTTCCTCATTTGCATATTACCCAGAGGAGTGTAAATGGACCTCTGAGTGCCTTAAAGGGGTATAAACTAGGTGACAGATTTACTTTGTTATGCCTCGGCTCAAGGACATATATTTACAGAGGATATTTTATTTAAGAATGAAATTATAGTAAACGAAGCTTTCCAGCCTCCAAATGGGCAAAAATGCAAACGCTAGTTTAGTAACCACTTGCATTGAACAAAGCTTACATCTGGCAGTGCCATGGTCTTCTGTGGGTTGCAGCAACCTGCTAGCCGCGCCACAGCCCTGTTGACTTCAGTGACAGTGTAAACTCACAAGCAAGCTTTGGTCATGTGATCGCTGTCGCAGTCCAAGTCTTTGTGTAGTCCTAGCCTAAATGTTATCCACAAGGCATGACAATGGCAGCCAAACTCTGGCACCACTCACATGTCATGTACTGGGACATCCTGGAGTTAGGCCTCCTTCATACAAGCGTTACTTATGGAGCCCAATCATGTCTTCCCGCTAGCGTTCCTGCACAGGTAAGTATCCTTTTCTGCACTGTTTCCATTGGCGCGGGACACACCCACACCATGTTTGAACAGATGGGGCAGTCGAATGAGTCGGTGAGCCAGCCTACTTAGTCGTCGGTGTTAGTAATTTACACCCTGAATTTTGCAGTTACAAGCGTGCTTTTGTGCAGACAGATGCGCATTTGCAAACTCCCATAAACTCCTAAGGAGCCTCGGGTGCAAATGTGGGCAAAAATAGATATTGTTGCATATTTTTCCTGGCGGCGAAAATGTGTGCAGAAAAAGGACCAATGTGAATGAACCCATTGAAACCTATGGATTGTAATGGTTGCGGTTACCGTTTTGATTTTCTGTTCGCAAAAAGGTGTGCAAAAGCGGTCGTGTGGAGGAGGTCTCAGTCAAGAATCCCAATTCTATTAAACAGAATACCATAACGAGCCAAATAAGGCTAGATGTACTCTACCATATTTGGGGCTCATGTGCTGTCCTTGTACTTCCACAGACAACACACAGCCTCATTTTTGCCTATGGCGCTATAATCATGGACGTTATTTCACAGGGACTCATCATCCATGTCATGGCATGTCCTATTTCTGTTCCTTTAATGGACGAGAAGTAAGACATGCCAATGCATGTCAATGTATATGTACCGCTGTCCATGTGCCATCCAATGAAAATTGTGCCCCAGTCTCTTGAGCACAACTGGTACCTATGGCTAGTGTGCTAAGAGTTGGACGTCTTTCACATCTGAGAAGATTTCATTCTTCAAACGCTGTGTTGACCTTTTGCTAAGACCAATAGGGGTTACAGACAAAAAAGGCTTGAAGCATAAAATCTGTCTCCCAATTTCTACGTTCTTGCCATAAACATGTGAAAACTCTAAATTGGCAATAGAAATTCATGATGTGTGGAAATAATTACGCTTGCCTTGGACCACTGCAAATGCTTTATAAAAATGTCAGCACCGTGTGGAAGAGATTGGCAAGGCTCGGTCTGTGAGCCAGACCAGAGGTGTTATATAAGAGGGTTTTTTTTTTCCATAACACCAGAATGAACCATATTAAGCTATTAACTTTCCAGCTATCAATACCTGAATTTAGCTGGAATTTATTTTTAATACCTTAGGAGAAAATTCATAGCCCCCATAAAAATGTGTTTCTCGCAAATAGAAAAATATGTAGAATGTCTCACCATTAAACTGCAGATTTCTTTCCCTCTCTTGATCCTAAAATTGCCTTACATTTATATGGAAAAAAAGGGCAACATTTTCCTGCGCCGCCTATTTACCCAGTAAAACCAGCGCAGATTGTATATTAAGCGGCTTGGTGCGAGGCGTTTTTTTGGTAGAGGTTTCATTACTGTTGCCTATGTTATGTATTGTGTAGGCCTGCAGATGTGTGCTTGGAAAGGCACCTGACATCGGAATGAAACACTTCTCTTCATCCCCCTTTCTTTGCCGGGATGTTTAATATGAAACTGAAGCTGACTGAGCAATAAACCGTCTGCGCCCAGCTAACACTGACTTAATGAATGAACACAGAAGGGAATTGTGTCAATGGAACGCTGCGCTACCACATGGGGGCCACACAAATATAGTGCATCAAGAATCACAGTGACTAAGCTTTTTCATCAAGACAACTAAATGGCCACATTTAAAGGGATTGTCCATATTTAGAAAAAAAGGTTAGTTTTTTCCAGAATCGGACCACTTTTCTCCAAAGCTCACCGTTAGGCCGGCTTCACACGAGCGTGACGGGCTCCGCAGCGGAATATTCCGCAGTGAAGCCCGTCACGGCGCCCCCCAGAGACCCCATACTTACCAGCGGAAGATAGCGTGAAGACGCTTCCCCGCCCACCGCCGTCGCGTCATGTGACACGCCCACCGCGTCACATGACGCGGCCGGCCATGTCACGTGACGCGCCGGCCGCGTCATATGACGCGGCGGCGGTAGGCGGGAAAGCGTTTTCACGCTATCTTCCGCTGTGTTACAGCGGGAGATAGCGTGAACGGACGGCTTCCATTGACTGCAATGGAAGCCGTCAGGGCGTACACCCGCGGCATATAGAGCATGCCGCGGGTGAGGATGGGAGATTTCACGGTGCGGAATTCTGCGGCGGAATTCCGCATCGTGAACATTGAGGTATTAGGTTCAATAGAACCTAATAGCAGGGGGCAACGCAGCGGATTTTTGCCGCGAATTTACGCGGCATAAATCCGTTCGTGGGAAGGAGGCCTTAGTCAACTCAAAATACCAGGCAAGGGTCACAGACAAGAGTAATTCAGTTTCTTGAAAAATACCTACCTTTTTTTTCTGAGCCTATGCAACACTTGAAGGGCCTACCCCACCAAAAGCATTTATCGACTATCCACAGCTGAATGGTCATATTGAAAAATTGCTCGCCACCTGGGCCATTCTGACCAGATTCTCAGGAGGTGTTGGGACCAGTGGATTCATGAGAGCATGCACACAAAGCGACTGTGTTCAGGACACCCTTGACAGATCACAAGTAGAGAAGATTGTCTAATTGTCCGATTGTCTGACATGCACAAGCCTCGTGTGTTAAGGCAGCAGAAATGCAGTCCTGAGCTCTTGCTCTTGACCTGAAGGTTGCGAGTTCAATCCCCATGTAGCTCAGGTAGCTGCTCAAGGTTGAGTCAGCCTTCCATACTCCTGAGGTCGGTAAAATCAGTACCCAGCTTGGTGGGGGGTAGTAAATAAATTTCCTGAAAGTGCTGCGAAATAAGTTGGCACTACACAAATAACAAGATTTATTTATTCATTTTTTTAGGTGACCAATATATGATTCTTGGGTTCCAGCCCAGGATTCACGAGAGCAGCGTATTTCAAGTCCACCTAGTAAATAGAGCAGTGGTGTGCATGTCTGATCAACACTCCATTCACTGACAATGGAGATAGTCCAACGATGCCCATCCCCTTTAGTTCCCATAAAAGTGAATGGAGCGATGGTGACGCTTACCCATCATTGAGCCATTCACTATGGCTGCTCAGGTTATGTTCTTCTAGTGATTTTTGGAGGTCGAAGCAATCAGACCCTCGGCAATCATACAATTTTCACCCATCCTGTGGATAGGTGATAGATGTTTTTTGGTGGGATTAACACTTTAATTTTGAAAAGCGATGCAGTGATGTAATGAGGTTGGCCAAATGTGTAGCTCTAATGTGCAACTACACGTTTAGTCGTTTTTAGAAAGATTCTGGAGTTATGTGAAATCAATGATCTCCGAGCTTCAGTATTGCAAATATTCTACATCATCTTTTGCAACCTCAGTAGTAACTACTGGCTCCTCTTTAGAGCAGTGTATAGTCAACAAATGGGCCAAAGACCACTTTACCGAGGGTCTGATTGCTTCGACCTCCAAAAATCACTAGAAGAACATAACCCGAGCAGCCATAGTGAATGGCTCAATGATGGGTAAGCGTCACCATCGCTCCATTCACTTTTATGGGAACTACTTTACATGTCTAGACTTGCATATCTTGCAATAAATCAGTACAGTTGGTTATGAAATTGCAATCTGAGCTCTTTTCTAATACCATATTAGAGGTGTACGTCTCATGCAGAGCTGCACCCTATTGACCCATCTCAGCTTGCTCTTAGCTTAGCTATGTATTCCTCCAGCAGTACTAATGCGGCTACAGTTCTTTGTGAAAAAAGGACTAAATCTATCTTTCACAGCTGCTCTACCGTCCACGGAGACGACGTAGGCCAACAAAGTGCAGATCTCAAGGGAAGAATCTCACATCATAAATACCACCTCCTTAACTAGCTTCCTGTTGGATTCCATTACTTCAGGATGGTCATGGAACGTGAAACAGCATCACATTGCTACAGGCTTCCACCGCCGTGTTGACAAACCCAGCAACAGTACTATGAAAGCAACTACTGTAAATCTAAGATTCAGAGCGCCGTTAACCACTAGTGTGCTAGAGGAGAATGCACTACTTTTTTGTATGGGTCTATCGGTTACAAAGGATATACAGTATACATATATACATATGGTGCACTCTTTGTAAAAAAAAAAAAAAAATCAAGCACCTTGAAGGAATTGTTGTTTTGCTGTAAAACTTGGCATGCAGTTCCATCTCAGGCAGATATGCAAATGATTAGAGTTGTGGTGTGATTAGATGAACGGTCTCGCCACCTGAGTCCCTAAAAGTAGTTTTTAATTGCCAATCATTGCTCTATAGACCCGTATAAAGGTTCATGCATTGATTTGAAGGAATGCTGCCATCCAGTAGGTGGCGCTGCAGAGGTATTGTTCCATCTTCCTTATTTGCATATTACCTAGAGGAGCTTGGATGGTCTGATAAGTTTCCTAACTCACCTTCTTGGTGTTCTCTCTGTAAGGAGTGATGTAACCCCTCCCGACCCACGTCATAAGCCTCTTGCTAGTCAAGCCAGGACCCTACTGCACACTCATAAGGGGTAAAATCCCCTGAAACAACTGTCTGTGTATGGATTCTGGCTTGGTATTTAATTCCCCATCATTGGTCTACAGACCTGTATAAAGGGTCATGTATTGATTTGAAGGCATGCTGCCATCCAATAGATGGCGCTGCAGAGGTATTTTTCTTTTTCTTATTTGCATATTACCCAGAGGAGCCTTATAAGTCTCCTCACTTAGTGCTCTCTTCCTAAGGAGTGATGTTAACCCTCGACCTAAAAGTAGCTACACAATTGGCCTATTAAAAGCCTCTCAGAGACTACTTGTGTGTACTGGAGGCTACCTGTGTAAGACTCTCCTCCCTTAGGCCTTATTGACTCGAGCATTTTTACACAGCTAATTTAGCTTTGATACAAAATTGCGACCATCTGAATTGGATTCCAATGTATTCGTTCAGATAGCCGATTTATAGCCATGTAAAAACATTGCGACCGCGATAATAGGACATTGGCGCGATTTTTTAGGCGACTGGAAGAGATAGGTCTTGCTGTAACTTTCAGTCAATATACGTTGTGTCCCGACTGAAGGAATTCCGAGCGCTCTAAACCGTGTGAATGGATAAGAAAATGCTAAATTTAGCCGCGACTGTCATCCATGCGTTTTTCGGACGGGATATGGCTGGGGTAAAAATGCATCGCCCCCGTGAATTAGGCCTTACAAGAAGATCTCCTATACTTGTCTGTTGACCTACCAATAATCAAGGAAATCGGATAAGGAAGTACTTATTAGGCCTGTTGAGGCCAGGATTTCACATTGTTTTCAGCATATATTGGCTTCTAGAAGTGTACCTGTTGTTTTAGGTGACTTTTTAGAATGAGCTGTCATGTGTATGCAGATGAAGAAAAACAGTATTTTGTGCCTTACATGCAAAGTTATTCACCAGTTTTCCCTTTAGCAGGATTTACCTCGAATGATTAGTTTTCCCGGAGCTAGTTAACAGAGACTACAGTAGCTGCTTTGATGTCTTCCATACACAGCACACCTAAAGAATACCAGATTGCTCTCTCCCATCTTTGTGACACACCCTCAAAATAGCATCATACAGCATCATAGAGGACATTATACAGCAGTAGTGAGCAGTGTAACTGTGAATGCAGCATTGAAGTGAGGTACAGTTTACTAAAAGCTGCAGTCCAGCTCTGCATGTGTCCATGCCTCGCTCCATATACAGATAGTCCCCTACTTGTGAACATTTGAGTTACGAACTTTACTACATATGAACAAACCTGTCAGTAAGTATGATATAATGTCATAGCATTACATCATACTGTACAGCGATCGAACAGCTGTTTTATCAAGCTGTGCTGTAGGCTTGATAGGCATTCTGCATAGGCAGTCCTGGGGCCTTTCAAAAGGCTCCCAGCTGCTGTGGCAACCGCACAGCCACCCGCGATCTTATCATGGGAGGCTGTACAGGACCCCCGAACATCAGCTGCCAGCTGTTTCTTACAGCCAACACCTATCCGCAACAGCTCCGATAAGCCGCACTGCTCATCAAATCTGTTAACCTATTAATTCTGACAGCGGAATTTAAAGGTTTAACAACTCTGATGAGTGGCGCGGCTTGTCGGAGCTGTTGCAGGTGGGTGTCAGCTATAAGAAACAGCTGGCAGCTGCATTGTATGAAGCGGGATCTACCTGCGATCTCCCTCCATACAAAGGGCATTTGTTCAGGCATACAAACAGCTTCCTGGAACAGACTATCTGTAACTGTTTTCCCCTCTCCTCTCATAGACTTCTATGGGCAGTATGTTTCCTGATCCTTCAGTGAGTTGATAACTTGTCTCATTTCTCAGAACAGATATAACTATAAAATTCAGAGCGGATGATTGGTTCAGGCAATGGGGGTGGGGGGGGGGGGGGGGGGTAGTGGCTGATAAGTGGAAAAAGAGACACTTTTGTCTAATAAAATATGTTACAAAGTTTCTTATATTTGTTTGCACTACTGATTTATGTAAAGTTTGTTGATAGTACAGTGTCTATTTACCCCTGAAATATTCAACATCTTTACCAGACTGTACAACATTGTATAGCTTGTTTTTCCTGTATTTGCCAAAAAGAAGAAATATTTGAAAGCGGAACATATTTCTTCAGGTGTTCGCATCCCTGTTTCTGCTCCTCCAAGACACTCTTTCTCCAGGGTCGTTTAGGACTGTAGAACTGTTCTACACGCATGTAAAATAATCTATATATCAAGTACTTCTGTCTATATTACTGCACTTTCATCTCTACAACTGCGGATAACATCTACGCACGGTGCTTCTAGGACAATGCGAGATACATTGTAGCAGTCATTGTTTCCAGTCTTCATACTACACCATTGTCATATTGAGTGTCTTGTTGTAACAAGAAGGAGAGCCTTGCATTATGGATAAGTATATTTTTCTGAATAGATACCTTCTGAACAAGTCCCTGCGGGGGCATATCTTCTTCTTGGGGTCAGGAATGTTATAAGGTAGATTTGACTTTTCCAGGATATTGTGTCTGTCTCTGTACATTTAAATTGCCACAGAAAGCTCTTTGGAGCAAAGTACTGTGTTTTCTTTGTACCAGAGCCAGGGATTTTCTTCTCTTTTGGGAATTCTCGGACTCCTATTTAAACATACAACTCGAGCATGTTTAACCTATTGACTGTTATGTGCGGGCAGCTGCAAAACCGGTGGATAAAAATGAAAGTCGAGCTATATTATGAAATGAGGGCAGCAGTATAAACTACCCTGGTAACACAGCTTCACTTTATCTCAGGGATTCCAAAGGTTGACAAGTAGAATGATAGGAGACCCTGCAAAATCTGACAAACACACAATTGTCTCTTGTTCCAATAACTCTTTTTTTTTTTTTGCTCTTTTCAAAAAAGTCCTGAGTTACTAATATTCTACACTTCTTTCCTAGATGCACAAGGCTTTATATAGTAGGACTGCATATTCTGTGTCCATGTATAATATGTGGCAGTAAGTTCTAGGCTACCTGATGGCTTGTGGAATTCAGTTCTACACTATGGCGGGTTGTGGTTGATTGAGGTTGGTTGTGCCCTCCTCTGTGTTCAGCATGGCTGTGTATTTGCGGGCGTATAAGTGCAGTGTATTTGCAGAATCAGCATTGCTCTTTAGCGTGTGCATTGGCTTATTTTACTGTACTTTTTGTGCGTACAAGGCATGCGTGTTTGCGGTTGCCAGAAGAAAAGGAGTGATGCTACCAGCCATTGAAATGACTAATTAGTCTAATGATTCCGAGATGTTTTTCCTGTGCAATTATGCAGTGTTTTACACATCTGTTAGCGTACTGCGCATGCATTTGCACATCCCCATTGACTCCTATGGGTATTTTTGCTGTGCAAATGCACTGTGCGTTTTTTTTTGTTGTTGTTTTTTTTTTTGCATGATCAAAATGCAGATGAAAATGCTCGTATATGAACGAACCCAACCCAATGAAAACATTGGGTCATATTCACTGCGTATTGCGCACACAAATATGCGAGCAAATAGGTGAGCCTGTGTGAAGCCGGCCATGGAGTATAAGCTCACAGAACAGAAGTGAGTTTTATTTTTTTGTGTTTAAGGGCTCAGCCAGACGGGTGTTTTAACGTGCAAATTTTTGTGCACAGAACGCAAAGGCACAAAAAATTTGTATGACCAAAGCGGGCGCCACGCAAAAAAAAACGCACTTGGATGCATTATTCCGCACATACAGTGCACTGCCTGCTATTCCCTGCTGTGGCTGTGACAGCTGCAGCAGGGGATTCTTTGGATGTGAAACCCCAGGATGCTGTCACATTCAGGGGTTTCAACTTTGGTCAATGGGGTCGGCGGCAGCAGCAGCCCCATTGACGTACAGGGAAGATCACAGCTGTAGCAGAGGATCGCAATGTTCTCCCATTGAATTCAATGGAGCCAGCGCTACAGCCGGCTCCATTAAAAAGCAGTGGGCTGCCAGCAAGCCCTGCAGTGATTTTCGGGGAAGGGGTTTAAATATAAGCCCTTCCCTGAAAATCATCCCTAAAATGTGTAAAAAATTTAAAAAAAAATCTATACTCACCTCTCTGCAGCTGCTGGGGCTCAGGCGCGTCCAGCCGCCTCTTCTCCTGCATTGCTATGAAGAGCTTTTAGCAGGCGGGGATTTAAAATCCCTGTCTGCTGAAAGGGCTGCCCCTGATTGGCTGAGCTCTGTGACTAATCAGAGGCAGCTCTGAGCTGTCATTCAATAGCTGAGTGCTGCCTCTGATTACATAAAATTGAGATGTGCTAAAACTGGAGTTCATCAAGACTTCTACCACATAATTATATATTCTCTTCCAATTACATCTTAGCGTCACTTAGTATCACTTCCGAATAACCTAGTTGGGATTGCTGGACCCAACTTTACTTTTCGCAGACAAAGTTGGTGGATGCTTACAAGTTCCAGTCTGACTTCTCTAACAGACATAACCACACCTGATACTTGCTGCACACATTATTACCAAGTATGTTACAAGTCACGACGAGGGGCACAATTATAGTCTTTGCCAATTGCCAATTATAGTCTTTGACCCCACCAATGAAGTAGTGTGGTCACCATGCTCCAGCATCCTCATCTCCTTGACCAGAGTATGTACCTATGGCCTACCTGCAGCAATGTGCAAATAAAATCTGCAAAGAAACATGGTTACAGCATAAAGTGGCAAACACTGCATAACACAACTCTTCATGGCCAGTCCCAGTTGCTTCAATAGTATTCAGCCTGCAGTACCAACCTGAGCCACTATGCAATGTATGGCGCTGTCTGAAAATAGCTAGAAGTGGGAAAACGCTTTTAAGCATATATCTGTATAGAATTATTTCAGATGGCCAACTAATCTGGGAGATTAGTTGGGCTTCGGATTTCTTCAGTGGGTATGGATGAATCTATCCTTTCCCTGTCCTCATTACACAGCTGCTCTCTACTTCTGTTTTCTCCCTAGCATCCTTCTTTTTTATTTTGCTTTATGTTATTTTGCATCCCCAGAATTCCAGTGCTGCATCTCCTTTTACCCCTTCACATTACCCAGAGTTACTAAGAGGGGGTGTTTTGAGATGCTCTACTTCTGTGTGCATTCAGTGTACTCCTATCACCCAACACCAAATCAATATCTGGGAAAGTAATAACAGTTTTAGAATAGCAGAAATAATAACTTACAGAACTTCAGGATGTCGTAACTGCCACAAATCTCCCAGCCAAATACCTGCAATAAGCGTGAGAAAGCATATGAAGAATATCATCTATGCAATCGCCCCACCTTTACAGTTTCCACATCCTCAAGCTATAATTAATGGAACATCTCCCCTACTAATATGAAACATATGTAGATTATGCAATGCTTGGGAAGTTAATGGTGGTGGTCCAATTTATATTGTGGCCAATATAGGTTCTTGCCCATTAATTATTATATGCAAGAATACAAAGCTTGTCATTATATTCTACTCTCTAATTCGCAGGGTATAGTAGTGCCTGGGACTTTATTTGGCCTCAGTAAATCCTTGCCTCCGTTAGGATTATTTTATGGAATGAGCTTGAAAAACCATCACTGTATGTTGGAGAAGCCATTAAAGAATCACTTCGTGGTCTGATGAGTATGGTACTTGTCCTAGCAATGGTCTAAGGGGTCTTCCTGGTGAGGCTTCCTTCAGAAGAACGCTATGAGCTCTCTCCATAGGAAATGGTGGGGATAGACCAGCTTGTCCAAGTGATTTTGTTATCCATTCTTGTATAATTTTCTCTAGATTTAGCCATTCCACCCCTTCTGAGAAGCCGCTATCATAACGTTGTATTGTCTGGATCTGTTCTCGTTATCCAGCAGTTTCCAATCATTTATTTTATTTACTGCTTGCAACTGTTTATTAGCATCTTGTAGTTTTCGGTCAGATCCTCTACTTTTCCTACTCTTGCTTCTGCAAACACATTTAATGTATTCTTTTTTTACTTAAAGAGGACTTGTCATACTTCACATCAGCAGGGCAGCTGCAGAGCATTGCAGCCGAGGCCCCACTGACTCAATCAATGTGTTTACTCCCTTCACACTCGCCCCGTTTCCCCATATGAGGCTCTATGTGCCCTATAAAGATTATAGGTTCCACCACAATGAGTGGAAAAGAAAATACGGTTTTTATTATTGGAAAATTCTTCCAAGTCTTCTCTTAGTCTTGTCATAGTTCCCAATGTTTTCCTAGTCTTGTTATAGTTCCCGATCTTCTCTTAGTCTTTTCTTAGTTCCTCATCTTCTAGTCTTGTCATAGTTCCCAATGTTTTGCTAGTCTTGTTATGGTTCCCGATCTTCTTCTAGTCTTTTCTTAGTTCCCAATGTTCTCCTGGTCTTTTCTTAGTTCCTCATCTTCTCCTAGTTTTGTCTCAGTTCCCGATCTTCTCCTAGTTTTGTCATAGTTCCTGATCTTCTCTTAGTCTTGTCTTAGGTCCTGATCTTCTCTTAGTCTTGTCTTAGTTCCTGATCTTGTCTTAGTTTTGTCATAGTTCCTGATCTTCTCCTAGTCTTGTCTTAGTTCCTGATCTTCTCTTAGTTTTGTCATAGTTCCTGATCTTCTCCTAGTCTTGTCTTAGTTCCCGATCTTCATTTAGTCTTGTCTTAATTCCTGTTCTTCTCCTAGTCTTGTTTTAGTTACCGATCTTTTTCTAGTCTTCTTGTAGTTCCTGATCTTCTCCTAATCTTGTCTAAATTCCCGATCTTCTCCCAGTCTTAGTAAGGTCTTTATCATCCTTATCCGCTTTAGTCATTTTTATTCATATTTAGAAAAAAGCAATTCCTAATCACTAACAATACAGTTCATATAACAAACTGAGTCAATGTTTTCTTGATAGGGGAACACAACCTTTCTAAAACAATGATCTGCCCAAACACTATTGAGCTATCACACATCACGATGATTCTGTCATCAAACTGCCCTTTTGACATAGCCCTAAGAAAGAGAGAAAACAGCTAGACAATGGTTTAAACCCTTAATTACTACCCACCTGAATGTTTCTCCAAATCTTATACTTAGCAGAACCCCTCGGGCTGTTTCTAAACTTGAGTAACAAGTGTTGTATTATGTGCCTGTCCTTGTCTTAAAGAGCTCTTTGAGTTTCGCTTTTACAGTACATGTACCCCCGGCAGCAGTCAAATTAAAATATTATACTTATCCCTGTCAGGGTTTTGATTTAATTTAATTAGTGTTTTTGCAACATGTGAATGTGTCTGCACAAAGTAAAGTTACTTTGGGCAAAGTATATTATTATAATGGGACGGAGTCTTTAGTTTTTCTGGTACATATTGGTGCATTGCTCCACCTAGAGGTGATATGAAAGAATTACTACTACACACAAGTTTGTATAGATGTATTGTTAAAGGGATTCAAGCTTTTAACCCCTTCTTAACATTCTTTGTACTTGTATGGATTGCAAGGAGCATTCTCGTAAGTTGAGCTCATTCCACACATGGCGGATGCCAGATATGTTAGCAACTGGAACTGGTTGCAGTAGCTGGAATTGGTGTTAACTCCAATCACAGCCCTTTATCGCCTTCAATGCTGCTGTCAATAGTGACTTGGTATCTAAGTGGTTTCACAGAGAGAGGGGGTTCCTTCTGTCATCCGAATAGTCTCCCAAGGAGTACTGAGTGGTTTTCAAGGCAGCCAGGAAACTAAGTGAAGGCCACTGGCCCTACCATTGTAGTACTCCTATTATAAACTCTGTCAGGGTGTAATCGGATGACAGAGCAGTCAGTAAAGTAGTAGTGCAGTGTATTGTTCAAGTGATCACAAGGTTAAATGCCTTTAAGTTCAACAAAAGTTTGAAAAATATGTATAAAACATGTAAAAGTTAAACAAAAATCTTCTTTTCCTATTTTTCATGTAAAACAAACAATTAAAAGTTAGGCTGCGTCTGAAAAAGTCCAAAAGTCCAAACTACTAAAAGATCTTTTTTTTATCCTGCAAAGTGAATACAATGAAAAAATTAAAATATACAATACAAAAATTGCTGACTTCTCCCTTGCCTCCCCAAAAAATGGAATAAAAAATGATCAATAAGTCATACATACCTCAAAATGGTTCCAATGGAAATATCAGGTTGTGCGGCACAGTATTGAAACAGCAGAATGCAGTCCTAAGCTATCACTCACAATCTGAAGGTTGCAGGTTCAATCCCCGCATGGTTCAGGTAGCCTCTGTAATTATAGTGATCCACAGAGTAACTGAACTTGTCATTTTTACCCCACAGTTAACACCGAAAATGACAAACACAATAACCAATGTCAGAATTGCATGTTTTTTTTTTCATTCGCCTGCTTTTCAAAACTTAGAAAAATGTTTCACTATATTATATTGTACTTTAAACAAAGCAATAAAATATGTCTTTGAGAGGTGGGACGTATCTGTTTCCACACATTTGTTTGCAGCTAGTTAGTATTAGTACTATCAAACATGTTTGGGGATTATTCTGACTGCCATTATGGAGTCGGGCAGGAATTTTCCCCCCAAAATGGACTAAATTGTCTTCTGCCTCATGTGAGAGAGACCTTAAGAAGGTATTCTCCCTTGTAGACATATTGCTTGCAGAGGAGTATACTGCGATACATAGTTGCAACATTCAGCAGCACATGGCGTTCTCATATTCCAGACCTGTAGGTATTCTGCTTGCAGCTTTACAGAGTCTGTGAGCCGCTTGCAGGACATTAAAGAGCCCAGCGTTCCTTCTAGTGGAGAAAATAATTGTTTTCTAAAAGAAAAGGATTTCTTAATATTTCCCAGTGCAAATCCACCTGTGCAACAAGTGTTTACCGGCAGTATTTGTTGTAGTCTACGAAATGCCTCCGAGGCGCTTTAATTCCTAACCTGTTTTGTGGTTGAGTCTGCTGAAAGCGTTGGACTCTGCAATAGTCCCTTTAGGCTTTTCTGAAATGTCATCAACTCTAATTGCTGCTTGACCCATTCCTCCCGCACAAGGAAGCAAGGTTTATGTGTCTTTGTCTGTACAACGCCTGCTGTCATTCTACCGGAATCACTACAGCTGGAATAGTTACGGAGATTAGTCCCTGTGGCTTTCTAAACATAAAGCTGCCTGACAAACCTGACCCAGACGTTATTGACACAGTTCTACTAGTTTAGAGGTTTAGCTTGTCTTGTAGGAAGGTGCGAGATGAAATACAGTAACCGCACTGCTGAACGGAGCGCTAGACGTTCTACAGCGTGGATCGGGGGGCGATGGTCATTTATTCCGCCACTTTGAAAAGTGTATTATAAAAAGTGACTGTGATTCTGAGATATGTAGTTGTGAATGGAGTAAGAAGTTGCTGAACGCCGTTAAGCACTTGATACTGTATTGTATAGTCGATTTACTGTCTTTTGGGTTTATTTTCATGATTATACTGATTTTTATCTCATTTACAGCATATAAACAACGATCACATACATGGAGAAAAAAAAGAGTTCGTATGTCGGTGGCTGGACTGCTCTAGAGAGCAGAAACCGTTCAAGGCTCAGTATATGTTGGTGGTCCACATGAGGCGACATACAGGGGAGAAGCCACACAAATGCACCGTAAGTAGGGCTGATCTCTGACACAAAAACGCGTTAACCAACTTGCTTCTTCTGAAATACTTTAGTCAAATTATTTTTCTGTGCTGCAGCGAAACACGTCCTTTAGGGAGTGTTCACTTGTTTCATATTTTGATGCAGATCTGTCCCAAAATCTGCAGCATATTTAGCAGCACATCATAATTTAGACCATTTTTGCTAGCTTCACACACACACATGTTCGTGTAGAGAATGGAGCTAATTAATTTTGATAGGTTTGTTCACATGCACATATTTTTTCTGCGCATTTCAGCCATTCCAAAAAAATCAGGGGGAGTGGGGGTGTAAATGCACGCGCAATGCGCTAGGAGATGCGTTAAACACTGCGTAATTTAGCTGGAAAAGGAACACATCTGGAACTCATTTAGACTAATTAGCTATTTCAATCCTTGCATTATTGTTTGCTGCACCTAAATGAACATGCTTTGCGGGCGCAAAAAGTACAGCAAAATATGCCAATGCGCACGCGCAAAAAAAAACCAACATTTAGTCTGCAAAAATGCTACACTCATGCGAACCAAAGCTGTACCATTACGAAAATGGAAGTTGTTTTGCAACAACTATCTCAACGGAAAAATAAAAAAAGTTGTGGCTCTTGAAATGTCATAATGAAAAAACAAAAAAGATTTCCTTGATTAACAGAGCCAAAAATAAGCCACTCCCTGGGGGGTTAACTCAATTTTGGTAAAAAATACATTCCTATGGGAAACCTCTTGTGAAATGTTACCAGTGCTTGCAATGAAGGGGATGATGCAGCTCTCTTCTCTTTTAGTTTGAAGGGTGTTCAAAGGCTTACTCCAGATTAGAAAACTTGAAAACTCATTTGCGATCTCACACTGGAGAGAAACCGTACGTCTGCGAGCACGAGGGCTGCAACAAGGCCTTCTCCAATGCCTCTGACAGAGCGAAGCACCAAAACCGAACTCATTCTAATGAGGTAAGTGCTGTTGGCAGTGTGGTGCAGAGTTCTAAGCTCTCACTCACAACCTGAAGGTTGTAAGTTCAATCTTTGCTAGGTTCAGGTATCCGGCTCAAGGTTGACTCATCCTTCTGAGGTCAGTAAAATGAGTACCCAGCTTGGTGGGGGCTAATAAAGAAATTCTTTGAAAGTGCTGTAGAATAAGTTGGTGCTATACAAATCACAAGTTCCTATCCAATTTATCTTAAAAATTAATGCCCCCCCCCCCCCCACCACTGAATAAATGCTGTTTTAAATGTTGCTCATTAAAATGTGAAAAAATATAAATTAAAAACAGCAGTCGGCTCACCGCGGGAATTGGGTCTGAACTGAAGTCGTATGATCCTGACATTGGCTGCACCTTCCCAAGATCCCCCACTGCACCATCCACTGCATAAAGCAGATGGCAATGGTTAATCATTACTGCATCAGTCATTGGTCGATAACCGCTTTATTGAAGCAATGAATGGCACACGAGATAATGAGAAGTGATATATAACCCAAATAGTGCCAGTCACAACCACAATGTACCCTACAGAACCAGCCCTCGTAGAGCGACATCAGCAACAGCATAGAACAGCTTGGGCTTTGGAATGCAACTAGGAAAAACCAGAAGCAGTCATTGTGTCCTTAAAGGGATTGTCCCGCGGCAGCAAGTGGGGGTATACACTTCTGTATGGCCATATTAATGCACTTTGTAATGTACATTGTGCATTAATTATGAGCCATACAGAAGTTATTCACTTACCTGTTCCGTTGCTGGCGTCCTCGTCTCCATGGTGCCGTCTAATTTTCGCCGTCTAATGGCCAAATTAGACGCGCTTGCGCAGTCCGGGTCTTCTTATCTTCTCAATGGGGCTCCGTGTAGCTCCGTGTAGCTCCGCCCTGTCACGTGCCGATTCCAGCCAATCAGGAGGCTGGAATCGGCAATGGACCGCACAGAAGAGCTGCGGTCCACGGAGGGAGAAGACCCCGGCGGCCATCTTCAACCGGTAAGTAAGAAGTCACCGGAGCGCGGGGATTCAGGTAAGCGCTGTGCTGTTTTTTTTTAAAGTCCCTGCATCGGGGTTGTCTCGCACCGAACGGGGGGGGGGGGGGTTTGAAAAAAAAAAAACCCGTTTCGGCGCGGGACAACCCCTTTAAGGCTTCTTGTAGATGGGCGACTTTAAACTTGTGCTCTATACTCCCGGGTGTAACT
Source organism: Eleutherodactylus coqui (assembly GCF_035609145.1). Taxonomy (NCBI): domain Eukaryota; kingdom Metazoa; phylum Chordata; class Amphibia; order Anura; family Eleutherodactylidae; genus Eleutherodactylus; species Eleutherodactylus coqui. Next base: position 9,126,265 of record NC_089848.1, on the reverse strand, counting down.
TGCCTCGTACAGCACAGGGACATCCCATCCACGTGCTGCCCAATGTCCCCAGACATGCACATGTGCTAGTTTCAAACAAAAGTCAGGCAAAAACAGGACGTTCTAACTTTTTTTTTTTACTTGGACTTTCTGCCCAAGTAAGAAGAAGCCCGTGTGCATACACCCATTAACCCGTTAGGGACGAAGAGCGGTAAATATACAGCGCTTGGTCCTGGGCTTTAATCCCAGCCGATAGTAGAAGTACAGCGCAGGATTAAAGCTTCTGCTCCTGCAATCAAGCAGGTGGGGGTTGGGCTCTTGGCTGTTAGTCACAGTGGAGGAAAAGGGAGAAGCGTTTTTTAAGAAAATGACCCAACGCCAACCGAAACCATCGCCATATATGCCCTGTAATACAAAACTATACAAATATTAGCATAAATATACAAAAATATACAACTATATATGTTAAAAAAATCTTTTTTTTTTAGCTTTTTAGTTTTTCCCTTAATGAAACTAAAAAACGGGGAAAAAAATCAATGAAAAAAAAGATATAAAAAAATTGGCCCTATATGTCACGGAAGAAAAAAACACAAAAGCTTAAGTAAATAAAATAGAGCAGTAAAACCAACACATGGGTCAAATCCCCCCAAAGTGTCCAGTCTTTTAGGACTGTTCCTTTAGAGAGCTACTTCTGTTCAGTTTTCGGACTGCTTTTTCGGCCTGTAAGTTGGACAGATATATGGTGCACAAGTAGCTTGATGGCCTAAAAAAACAGCGTCCTTAAGGGGTTAAAATAAGAAACAGCCTTTCCATCTTGCACACTGATCACTACGAGAAACTTTGACCAAGCAGATGGAAATACGTAAAGCCCGTTATGAGTGGACAGCAGGGTTGTCTTGGCTTGGACACTAGATGATACGGTTAATGCTGATACAGAGTGGAGGGGTTAGGACTCAGAGTTTCCCGATTGACTCATCACAATGAAGTCCGTTTTTCCAAAATTCTACAATATTTTTAGGTTTTAACACAATATGTTTTCGGTTGTAAATCCTGCACTGAGCAGGGGGTTGGACCCGATGACCCTGGAGGCCCCTCTACCATTCTAGGATTCTATGATACAACTTTTTGTGCTAATTTTAACTGCATCACTGCTGCATTCAGGCTTCATCTGGGCCGGACAGAGTGCATGGACCTTAGTGTGTCCCAGTTAAGGAATATCGTGCCTACTTCAGTAATCAGGTTACAGAATTTTTTTTCTGGCTTTTTAATGCACTTGTATCCAAAGTGACAGTTTGTGTGCAGAACCTGATGATACAACTGTTTCATGTATACTCTATTTAAAGCTAGCAGACATATATTTAGGGTGTCGTATAAGAAATGGGTCACTGTGCCAAAGTATCATCAGTCTTTATTATCTACATAGAGAAGAGGAAGCTTCAATGCTAAACGGCATGTAGCCCTAACCTACTAAAATCCTGGAGGCTACCGCCATCTAGTGGTGTCAACAGAAAATATATCATACATAATTCACAGGTGTTAGAGTTGGATTGAAATAACGGTACAGAGTTTGTATGTTCACTCTGTGTTTGCAAACTTCCCAAACTGCATCATTCTGATGTGTGACATTATTACTACAGCAATTACCATAACAGTTTTCTATCTTCTTCCTCTTTTTTTGCCCTGCAGAAACCGTATGTGTGCAAGATCCCTGGCTGCACTAAGCGTTACACAGATCCGAGCTCTTTAAGAAAGCACGTAAAAACAGTACATGGTCCTGAGGCGCATGTAACAAAGAAACAGCGAGGAGACATCCACCCAAGACCTCCTCCACCGCGGGAACCTGGAAGCCATTCACAGTCCCGGTCACCTGGCCATCCTATTCCGGGTGCGCATGGCGAGCACAAGGACCTCAATAACACTACCTCAAAGCATGAAGAATGCCTCCATGTGAAATCAGTGAAGACTGAAAAGCCAATGGTATGTAGCTTACTCTGTAGACCGCAGTCTGTTCTTGTGTCCCTTCTATGTCATGTGAAGTCAATATGTAACCCCTTACACTGTACGGTATATTCAGAATACGAGGGACACAATTTTAGTATTGCTGATTATTAGCTTTGGCGTATATTCTATGAGCTGCATTCATACTGGAAAGCTAGGAAAAAGGTTTATAATGAAACTTTCAGAGCCACGTCTGCGAATTGGGCGTCAAATGGAAATCATCTTCGAGGGCTCAGTCACATGGGTGTTTAAACGTGCGTTTTTCCGCGCAAAAAAAAAAAATCGCACTATTTAGAACCAATGCTTTTCAATGGCAGTGGTCACATGTGTGAATTTTCCATTGCGGAAAAATGCCTGTAGCGAAAATTATGGGAAACCGGTTCGCGAAACGCAGGTAACTGCAGAAGCTGGTGGTTTTTGTATGTGAAACCCCTGGATGCGATAACATCCAGGGGTTTCACTTTGCTCTCAATGGGGCCGGCGGCAGCAGCGGCGACCCCATTGAGAACATATACTGAAGATCGCGATCCTCTGCCAAGCTGTCACAGCTGTTCTAGAGGACCGCAATGTTCTCCCATTGAATTCAATGCAGCCAGCAATACAGCCGGCTCCATTGAAAGCAATGGGCTGACGGGGCAAGTCCTGCAGTGATATTTGGGAAAGGGCTTAAAATATAAGCCCTTCCCTGAAAAGCATGCCAAAAATGTGTAAAAAATAATCTATACTCACCTCTCTGCAGCTGCCGGGGCTCAGCCGCATCCAGCCGGCTCTTCTTCTGCACTGCTATGAAGACCTTTCAGCAGGAGGGAATTTAAAATCCCCACCTGCTGAAAGGTCTGGCTCTGATTGGCTGAGCACTGTGACCAATTAGAGACAGCTCTCAGCTATTCAATGACAGCTGAGAGCTGCCTGTGATTGGTCCCTGCACTCAGCCAATCAGAGGCAGCACTCACCCATTCATGAATTCAGTCAAAATGCCCGTGTGACTGAGCCCTAACTCCTTCAGCAAAAATGACATGACAACTTTATTCAATGGGTCGGTATTACAATGATACCAAATTTATATAGTTTTTTTTTGCTGTACGTCTCTTAAAAGAATAAAATATCTTTGGAAAAAAAATATATATATTCTTTGCCGCCATCTTCTGAGAGCCAGAACTTTTTTATTTTTCTGTCGCCATAGTTGTGCGAGGGTTCATTTTTTGCGGGCTGTCCTATAGTTTCTATTTGTGCCATTCTGGTGTACATATGACTCTTGGATCGCTTTTTATTACAATTTTTTTAGAGACAAAAAAGAGCAGTTCTGATGTTGTGTATTTTTTTTCTGATGACATTCACCGTGCAGGGTAAATAATGTGTTATTCTGATGGATCGGCCTTTTTCGGATGCAGGGATAAAAATTATGTATTGTTTTTTTTATTTTGATGTTTTATTATGCTTGTGCGAAAACGGGGTTTAAGCTTTGATTACCTTTTTTAAAAAAAATAATTAATAAAAGTTTTTTTGTTTATTTTTACATTCTTTTTTAGTCCCCACTGGGGACTTGAACTTACCTTCACTCCTCCAGTATCATGTGATGCTATGGCAGGCAGTCTGTGAAGCCACACCACAAGCATGACTTGATTTGCGGTGGCAGCCCTGGGAGCCATCATAAGGCCCTTGACTACCATGGCACCCAAACAGCACCCAGTGATCTAATTGTGGGGGGCCTTCCAGACTTCCAGACTCCAAATGGGGCATTTAAATACCACTATCAGAATTAATGGCAGCATTTAAAAGGTTAACACCCGCGATCAGCATGAGTACTGATCTCAGAAGTTGCGGGCGGGTGTCGGCTGTAAAAGACAGCCGACACCCACTTTCATTGGTGTGCGATCAACCTCTGATCCCCCTCAATACAAATCTAGAACCTCCATGACATAACTGAGGGATTAACAAAGACATGTAGTAAAGGGGTTTTCACTGTTAATTTGTTGTCTCACTATTATCCCCGCCCCCTTCCCCAAACAATCATTTATTAATAAATTCACCGTTATGCCGGAGCTCCAGTTTGCCGCTGGGTCGCCATGTCATGTGACTAGTGACATCACTGGGTTTTCTGGCCTCTATGATGTCCCATAAAACAAGTCACATGGGTTTCTAATGTAAAGTCCCGTTTTCGGGGCTCTGATTGGCTGCAGAGGTCACATGGGTCTACAAGCAGATGAACACTGTAACATATGTAAACCGACTGGCCATAGGATGGAAGTAGTGGTGGTGTTGAATTGGCAGATCAGCCGAGAGGTATTAAGGGATGATTTCTAGATGTCATACCTCCTTCTGCTGCCACCAATGTATTATTTAGTTAGCAAAACCCTTTAATGTTCCTATCAGTAATTGAGATTGTAGCTTCATATAAATGAAATGACGTTAGCAGAAGGGATTTATCTAGTCATTCCTACACTTGGGTCGCAGAGACCTTACTTATATCTGCAGGTGCGACAACATTACATAGAAACTCTTAAAAGCAATATATATTAATTATTTAATCATTATTTAATTAGTCAGCAACAAATCTAGAAATTGGCTACAGTATAAAAAGTTGCGAGAAGCAAATCGGGAAACAGCAGCAAACATTCTAGCATTTGACATCTGCGCATTTTAAATTTATCTAAAGGGGTTGTCCCACTTGTTCTGCTGCAGGAAGCAGACAGCTCTGACCATCACGCAGTGGCCGGGATTGGTACTACAGGCTGAGTCATATTGAACTGAATGGGAATCAACCTGCAGTACCAACCTGGGCCACTCCGCAATGTACGGCGCTGTCTGCTTCCTGCAATAAAACAGGTGGAATGACCCTTTAAGTGGATATCTGATTACGTTACAGTGTTTTCTTTAAATTTGCAGCCTTCCCTACCGGTTTCATTTTTGTGGGGCTTCGACAATATAGCAACATGTTTTTAAAAAGTGTGAGCATTTCTCATGTTCCCACTGTGACCTAAATTTGTATTCGTTTTAGAAAGTGCATGCAAGATACAACAATGTCTTTGTGATTACTAGTGTGCTACAGTCTTACAACTTTTACTAATTTAATGTCTTTTCTGTCTGATATTCTTTACTTCTTTCTCACACTTTCTAAGGACAGTGGGTAATAAGGTGAGGGCCAATCCTCTTCTCTACATGTTTAGATCAGAAATACCATTTCCCCATTTCCACAATATTAACTATCTATATTAAATATCATTTAAAATGTGATTTCTCTCTTTTCCTTGAGAAAAGTTGTTATGACTTAAGCATAGTTGGGTGTTAGTTGTGTTGCTTGTTTTAGTGCTTGTTAGTTTTGTGCGATTGTCTATGTTTTAGCTGCTTTGCTCCAAAAATGACCAAAGTATGTAATTGCATTTGGAAAAATATTTTGAATGTGTTTCGTTCAGATGTTAATGGTGAAATGTAAAGTGAAAAATGTAAGGTGTGTAAAGTAGTTGTGTCCTTTTGTATACACTTGTAAACTTTTTTTATAACTTTTGTAAACTTACTGGTGTTACTTGTAATTTCTGTCAAGCAGACATCTCAGCCAAGCCCTGGTGGTAAGTCTTCATGCAGCAGCGAGCAGTCCCCCATCAGCAACTATACCAACAGTGGGATCGAGCTTACTCTGAATAATGGAGGCAGCATAGGAGACCTCAGCACCCTGGACGATACCCCAATCATGGACTCTACCATTTCCACAGCAACCACAGGACTTGGTTTACAAGGCAGAAGGATCATGACAGGAACCAAATGGATGGAACAAGTCAAAGTAGAAAGAATAAAACAGATGAACAGAGTGCTTCCAAGACTGAACCCAGTTCCACCTTCAAAGACACCATCTCTACCACCAATCACCGGAAATGGTATAGTATTACTTCCTTCTAATTAAATGGGTTTTCGAGGGAAATATTATTGATGACCTATCATCAGGATAGGTCATCAATAGTTGATCGGCTGGGATCCGTCACTCAGGACCCCAACTGATCAGCTGAGCAGGCGCATGCTGTCAGCGCCGCAATAACACAGAGGTCAGATCAAAAGCCTCTGCGGCAACCTCTGTGTAGTGGCCAGCGCTTGTAACTTTAGGCATGGCTCTTGATTAAATCAATGGGAGACATGCCTGCAGTTACAAGCGCTGGCCACTATACGGAGGCTGGCGCAGAGGCTTTCGCTCCGACCTCTGTGTTATTGCTGCGCTGACAGGATGCGTCCACTCAGCTGATCGGTTGGGGTCCCAAGCGAAGGACCCCAGCCGATCAACTATTGATGACCTATCCTGATGATAGGTAAATACTATTCTCCCTGGAAAACCCCTTTAACAGTTCATGTATTACCAACCAAAACTTCAATGCTTTCTTTCTTTTAAATTCGCTTTATTTTGAAAAGAGCATTGCAAAATACAGAATGAAGAAAAAGGTTTAAGTTTGGTACATCCTTGTTCGTATATGGTTACTCCATTATGATTAAACCTATTCAATGCTTTCTTATTCCTTTGCGTTGTGTTAACTGAAAATTAATGTGCTTGCTTTTTTTTTTCTCTAGGTTTGCAGTTGGGTAGCAACATAAATTTGGGAGGATCCATGGCTGCACTTCCAAACAGGAATGAACTTTCAAGCACGGACATCACGGTACTGAATATTTTGAACAACAGAAGGGACAGCAATACAAGCTCAATCAGTTCTGCGTATTTAAGCAGTCGAAGGTCTTCTGGAATTTCGCCGTGCTTTTCTAGTCGAAGATCCAGTGAAGCTTCCCAGGCAGAAGTAAGACTTCAGAATATAAGTGTTGCCGATTCCTATGATCCCATATCCACTGATGCCTCAAGGAGATCTAGTGAATCCAGTCAGTGTGATGGGCTACCAAGCCTCCTAAGTCTAACTCCTGCACAGCAATACAGGTTAAAAGCAAAATATGCTGCTGCTACAGGTGGTCCACCACCAACACCACTGCCAAACATGGACATGATAAGTCTGAAGACTAGAATGGCATTGCTGGGTGATACTAGAGATTGTCGATTATCTCCTCTTTCATCAAATGTACCTAGAAGGTGTAGTGATGGTGGAGTAGGCACTTTTGGAAGAAGACATTTCATATCCAATGAGCTTCAAGGGAATGCAATGCGAAGAGCAAGTGATCCTGTAAAAATAGTTTCTGCTAACTTGTCTACTGGTAGAGTTCAGCGGTTCAATAGCCTAAACAGTATCAGCAGTCACGATGTGGCTCCGCCTATGGAAAGACGCAATTTAGCCCTACAAAACTATACCCGAAGTGTGTATTCTCCATGTCCTCCCAGTATAAGCGAAAATGTTGCCCTGGAGGCCATGATCATGGAAGCAGAAGGAAATCTGGATGATGAAGATTTCTTACCAGATGATATGGTTCAGTACCTTAATATGCAAAACCAAAGCCTGTATGAAAACTCACAAATTAATGAGTCGGACAAACTGCAAAACAATGCAACAACAGCAAGGAATATTGCCAACTATGACCAATCCCAAATGAATAATAACTCCTATAATCAAGCTTTCCAAAATGTGGATCAGGCCGACCAAGTAAATAGTAAAAATGACCTTCCTATACAATGGAATGAAGTTACCTCAGGCAGTGCGGAGCACTCCCCTTCCAGACTTAGGTATGGACATCGTTTAATTACACAACAGAATAGAGCTTTTGGAGCATACAACAATATGATGGTCCAGCAGCAAATTCTGTCAAAAAATGGACAATCACAACTAAGAGGATATCAAAATATGCAAAACAATCCTCAACCTTTACAACAAAATCTTAATCTCTACAGTAATTCACTGTCTATCAAAGATCAATATCCAGTAACAGGCAATGCTTACAATCCAGCAATCCGGGGGCAGAAGTTTACAGGGAGCAATCAAATTAATAATGGTCAGCAGAACATTGTACCATCCATGCACTATACAGAGCATTCATCTAACGCAGCCGACATAGTCCAGAATCAGAATCTTCTAAACCAAGAATATCTGCAGCAATTCGCAGCTGAACATATGATCCACGGCACGTATTTCTTAGGAGCGAATCGATCTAATCAGACATCCTCCGTATGTCCAAACAATCACAATGTCGAAGCTACGCAGACCTTCCTATCGACCTCACAGCCCGGTGGTAATCAACAGGTTAGAAATTACCAGTCATGTGCAAGCAACCAACAAATCTACAAAGCCAATGGTATTAAACTAGAAGTGCAGCCACAGCAACATTGTGCCAATCCACAGAACTATTTGGGTCAGTTCTATGACCAAACCATGGGATACACTCAACAACGGGTGAAACCAAGCTCTCACGCTATAACAGAAGCTAACTGTCTCCTAGAAGAGAGCAGTAATACCAATGCATCGGAGCTTCTCTCGCCAGGAGCTAACCAAGTGACCAGCACAGTAAATAATATTGATGGCAGTAGTTTAGATGGGGTGCAAATTGATTTTGATGCCATTATAGATGATGGGGATCATGCCAGCTTAATTTCAGGAGCTCTTAGCCCTAGCATCATCCAAAATCTGTCACGGAATTCATCACGTCTTACCACACCTCGAGCGTCTCTTACCTTCCCAACCTTGCCAGTGAGCACCAGTAACATGGCCATCGGGGACATGAGTTCATTGCTAACCTCACTTGCAGAAGAAAGCAAGTTTCTTGCTATTATGCAATAGACTGGAGACTAGAACAAATTTATATGGAGCAAGCAACTCATTTTATATGTATGTACGTATTTTAGCAATTTTATCCCTAAGAATTGGGATACATTCCAAGTATGTTCCTTTTATGGAATAAAGACTCAAAACCCTAAAGTGTTGTAGGGAGAAATAGTCTTCCATTTCAATTTTCAGATCAGTATTGGCAACACAAAACCATGTATTTTTTATTATTATTATTTTTTTGTTTTTTTCGAATGCGTCTATACGCCTTTTGTTCTTTAGTGTATGACAACATAATGTGTAATGTCTGTGCATGTTTGACCTGTAAAAAAAGGCTTAATTATGTTTAGTTGTTCCGTTTAGTCGATTAGAAAATTGGTATTGTATAAAGTGTATTGTGTTTGGGAAATCATGACCTAGTTGCTGTCATACTCATAGCCATAGTGACTACTTTGCCCACTTGAATACACCTGTTCATATCACATACTGTATGTCCTCATCTAGTTACTAAAAGTTACAACTTCTAATTCTGCACAGTTACTATAGAGGAGAATTTACGTGTGAGTATTACCGGAGGTTGCATGAAATAATGGCTTTATGGGCGGCTCATCCCGGGTTCTTTTGTAAAATGTTGCTTTTTTTGTTTCTTTTCTATGACACTTACAGATATTTTCGATTGATATTTTAACCAAGAAATTAACCAAGTTCATTATTTAGAAAGGGGCACCTTTTTTTTTTTTTTCTCAAGCAATCAATATGTCTTGCCATGCCAACGGATTGTCGTTAGGACTCGTCGTAGGCCACACCTCTACTGACACTGATACTTGTGCTTATGTCTTAATTCGTGAAGAAGCAAACTTTTTGTAGAAAGGGAAGTATCCACTTTTAATTAGTAGAATTATTCTTACGTGTATTATGTATGGTACTCTTGTATATGGTGGAACGGTACAGTACTTGACTTCAAGTAGCACTGTGGACTTTATTTCCCAAAGAGACTGAGTTTGAATTTTGTTAAGGCTTTCTAAAGGGTACTATGTTTTTGCTCACGCTATTTTGTACTTTGCCTATAGTCTATTGTGTTGTTCATAACATATCAGCATTTTAGTACATTCTTGAAATGTATGTGCCTTATGTTTGTTTTTGGGGTTTTTTTGTACTTTTTTGGGGGGACCAAGAATATTGCCAAATCTGTCATCCTACTACAGTTTTCAGTCTGCGAATTAGCATGCCACTTGTTTCATATCTAAAACGTCTTCTTTCCATGACTGCTCATGTAAGACTTTAAAGAATGGCCTTTGTATGGTGCATCCTGAAAAAAAATGTAAGATAGAATTAAGTAATTTTTATTTGTCACTTTTTGTTTTTTTACAAATGTTTTTGTATTGAAACGTGTACTCTTATTTTTGTTTCCTTTCATTTTTTTTTTGTACTGTGTAAATATATTAAAGTGCGTTAGGATAGGAGTATGAATTTATAGGCCTGCTAGCCATAGTTCAATACAGATATTCAACAGCTGCGGATCCAATAATCTAAATCCTTGGACCAGCCGATGGATCTGTAGCATTATGTACACAATAAATGTACTTTTTGCTGTCAGAACCACTTAGCTTTTTGTAACAAAAATAAAAAAACAAAAACAAAAAAAATTCTTACCTTAATAAAAAGAACTTTGTAATTATCCATGTTTGTTACTGTCTCCTTGCACATGACACACAATCAAGAAGTACTTTTTAAGATATGATCCACATGGCTGTTTAGTTGGTAACCCAAACCTCCGACTCTAACTCCTACATTTTCCCAGACTCTGACTCCTTCATATAGGACTCATGTATTTTCAGTGATACATTTACTATATTAATACACATACATAGTATGCTAGGCTGAAAAAAGACAAATGTCCATCCAGCTCAGCCTGTTTCCACCCCCCCTTATTGCATCCGGCTTTTCATCACCATTCTGATAAAATAATCAAGCTATTTAGATAGAACATAGAATATATTTGTGGGAATACAATTTTCTATTGTTGTATGAATAGAACATATATTTATAGGACATTTCAAAACATTCCGAAATTCCTATGAAAGGAAATATGCAACAAATTCTGCATTGAATTAATTATATATGCAGGGGGTGGACAAAAATATGAAAACACTGTACGAAATGCATGCCTTAGAATCGGTCACACCATGTCTTATTGAAATATGATTCCTAATGCCATGTAACTTAAGTGGAGGTAATATGACACAGATGCTGCCGGGTAGAAGTCACCATCTGCCTGGGCAACAAGGCTGGCTCCAAAACAACCCAGAGCAGGGCAAGAGGTGAAGTAAATGCAAATTTGATGGGAAAGCTCTCAACAAAGCAGTGTTCAATATATATATATATATATATATATATATATATATATATATATATATATATATATATATATATATCCTGCAGCTTTTTAAGTCCCTGCAGCATTAGTTGCCTCCAAATAATTCCCAAACCGTTGTCCCTCTAGGTGTTTCTTGAGATTGGGGAACAGATGGTAGTCAGATGGAGCCAGGTCGGGTGAATAGGGTGGGTGGGGCATCAATTGAAACTCTAAGGAGGTCATTTTTGCAATACTGGCACCAGCAGTGTGTGATGGGGCATGGTAATGCAACAGGTTGACACCTTTGGAGAGCTTTCCTCAATGATTTTCCTTAATATTTTGTCTCAGCTTTGTCAATAATGAACAGTAATATGTTGCATTGATGGTTGAACCGCTTGGGAGGTCGGTCACGAGCAGAACTCCCTTCTTATCCCAAAAAATGGTTGCCATTTGCATCTGCGCTGACCCTTGCACACAGAAGCTCTTTGGCCTGGGAGAACCACTGTGCCTCCATTCCTTAGACTGATCTTTTGTCTCTGGATCATAACAGTAGATCCATGTCTCATCACCAGTTACCAGTTTGTGCAGAAAATCTAATTACTTGAAAAAGGTTCCAAAACAGCCACCGGTGTCTCCACACATCTCGTCTTCTGTTCGGGATCCACTTGGCTGTAAGCTTTCTCATTCCCAACTCTCTCATGGGATATCCCCAGATATGTAGCAACACTTTTGGCTGATATTCGGTGGTCCTCCATGATCATATCATGGATGGCTTTCACATTTGCAGGCTAGGAGACAGAGACTGTCCTTCCACTGAGTTTATCACTTTCAACACCGAAATTACGAGTTTTAAGAACTGTTGCATATGAAGGGCCACTGTCATCCAAAGTCTGTGACATTTCATCCTGGATCTGCTTTGCATCTTTCCCTTGGAGGAGCAGGAACTTGATTATGGTGCTATGCTCTTCCACACTTAACATCTTTGTTCACTTTGCCCTGAAAAAAAAAGATAAATTAAAATCATAAGTAGGTATATTTTACCATCTCCTCCATGATGGGACCCTAACTCCGACTCCACAGCCTTGGTGATGCATAAGTGAATCATTGCTTTATATCCAGTGATAAGAGGGCTTGCTTGGCACATACAACAAGGTGTAGATCCTTCCTATAGGATCACTACTATTTTAAAGGAATAGAAAAAATTGTTCTGACTCTTGCTAATATGGCTGAGTTTATTTTTGCATGTTGTATGGATGCATCCGTGCTGCAAAATCTGCTTTCAATATCTGCTATTCAGTACAAAATTGTAACAGATTTTACTAGGAATTTAGCAGAAGAACACACAATCGCCAAACTCTTATATTTCAGGATAACATTATTGCACATTGCATGCCATTCTGTTCCACCACCAGCTATCGGCTTCACATGCTTGTAATCAGCATCTTACCCTTGGAATAAGTTTGGAGGAAAAGTCTTATTACCCTAATTATCTCTCCACTTTCCCTTCCCTCAGTAGCTCGGAAATCCGAAATTGTCCATATCATTTAAATATCTGATCACCTAGGTGGCAGCAGCTTGAAGCATTACCACCTGCTTGCAGCAACGACACCCAGCATCACCCATCCATCTCTAGTCTTATGTGCATATGACTTGTGTTCCAATCACACTTGCATTGATGGGTTTAAGATTTCCATAAATTTTGATGGCAAAAATAGCCCAATATGCAACAAATTCCTTACATATAGTATCATATTCTTAACTAGAGATGAGCGAACACCAAAATGTTCGGGTGTTCGTTATTCGTAACGAACTTCCCGTGATGCTCGAGGGTTCGTTTCGAACAACGAACCCCATTGAAGTCAATGGGCGACCAGAACATTTTTGTATTTCGCCGATGCTCGCTAAGGTTTTCATGTGTGAAAATCTGGGCAATTCAGGAAAGTGATGGGAATGACACAGTGACGGATAGGGCAGGCGAGGGGCTACATGTTGGGCTGCATCTCAAGTTCCCAGGTCCCACTATTAAGCCACAATACCGGCAAGAGTGGGCCCCCCCCCTCCCAACAACTTTTACTTCTGAAAAGCCCTCATTAGCATGGCATACCTTTGCTAAGCACCACACTACCTCCAACAAAGCACAATCACTGCCTGCATGACACTCCACTGACACTTCTCCTGGGTTACATGCTGCCCAACCGCCCCCCCTCCCCCCCCCACAGCGCACACCAAAGTGTCCCTGCGCAGCCTTCAGCTGCCCTCATGCCACACCACGCTCATGTCTATTTAGAATTGCGTCTGCCATGACGAGGGACCGCAGGCACACACTGCAGAGGTTGGCACGGCTAGGCAGCGACCCTCTTTAAAAGTGGCGGAGCGATAGCCCACAATGCTGTACAGAAGCAATGAGAAATAGAATCCTGTGCCACCGCCATCAGGAGCTGCACACGTGGGCATAGCAATGGGGAACCTATGTGCCACACACTATTCATTCTGTCAAGGTGTCTGCATGCCCCAGTCAGACCGGGCTTTTTAATTCATAGACACAGGCAGGTACAACTCCCTATTGTGAAGTCCCTGTCGACCCACAGCATGGGTGGCTCCCTGGAACCCACCGGCGGTACACAGAAATATCCCATTGCATTGCCCAACACAGCTGAGGTAGTAATGTCGTGCTTAATGCAGGTGGGCTTCGGCCCACACTGCATGCCCCAGTCTGACTGGGGTTCTTTATAAGTGTACAGATGTAGTAAAAACTCCGTGTGCACCTACAGCATGGGTGGCTCCCTGGAACCCACCGGCGGTACACAAAAATATCCCATTGCATTGCCCAACACAGCTGAGGTAGTAATGTCGTGCGTAATACAGGTGGGCTTCGGCCCACACTGCATGCCCCAGTCAGACGGGTTCTTTAGAAGTGTACAGATGTATTAAAAACTCAGTGTGCACCTACAGCATGGGTGGCTCCCTGGAACCCACCGGCGGTACACAAAAATATCCCATTGCATTGCCCAACACAGCTGAGGTAGTAATGTCGTGCGTAATACAGGTGGGCTTCGGCCCACACTGCATGCCCCAGTCAGACTGGGGTTCTTTACAAGTGGACACATGTAGGTTTAACTCCCTGTGGACCCACTGCCTGGGTGGGTGCCAGGAAGCCACCGGCGGTACATAGAAATATCCCATTGCATTGCCCAACACAGCTGAGGTAACGTCAGCTGTAATGCAGGTGGGCTAAAAATTAATTTGATTACACTGTAGGCGAGGGCCCACAAAAATTGCTGTATCAACAGTACTAATGTACATCCCAAAAATTGGCCATGGCCAGCCAAGAGGGCAGGTGAAACCCATTAATCGCTTTGGTTAATGTGGCTTAAGTGGTAACTAGGCCTGGAGGCAGCCCAGTGTAACGAAAAATTGGTTCAAGTTAAAGTTCCAATGCTTTTAAGCGCATTGAAACTTATAAAAATTGTTCTGAAAAATTATTTGAGTGAGCCTTGTGGCCCTAAGAAAAATTGCCCGTTCAGCGTGATTACGTGAGGTTTCAGGAGGAGGAGCAGGAGGAGGAGGAGGAGGAATATTAGACACAGATTGATGAAGCAGAAATGTCCCCGTTTTGGATGGTGAGAGAGAACGTAGCTTCCATCCGCGGGTGCAGCCTACGTATTGCTTACGTATCGCTGCTGTCCGCTGGTGGAGAACAGAAGTCTGGGGAAATCCAGCCTTTGTTCATCTTGATGAGTGTTAGCCTGTCGGCACTGTCGGTTGACAAGCGGCTACGCTTATCTGTGATGATTCCCCCAGCCGCACTAAACACCCTCTCCGACAAGACGCTAGCCGCAGGACAAGCAAGCACCTCCGGGGCATACAGCGCTAGTTCAGGCCACATGTCCAGCTTCGACACCCAGTAGTTGTAGGGGGCAGAGGCGTCACCAAGGATGGTCGTGCGATCCGCTACGTACTCCCTCACCATCCTTTTGCAGTGCTCCCGCCGACTCAGCCGTGAATGGGGAGCGGTGACACAGTCTTGGTGGGGAGCCATAAAGCTGGCCAGGCCCTTAAAGACTGTTGCACTGCCTGGGATGTACATGCTGCTCGATCTACGCACATCCCCTGCAACATGGCCCTCGGAACTGCGCCTTCTGCCACTAGCGCTGTCGGCTGGGAATTTTACCATCAGCTTGTCCGCAAGGGTCCTGTGGTATAGCAACACTCTCGAACCCCTTTCCTCTTCGGGAATCAGAGTGGGCAGGTTCTCCTTATACCGTGGATCGAGCAGTGTGTACACCCAGTAATCCGTAGTGGCCAGAATGCGTGCAACGCGAGGGTCACGAGAAAGGCATCCTAACATGAAGTCAGCCATGTGTGCCAGGGTACCTGTACGCAACACATGGCTGTCTTCACTAGGAAGATCACTTTCAGGATCCTCCTCCTCCTCCTCCTCAGGCCATACACGCTGAAAGGATGACAGGCAATCAGCCGGTGTACCGTCAGCAGCGGCCCAAGCTGTCTCTTCCCCCTCCTCCTCATCCTCCTCATGCTCCTCCTCCTCCTCCTGTACGCGCTGAGAAATAGACAGGAGGGTGCCCTGACTATCCAGCGGCATACTGTCTTCCCCCGCCCCCGTTTCCGAGCGCAAAGCAGCTGCCTTTATGGTTTGCAGGGAATTTCTCAAGATGCATAGCAGAGGAATGGTGACGCTAATGATTGTAGCATCGCCGCTCACCACCTGGGTAGACTCCTCAAAATTACCAAGGACATGGCAGATGTCTGCCAACCAGGCCCACTCTTCTGAAAGGAATTGAGGAGGCTGACTCCCACTGCGCCGCCCATGTTGGAGTTGGTATTCGACTATAGCTCTACGCTGTTCATAGAGCCTGGCCAACATGTGGAGCGTAGAGTTCCACCGTGTGGGCACGTCGCACAGCAGTCGGTGCACTGGCAGCTTAAAGTGATGTTGCAGGGTGCGCAGGGTGGCAGCGTCCGTGTGGGACTTGCGGAAATGTGCGCAGAGCCGGCGCGCCTTTACGAGCAGGTCTGACAAGCGTGGGTAGCTTTTCAGAAAGCGCTGAACCACCAAATTAAAGACGTGGGCCAGGCATGGCACGTGCGTGAGGCTGCCGAGCTGCAGAGCCGCCACCAGGTTACGGCCGTTGTCACACACGACCATGCCCGGTTGGAGGCTCAGCGGCGCAAGCCAGCGGTCGGTCTGCTGTGTCAGACCCTGCAGCAGTTCGTGGGCCGTGTGCCTCTTATCGCCTAAGCTGAGTAGTTTCAGCACGGCCTGCTGACGCTTGCCCACCGCTGTGCTGCCACACCGCGCGACACCGACTGCTGGCGACATGCTGCTGCTAACACATCTTGATTGTGAGACAGAGGAGGAGGAGGAGGGTGCTTTAGTGGAGGAAGCATACACCTCCGCAGATACCAGCACCGAGCTGGGGCCCGCAATTCTGGGGGTGGGTAGGACGTGAGCGGTCCCAGGCTCTGACTCTGTCCCAGCCTCCACTAAATTCACCCAATGTGCCGTCAGGGAGATGTAGTGGCCCTGCCCGCCTGTGCTTGTCCACGTGTCCGTAGTTAAGTGGACCGTGGCAGTAACCGCGTTGGTGAGGGCGCGCACAATGTTGCGGGAGACGTGGTCGTGCAGGGCTGGGACGGCACATCGGGAAAAGTAGTGGCGACTGGGAACTGAGTAGCGCGGGGCCGCCGCCTCCATGATACTTTTGAAGGACTCCGTTTCCACAACCCTATACGGCAGCATCTCAAGGCTGATGAATTTTGCGATGCGGACGGTTAACGTTTGAGCGTGCGGGTGCGTGGCGGCGTACTTGCGCTTGCGCTCGAACACTTGCGCAAGCGACGGCTGAACGGTGCGCTGAACTACACTGCTGGATGGGGCCGAGGACAGCGGAGATGAGGGTGTGGGTGCAGGCCATGAGGCGGTAGTGCCTGTGTCCTGAGAGGGGGGTTGCATCTCAGTGGCAGGTTGGGGCACAGGGGGAGAGGCAGGGGTGCAAACCGGAGGCGGTGAACGGCCTTTGTCCCACCTTGCGGGGTGCTTGGCCATCATATGTCTGCGTATGGTGGTGGTGGTGAGGCTGTTGGTGTTGGCTCCCCGGCTGAGCTTTGCGCGACAAAGGTTGCACACCACTGTTCGTCGGTCGTCAGGCGTCTCTGTGAAAAACTGCCAGACCTTAGAGCACCTCGGCCTCCGCAGGGTGGCATGGCGCGAGGGGGCGCTTTGGGAAACACTTGGTGGATTATTCGGTCTGGCCCTGCCTCTACCCCTGGCCCTGGACACCGCACTGCCTCTTGCAACCTGCCCTGCTGATGCCCTTGACTCCCCCTCTGAAGACCTGTCCTCCTGAGTAAGCGTTGCACACCAGGTGGGGTCAGTCACCTCATCGTCCTGCTGCTCTTCCTCCGAATCCTCTGTGCGCTGCTCCCTGGGACTTACTGCCCTTACTACTACCTCACTGCAAGACAACTGTGTCTGATCGTCATCGTCCTCCTGACCCACAGAAAGTTGTTGAGACAGTTGGCGGAAGTCCCCAGCCTCTTCCCCCGGACCCCGGGAACTTTCGAATGGTTGGGCATCAGTGACGATAAACTCCTCTGGTGGGAGAGGAACCGCTGCTGCCCAATCTAAGCAGGGGCCCGAGAACAGTTCCTGGGAGTGCTCCCGCTCCTGAGCAGGTGTTATTGTAGTGGAGTGAGGAGGCTGGGAGGAAGGAGGAGCAGCAGACAGAGGATTCGGATTGGCAGCAGTGGACGGCGCAGAACTGCGGGTAGACGATAGGTTGCTCGAAGCACTTTCTGCCATCCAGGACAGGACCTGCTCACACTGCTTATTTTCTAATAACCGTCTCCCGCGTGGACCCATTAATTGGGCGATGAATGTGGGGACGCCAGAAACGTGCCTCTCTCCTAATCGCGCAGTAGTCGGCTGCGACACACCTGGATCAGGAGCTTGGCCTGTGCCCACACCCTGACTTGGCCCTCCGCGTCCTCGGCCGCGTCCACGTCCTCTAGGCCTACCCCTACCCCTCAGCATGCTGTATTACCAGTGATTTGATTTCACAGGCAGGAAATAAATTGGCGCAAGACTGCAGGCCAAATATAATTTTTGCCCTTTTTGGAAAACGAAAGGCCCCACTGCCTCTAGTGAATGAATTATCTAAGTTTAATAACTGTGCTGTGTCCCTGCTAATGTGTCACAGAACGTGAGGGTAGCAGAGTTATTATAACTCTTGGAGAGCAGGTATTTTTTTCCCAATTAAGGAAAGCAAATGGCGAAGCCAGCAGTAAAGCGTAGCTGGGTGCGTATGATTTAGCACTGTTCTTCACGCAGCTCACACGTGTCCACCGCCCGTAAGGACGGACAGAGGCTGGACAAATAGATTTGTTTTCAGTTTTTTCCCACCAAAAGGCAGCACTGCGTATATTCAATGAACATGAGAAGTTTAATAACTGTGCTGTGTCCCTGCTTATGTGTCACAGAACGTGAGGGTAGCAGAGTTATTATAACTCTGGCAGAGCAGGTATTTTTTTCCCAATTAAGGAAAGCAAATGGCGAAGCCAGCAGTAAAGCGTAGCTGGGTGCGTATGATTTAGCAATGTTTTTCACGCAGCTCACACGTCTCCACCGCCCGTAAGGACGGACAGAGGCTGGACAAATAGATTTGTTTTCAGTTTTTTCCCACCAACAGGCAGCACTGCGTATATTCTATGAATAATAACTGTGTTGTGGCCCTGCCTATACAATTCTTTCCCTGCAGTATCAATGGAGGGTGGAATGCTCTGCAGAGGCGATTTTGAGAAGCCCAAAAAAAATGCAGCACAGCTAACAGCAGCCTGGACAGTACTGCACACGGATAAATATGGCCCTAGAAAGGACCGTTGAGGTTCTTGAAGGCTACACTCACTCCTAACACTCTCCCTGCCTATGCAGCACTTCTGTCCCTAATGCCAGGTGCAACGGTCTGCAGAGGCGATTTTGAGAAAAAAAAAAAATCCCACTGCTAACAGCAGCCAACACACAGCTATCAGTGGCCCTAATAAGGACCTTTGGGGGGTCTTGAAGCCTACACTAACTACCAATTCTTTCCCTACAGCAGCTCCGGTATAAACAGCACTGTCCCTCATCTAACTCACACCGCATCTGAGGCGAGCCGCGGGAGGGGCCGACTTTTATATTAGGCGAACACCTGATCTCGCCAGCCACTCACAGCAGGGGGGTGGTATAGGGCTTAAACGTTGCAGGGGGAAGTTGTAATGCCTTCCCTGTCTTTCAATTGGCCAGAAAAGCGCGCTAACGTCTCAGGGAAGGAAGTGAAAGTAACCAGAACACCGCATGGTGTTCGTTACGAATAACGAACATCCCGAACACCCTAATATTCGCACGAATATCAAGCTCGGACGAACGCGTTCGCTCATCTCTATTCTTAACCCTTTCCAATCCAGCGTTGGACCTCGTCCAACATTTCCCTGCATAGCTCCCATGCCAGGCGAGGGCCGACATATACCGGTATTTCTAACACTATTCAGAAGAGAGGTCCGTCATTGGAGGTCTGTTCTGCATATGTATATTAGAGTATGCAGGAGACGGGTTTGAACTCTAGTCTGCATACTGTAATAGACATATGCAGAAGATAAGTCCGATGACAGACCTCTATCCTGCATACCATAATATACATATTACCTCTCGCTTAATTCCTAAAAAATTGCTAATAAAATCATGATGACATCATTTTTATGTGTTTCTGTTGAGTAATTGCAAGGAATCCCCAAAATAAATAAGAGCTGGGGAGCATGCAGGTGACAAAGAAATTGGATTGAAATTGTCCTCCTCTGAAGTCGACGCACGGCATGAAAATCTGACTGTTTGCAGAGCCCCTGAGTGCATTCAACTATACAGATAGTCGCCTACTTCCAAACAGGTTCAGTTCCAGTAGGCTGTTTGTAAGTGCATTTGTTCGTATTTCCATACTGTGACGTTTGTTTAAATGTGTATCACCAATGCTTTTGCACTTAAAGGGGTTGTCCCGCGCCGAAACAGTTTTTTTTTTTTTTCAATAGCCCCCCCGTTCGGCGCGAGACAAACCCGATGCAGGGGTTAAAAAAGAAAACCGGATAGTGTTTACCTGAATCCCCGCGCTCCGGTGACTTCTTACTTACCTGGTGAAGATGGCCGCCGGGATCTTCACCCTCGGTGGACCGCAGGTCTTCTGTGCGGTCCATTGCCGATTCCAGCCTCCTGATTGGCTGGAATCGGCACGTGACGGGGCGGAGCTACGAGGAGCCGCTCTCCGGCACGATCGGCCCCATTCAGAAAAGAAGAAGACCGGACTGCGCAAGCGCGTCTAATCCGGCGATTAGACGCCGAAAATTAGACGGCACCATGGAGCTGAGGATGCCAGCAACGGAGCAGGTAAGTGAATAACTTCTGATAACTTCTGTATGGCTCATAATTAATGCACAATGTACATTACAAAGTGCATTAATATGGCCATACAGAAGTGTATACCCCCACTTGCTTTCGTGGGACAACCCCTTTAACACTCGACATGTTCGAATGCACAATACACGTTCTAATGAAAGCGTACAGGTACAGTGAGAGAGAGCTATTGTTTATGACGTACGCTACTCTCGCTCTCTGCTGCCACCACTCGGCGGCCATGCAAACTATCCTTACACACTAATTTTTAACTTTAGGACAATTTTGTTTGTATGTGCCAAGATCGTATCTCAAACGTTCACAAGTAGGGGACTATCTGAACAAGTCAATGGGAGACTATAGGAATAGGACTCTGAAAAAAGTCAGATTTACGTGGGCCGCCAGGACGTCAGAGGAGGACACTGCTGGATCATGGGTGAGTATATAAAATACATCGCCTGCTCAGTGTCACATCCGCTAACAGCACCATAACTGTGGGGATGTAACAAGTTCCCTTTTAAGTTTCATTGTTACACTTGGGAGTGGTTGAATTTGACAATGTAGCTCTCAGACCAGAAGAGGTTGAGCACCCCTGCTCTATGTCCTTAACATACACTGTCTATCTTGAGTTATGTATTGGATGCAGAGTATCAACTGAGCTGAGTAAAGGTCAATCGATCATTTAAACCAGAGGAGTCCAGACGCTTTTTTAGGACCCTTTGGTACCAGTGAACCTCAACTTCAATAAAACTGACAACTATGGGATAAATAAACAAAAATCAGACCCCTCTAAAGCCTAATTTAGACACAACAATATCGCAAAAAAGTTGCTCAAAATACATCTTTTGAGAGATAATCGTTGTGTGCATTTACACGGCAAGATGATCGCTCACAATTCGGTCAAACGGCAGTTTAAGTGACAGTTTTGAGCACTCACTTTGCATAAGTGTGTAAATGAAGCTCACGCTGTATGCAGAAGACAAGCAGGACCACTATCTTCTGCATACAGCTGTTGTCCTCTCGGAGCGCTCAGCTGTATACCAGCGGGGTATGCAGAAGACAAGTGTGGCCACTTGTCTTCAGTATACAGCTGTTTCCTTCTCAGAACGCACAGCTGAGTATCCAGCTGAGCACTCCGAATGGAGTATACAGAAGACAGCTGAAGCACTGTCTTCTGCATACTAGTGCTGTGTTCACGGAGCGCACAGCTGGTGTCCAACTGAGCGCTCCGAGCAGGGTATACAGCCATTTTTGTTCTCATTGCGCTCAACTGGTATCCAGCTGAACGCTCCGTGCGGGGTATACAGAAGACAGCTGAAGCGCTGTCTTCTGCATACTCCTGCTGTATTCAAGGAGCGCTTAGCTGATATACAGCTGAGTGCTCCAAGCGGGGTATGCAAAAGACAGCTGGACTGCTGTGTTCTTCATACTCTGGTTGTGTTCTACAAGCGGGATACCAGCTGAAACAATAGTATCAGTGGTGTCCCGATGAGAACTCAGCGCGCGGCACTGATAAGGCTCATCCGCACTGCGGAATAAGTTGGCGCTATACAAATAAAGATTATTATTATTATCATTGTCCTTCAGCTTGCTGAAAGACAACGAAGAACGACTCGTTAACGAAAATTGCACGATGTCCGTGCAGTTAGACTGAATGATTTTTGCTCAAAAGGCGGCTTTGAGCAATTTTTGAGCGAGAATCGTTGGGTCTAAATGGGCCTTAAGTAGTGGATGAGATGGTCTTAAGCAAACATATATTATTCCAGGAAACTCCAAATCATGCATCCTCTTTGAAGACTCTAGATCTTTTCCCATGGGACTGAAAGAATTGTGTATGAGAACCCTTTTAAAGGGCTGCTACAACTTGTGGTCATCACTGCTTAGAAGATACATTACCTGGACCATCCTAATGGAGTTGGGTTTGCCCCTTTCAACCCAACTTTCTCACAAAAAGAAGTTCTGTTCCTTACAGACTGCCTTGCTTGTTAAGCCACACAATTCCTATATAAGCATGACTTTTGATCTCTCGAGTAGCCACAATGGCTATAAAATACTCTGCTCAGCATGACTGTGGTGATTTATGTCTAATCAGTCTCAAGAGATTTAGTGCAGGTTGGAACTTTAGTTTTCAAGTAGAAGTTTATTTTTTATACCATTCTAATCTAAGAGTTAACATTTATTACCTATCCATTGATAACTGTCTGATAACTGGGGGTCCCACTATTGGGTTCTCCACTGATTACGAGAACGAAGATATTGGGTTCCTCTTTCTAACAGCATGCCAAACACCACAGCGAGGAGCTGCTACTCAATTCAACTCTATGGAACTGCCAAATTCCATCTGATTTTCTGACCAAAAAGTCAATTAATAAATTGGACAGAAATAGGACCCATTCATTTGATAAACTGTGAAAACAAAGTACAGAATCAAACCATGCACATGCCTGTCTTGAAAGTCTTCTTTTTCCATTGAAACCTTCCATAACCGAAGTTTCTTCTACACAGTGTTAAAGTGTATTCAAGTTTGAATACATTTGGAACTATTGTAAGTAGAGATGAGCGAGTATACTCACTAAGGCACATTACTCGAGCGAGTAGTGCCTTAGCCGAGTATCTCCCCGTTCGTCTCTAAAGATTCGGGGTCCGGCGCCGGTGACAGGTGAGGAGCGGGGGGGGGGGGGGGAGAGGGAGAGAGAGATCTCCCCTCCGTTCCTCCCCGCTCTCCCCCGCCGCTGCCCGCCCACCGCCGGCCCTCGAATCTTTAGAGACAAGCGGGTAAATACTCGGCTAAGGCACTACTCGCTCGAGTAATGTGCCTTAGCGAGTATACTCGCTCATCTCTAATTGTAAGTCATCTGTACATAGTTTCAATAATTTGATGACATATGGCAATCACTAGCTAATTTCTTGGAATGTTCAAGGAAATGTTGCTCTTTAGATACATCACATGCCAAACTCAAGGCCTGCGGGCTTAATCCAGCCTGCCATGTCATTTTATGTGGACCACAAAGTCTGGACGCAGAAGAGACTTTTCTAGATCGGAGGGTCCTGAGCTGGGCCAGGTAGACCTTCTGCTGCCCTGTGGACTCATTTGCAGTCTGCTGCTGGATAGCATGATCGCAGCCGATATCTTGATCCTACTCTGTGATATTGAGTGCAAACTGAGAGCTGTGGCTGTTAATTCAGCCCCTATCTGCTTCTCACGCTGAGTCTATCCTGCAGTATGGCGCTGCTTGTTGAAACTCAAACCATGAGGCGGATTGTACATCCCGTATGGTCCCCGCTACCATCCTGCAGAGGACAGTCTCTTCCAGCCTAGTGTCTATATTTAGTGAGCCTGCTGCCCGGATCAGAGGGGGCATTGTGTTATCCTGCTGCTTAATCCACTGAGTAAGGGTTTGGCCCTAAGGAATTTTTGGGGGACCTGTTACCAAGTTCTGCTGACTCCCATAATTTTTCCTTTTCTCTGGCTACCTGGCAGTTTAGAGTCAAGTGTCTGTGTTGGGCGACTTGTGCACCAATTTTTCTGGATTCGAACCTTGTTCTGGTCCATCTCTGCTCCCCCAACAATGCCCTTTTTAATGTATCCTTTAAAATGTAGTCTTACAATTGGAAAACAGTCCTTTGAAGGCAACTATAATGCTGATGTGGCTAATGGTGAAAATGAGCGGATATTCACGCGTCTTCCCGCGCGGAAAAAATGCACCGTGTGCGCGGAAAAAAAAAAATCCCATCTACAAAAGATAGAACATATGAGTGGAAAAGGACGCAATTTTTTTTCCGCATGCAGTGCGGTTTTTTTTCTGCTCAAATTGCCGCTTATCTGACCAAGCCCTTATTGTACATTTCCTTTGAGGAATTTTCTAATTAAAACACATAATGCTTTCTGGCCACTTCCAGTCAAGTTTCCTCAAAGCAATATCATTAGTCATGAATCAGACAATTTTTCCAACTTGTACAAATAAAGGGCATGGCCTAAAATCACACCAAAAATTGTGCACATTTGCCGTGAATTTAGCCAGAAATTCAGAGCAATTTTTGACATAAGCTAAGCCAACTAATGGGTGATCTAAACTTAAGGCCCTTTTACAAGCAACCACTGGTGTAACTATAAGGGATGCAAAGGATGCAGTTGCACCGGGGCCCAGGAGCCTTAGGGGGCCCATAAGGACTCTCTACTCCATATAGGGAGCCCAGTACTATGAATAAAGCATTATAGTTGGGGGCCCGGTTACAGCATTTGCATCGGGGCCCAGGAGCTTCAAGTTACGCCTCTGCGTTAGGGCTCCTGCACACTTGCGTTTTTCTTGCACGTTATTTTCATGCGATTGTCAATGCGGCTTTCTAATGTTAAAAACGCATCGCACAAAAATTACAAAGCACCAACTGGCGATGCTTTTTTAACATTAGAAAGTCCCATTGACAATTACGTGAAAAAAATGCAGCGATATTGCAGCGTTAAAAAAAGCAAGTGGGTGTGAGCCCTAAAGGGGTTTAAAGAAGTTAGAGGGCCCTAAGATAAACTTTTGCACCCGGGCGCATGAGCCTTTAGCTACACACAACGATTATTGTTTGGACAGCGAAACAACTGAATGAATTAACGACTTTTTAAAAATAAAATATAGAGCATTAAAATGTACGGATAATGGCTTGAAACTCTGGATATGTTGTTTGCTCGGGTGGGAGGGTTTAGATGAGGAATATCTGGCCAGCAGATTTTTTTTTAATTCAAATCTTTTTTTATTAAATCTAAAAAATTTAAGATACTTTTAACATACATACAATACAACACATAAACAAAATCAACAACTAGATCCCCCAGAAGTCTCACTTGCACGGTCTGAACATACTGTTTTAGAGTCCTGTGATTTGCCGTATTCTCCAATTGGAACTTCTCAATCCACATAGTCCGTTGGTACCTAAAATGCAAGGATTAGCACTACTACATAGTAACATAGTAACATAGTAACATAGTAACATAGTAACATAGTATGTAAGGCCGAATGAAGACATTGTCCATCTAGTCCAGCCTGTCTATCCTCCTGTGTTGATCCAGAGGAAGGCAAAAAACCCCAAGGCCAGAACTACCTTCTTCACCTCTCCCTCCCTACTCTCTCTCCCTTCCACAGTCATTCCATTGAGTATTAGCATTATCCTCTAAGCAGCTCATTCTCAAGGAGACCGAAGGCATGCAGCCATTTGAGCCATATATTGTAATATTTCTGTAATTTCTTCCTTTTGCAATAAATACTTTTTTCCCACATTAGAATTTGCGTTACTTTCTTTTTGAGCTCAGCTAGATCAGGGGAAATCTCATCTAGCCAATGCTGTGCTATCAGTTTTCTGGCTAGGTATAATATCCTGGCCACTGCTCTAACTTTTCCTGTTCATGCAGGGGTATATCATTCACGTATCCCAAAACACATACCAGTGGGGTAAATTACAATTGTATTTCATACGCACTATGGATCCGACTGCACACCTCGGTCCAGTAACTCTGCAACTTAGGACAACGCCACATCATGTGTATAAGATCCGCTGTGTTGATCTTGCATCTATTACACAGAGGGGTGTCTTTCAGACCTATACCATATAGAAAGGCAGGGGTACGGTATACTCTATGCAACAGGTAGATTTGTGATAGCCTGTGAGACTCACTCAAAGATAATTTGGGAGTCAGCACTTCCACCCATAGTGATTCCTCAATTGGACCAATATCTTCCTCCTACTTACTCTTAGTCGCCAAAGGGTAGCGCAGGTTTATCTGACCCTGTATATAGAAATATACACAGGATATCTTTCCCTTGGTACTAGTGGAACCTCCTACAATCTCTGCCGGTAGCAACCTTCCAAATTCCAAATCCTCAAGGCATCTCTCCTCCTGGAAGGCATGTCGGAGCTGTAGATTTTTAAAGAATTAAGTGTGCGGCAAGCCTTACTTATCTCTCAACTGCTCAAAGGATTTTATATTAGCCTCTGACACTATCTGAGGTAGTCGTCTGAGCGCTCTATCCTTCCACCCATGAAAGCCATCCAACTTTTCTAGCTCTTGTAGCCTTGGGTTGTCCCAGATTGGAGTGTAGCATGTAAAACCCTTGATCCCCATTATTTCTCTGACCTTCCACCAAACCTTATGCTTGAGGGCTAAAGTTGGGAAATGCTGGGGGCTACAGCAAAACTTGGAGCTCTCCAGGGATTCAAATAAATGTGCATTATGGAAATGAGTTTCAGAAGGTGAAAGCTCCTATCTAGAGATGAGCGAACGTACTCGGTAAGGCCGATTTCGCAATCGAGCACCGCGATTTTCGAGTACTTCACTACTCGGGTGAAAAGTACTCGGGGGCGCTGTGGGTGAGCGGGGGGTTGCAGAGGGGAGTGGGGGGGAGAGGGAAAGAGAGAGAGAGCTCCCCACTCCACCACGCCCCGCCCCACAGCGCCCGCGAGTACTTTTCACCCGAGTAGGGAAGTACTCGAAAATCGCGGTGCTCGATTGCGAAATCGGCCTTACTGAGTACGTTAGCTCATCTCTACTCCTATCCCATGTGTCCTCTGATTCCCATCCCCTAAAATGTTGTATTCGTGATGCTAGGAAAAATGACATGGGATTAGGTAGCGGTAGTTCTTCATCTCCTTTAGGATTACACAGTGTCTCCAGCCTAATTCCAGGTCCTTTATCTCTACAAATCAAATCTCTGAACAGATGGTTGACCCTATAAAAGAGACAACCCCGATGCAGGGGTTAAAAAAGAACACCGGAGAGTGCTTACCTGAATCCCCACGCTCCGGTGACTTCTTACTTACCTGATGAAGATGGCCGCGGGGATCTTCTCACTCGGTGGACCGCAGGGCTTCTGTGCGGTCCATTGCCGATTCCAGCCTCCTGATTGGCTGGAATCGGCACGTGACGGGGCGGAGCTACACGGAGCTACACGGAGCCCCATTCAGAAAAGAAGAAGACCCGGACTGCGCAAGCGCGGCTAATTTGGCCATTAGACGGCGAAAATTAGTCGGCTCCATGGAAACGAGGACGCTAGCAACGGAGCAGGTAAGTGAAAAACTTCTTATAACTTCTGTATGGCTCATAATTAATGCACAATGTACATTACAAAGTGCATTATTATGGCCATGCAGAAGTGTATAGACCCACTTGCTGCCGCGGGACAACCCCTTTAACTAGATTCACCCTGCATACAATTGTCAGGGAAAGTTTACACCAGACACCAATTTTCTTTATTTTCACCAGCAGGGGGTCCAGATTCAGCTTCCTGTATTCCATAATATTGCTTGAGACTTTAACTCCCAGGTACATAATAACTGGTTTGCATTGCATAGGAGTTTTATTTTCTGAGACCAGGGTCTTCTATTGGCGGTAAATCAGACTTGCTCCACTTTACATGAAGGCCCGAGAATGCCCTGTAGCATTTGATCAGTAACATTGCCGCGTCTAAAGATCCACCCGCATTATTCGCCAGCGTATAATGCTACTTTCTCCTCTATGTCCCCTCTTTTAAATCCCACCACCTCTGGACAAGTTCTTTAGACACTAGCCAGAGGCTCAATTCCAAGCGCAAACAAAGGCGGCGAGAGCGGGCAGCCCTGCCTTATTCCCCTATACAGCGAAAAAGGTTCAGAACAGTCGCCATTCACTGTGACACATGCCTTCACTTTAGTATATAGAAGCTGTTTGACTCTCACATATGTCTGACCAAATTCCATCCTATTCACTACTTCCCACATAAAGGGCCACTCCACACTATCAAATGCTTTAGAAGCGTCTAAGGAGCATATGACCCTCCGTCCCAAATTGGCATGGATGGTGGCAGCTCTGTTTGTCTTTCGGCTTCTGATAGTACCTCCACCAATTCTGGCAAGAGCACCCCTGCATATTGCTTGTACAGCTCAGCTGGGAGCCCGTCGTCCCCCGGTGATTTATTATTTTGCATAGATTCCAGTGCTTCCTCTAACTCCCCCAGCTCCACAGGTGAATCCACAAACTCCCTCTGTATCAGTCAAGCTTGGCAGGTCTATGTCTGCCAGGTATAGAGCATCTGTTCTTGCGTTTTATGAAGCTTGGATGAGTATAAGGATGCGTAGTGAAGTCTCTCTGTTTCTCTAATTGCCGAGGAATCTGTGTCTAGCACACCCCGTCTATTCCTCATCCCTGTTATGTAGGTGGAACTTCTCTGTGCCTGAGAGACTACTGCTAGCATATGTCCAGCCCTCTAACCCTCTTCAAAGTAGGTCTGCTATTTGAATTCACGTTTATGTGCCGCAGTCTCCAGTGTGTACAAGGTCAGTTTTTCCTGGGTCGTCTTCCACTGTTCTTTTGTCTCCACTGCACCTATCTCTACAATTCTGGCTTCACTATCTGTCAGCTGTTCTCTCAGTTTTTGTCCCCGCTCTCTGTGTATTCTCTTCATTTGCGTCACCCGCTGCAGGAGGATACCTCTGAAATATGCTTTCATCGCTTCCCACTGTATAGTCATGGTTGTAGAGCCCGCATTCAACTCAAAATATTCCTTCAGCGTTTCACCCAAGTCTTGATGTCCTGTTATATTTAACCAGTACGCATTAAACCTCCATAAGGGGCGTGCGGGCGCACCACCCGCAAAATACTGCACCACAACCTGCACTGGAGAATGGTCAAACAACACCCTAGGAAGGTAGTGGTCCTGATGTACTCCCCGTATAGCAATGGGTTGCCAATTACCTAATCAACACATGACAAAGTATGGTACGTACTGGAATGGCACGAGTAGTACCTGGCCTCTGGGTTCCTTGTGCGCCACACATCCAGCAGGAGTGTCTCTTCTAATAAATTACGTAAGGGTGTCAGACTCCCCTATCCGGTGGTCCCTGTGATCTTAGTCTATCCCAGTGGGTTTCAATTACTGAGTTGAAATCTCCTACCATCAAGATGGGGATATCCAGTGTATCCGCTATAAAGCCCAGAAGCTGCCGCATCACCACGCTGCTATAAGGAGGTGGAAGGTATACTGAAACTAGTAAGCAAACATAGTTAAATATTTTACAATGAAGACAAACAAATCGACCCTCGGCATCTACCCTCTGCGCGAAGGCCACAAACGGTATGGACCGGTGGACGAGAATACTTACTCCCCTAGAGCAAGTGGTGTACACCAAGTGAAAGCCTTGTCCCGCCCACCCAACTTTAAAGAAAGAGAGCGTGTCTCGAGAAAGGTGTGTCTCCTGCAGGCAGAGAATCACAGGGTGATACTCCTTCATGGTGTGAAGCACAATGTTCCAAAATATGACCGTGAATGTATCAGCCATTTTTCATTAGGTGAGCAGAACGCTCCTCTCCTCTCCAGCCCCTTCTACTAGACTTCCTCATCAATCTCTTTAGCATATCACTTACAGTGCCCTAACTCCGTATGAGCTGCATACACAGAACAGAGGACACCCCACCTCATAGACACCATTTACACTAAGGTCTCTCCCCATGAAACAGCTACAATACTTGGCCTTCCTAATTACTGTGCCAGACACCACTCCAAGGCATTGCTCAAAACTCTAATGCCAAACTCCCCTGTAGACTAGTGTTAATACAGTCCCAACTGGTCTATGACCCCCCACCCTGGCCAGAGACAAACCCATTTACAACTAGTTCCAGCATCATGATCTAGTTTCATTCTGCACAGTGTCATTCTCTTTGGTACCGCTAATGCGGTGCCAGGCAATGGTGGGATGGAAGACTCGCTCTCCTCCCACACACTGTGGGGTTCTTCCCCCAAGGGGTCCGGCTGCCTCTTTCTTCATTTTAATCTGCATGGCTGCACAAACTCTCCGGTGAGCCCCTGGGCTCTTAGTCACTGGCGGCTCCCAAGCATGGGGAAAGTGTTGCTGCACCTGCGGCCTGTATTGCTCTCCCGGAGACGGCCTCGGCCACTTGAAGGCTTCTACTGCTGTGCTATCGCTCACTCTATCTGCTTCTGCGCTCTCTGCTTCATTAGTTACTTAGGCCTCATTCACATGACCGTATATACGCATCTATTTAGCTGCGTCCAAAATTGTGCCCATTTCAACCATTGGATTCCAGTGTATCCATTCAGATATTTCATGCTTGCCCTTGTGTATTTGCACACTTATCATAGATTTCTATGGGCTTATTTCTGCGCCAAATACTGAAAAATAGAGCACAACCTATTTTTTTGCACACGCACAAAATGCGTGCGCAAAACCCGCCTATTAGAATGAACTCATTAAAATCAATGGGCTCTATTCTCTGTTTAGCCCACACATATTTTACATGTGCAAACACGGACGTGTAAAGGAGCCCTTAAATGGCTAATTAGTTTAATGAGTTCCATATGTGTTGTTTTTTCAGTTTATTTGCGCAGTGCATCACACATCTCCTTCGATTGTGCAACCCGAATTGACTTCAATGGGGACCATTGGTGTGCAAATTCAGAGGACAATAGAGCATGCTGTGTTTTTTTGCACGACCAAAATGTGCAGCAAAAATCAATGGGCTCTATTTTCTGCGTGCTCAAATACATCCGTGTAAAAGAGCCCTAACAGCACAGTGAGACAACAAACATCATCTAAACAATGGCGCTTATTTACTAATGCTGTCTAAATGTCAATGCAAACTGAGACTAGACTGTATTAAAATGCAGCGGTTATCACTGAATGATAAATCTGTTGAATTTTAAGACTGTCTGGTTTAAAGACCCTTTACATGCAAGGATTATCACTCAAAATTCGTTCAAACAAGCGAAAATGAGCAATAATCCTAACATGTAAATGCATGGCCATTGTGCACAAATCGTTCACTTGTCACTTATTATAGTCAGTAGGTAGTTCGCTTTTCGTGTGGTTTCAATGGCATTCCTTCAGTTTTTGAAAAACAAAGACTTTATCCAATAAAGGGTAGAGGGGTGATTGTTTGCTACAACACAATGACTACTTGTTTACTCATGCCTGATAAAGACAATGGCTTGTCTTCACACCAATTAAAAATCTGCTGGCCAGGCTAAAGGATGGAGGAGTGAGTGGCAAGGCACCAGCAGGGAGAACGCTGCAAGATACTATGAATAATACAGACCCCATAATGCAGAACACTGCTGGAGATGCTGCCAAAGCCCCTGACATAGCAGAGCCCACAATGCAAGGCACTACTGGAACTGCTGCCAAAGCCCCTGACATAGCAGAGCCCACAATGCAAGGCACTACTGGAACTGCTGCCAAAGCCCCTGACATAGCAGAGCACACATTGGTGTGCAGGAGCAGTCTGTGGCTGGGCTTCAGACACCCGTCCTGATATAGTAGTGCATAAGGGAGCTTCAGAGAGTGTGGCAGTTGGGCAAGTTGAAAGGCAGCAACATCAGGGCCAGACATAAATCCATGTAAAATCCAGGTTGCCAGAGACAAGAGGTTTGCATGTTTGTGTGTGGCTATCTCCAGTACCATTGTAGCAACTTAGACCTAGGAGGCATCTAAGCAGCGGGGAATAAGATGGTTGTCAATGGTGGCTC
Organism: Eleutherodactylus coqui; assembly: GCF_035609145.1. Lineage (NCBI taxonomy): Eukaryota > Metazoa > Chordata > Amphibia > Anura > Eleutherodactylidae > Eleutherodactylus > Eleutherodactylus coqui. The sequence continues at coordinate 9,094,324 of NC_089848.1, read as the reverse complement.
TACTGCTCCTACAGGTAGATGGCTAAAGTGGTGGTCTATTGGGCCGATCTATACCAGTGGTAAAAATAATAAATAAAATAAACGTCAGCGGAGTCGGGTAGGGGAAGATGTAAGTTGTCGTGACGCCAGTCTGTATATGGATAGGGACCCATTCCAGACAAAAATAATACATTTAAAAAGTGCATAACTAAACAAAAATAGAGGTAGTAGTCCTGGCTCTCTTGTAGTGTCATATGGTACCTCAGTGCAGTTGTTGTAGGTGGTGGGAAGCACTTCAGGAAGCAGACTTTAGATGAAAAACAATTCCAAACTTTATTAGGAGAGTTCTTTCTCACAACAGCAGTTACACCATACCCATTATGTTAATATTATTTAGATCACAGAAGCCACATGCATCATTCACTATAGATTCAGTTAGCTGACTTGAACTGTAAAGGGTTGATGGGTGACTTGCTTGCTGGCTTAACACTGCTTGTTTCTGTTTCTCTCTCCTACTGACACTCTGGCATAAACTTAATTTCATACTCACACTCTAGATGCAAGCTTCCCACCGCACTGGTTATTGTGGATATTCGCCTTGTTCATCCCCGGTCTCTATCTCTGGCTGTCCTCTCAGCTGACTTCAGGACTAGATTGACTAACCCCGCCCACTCTCTACCTTTTATACCTATCCTGTCCACCAATCCTGAGCTAGGGGAACTCTATCTAATCCTAGGCTAGCTAGGGGTGACTGGCAGGTGTGAGAGCAGGTTAGGGTGACTTATGTACAGTCATCTAGTGTTAGGTGTCAGGAACACCAAAAGTTAACCCATTACTGACCATTTAAAGTAATATTCACATAATTTCACACATTTACAAATTAATATACATACTTTACATGAGGTAGCAATAGCAGTGCTGTGGGACCCCAAGTCTGGGGTACTACACCATTACCAAAACAGAGAAATTAAGTAGGATGGCCTTGCATGTTAAAGACCGTCATCTTATTATGTGGCTTTTGTGTTTCAGTTCGCAACCGATAAAGAACTAAAATTGTCAAGTTTCTAGGTCTCTGTCACCTTTTTGCAATACTCTGTATCCAGCAGTTTCCAGCCTGATTTACAAGCTCATAGCACCTCTTCTGCTGCCCAGGTTGAGCGAGCCCAGTCTGACTGCAGATGTTTTAAAGTGCCACACTCAACTCCTGATTAAAAATATTAGACAGCCCAAGACCGTAAATGTCTGAATGGAGTGTGGGCCTGCCATTTTCTCCCTACTGCAGCGACGTGGTCCTATAACCAGGTTTTAAACAAAACCCAAAACAGAAAGAACTCTTTCTACTAAACCTATTCAGGTTACTTTGTATAAAAGAAAATACCACATTGACAACTTTTTCACATGGTCTGTAACATGGGGCTCCTAAATGGGGCCTCACCAGCTAGAACATGGTGATGTCTAGGATTCACCATTGGTCATAGTTCATGGCAAAATATTTAAAAATGTTATCATTTCATTTGAAAATTTGCTTTCTGAACCCAGAAAAACATTAAAAGAAGCACAAAAGGAGTCAATTATGCTGCTAAATCAGAATTTTTTACAGCTAGAAAAATGTCAGAGCAGCATACCATCTCTTCAGTCAAAACTGCCTCACCAGCTTCACCACACCACCAACTAGAGACGTCCCACCACCAAGGTCCATCTCGAGTTTGAGGGTTTAAACAAATGAGCGCAGGCATAACTGTAGTAGCCCAAAGTATACATATATGGCTCCTCCATAACTGTCCATAAATGTCCATAGATGTGTCCCTAAATGTCTGTAGTGTCTTTAATGTGGATGCACTGTGCAATTCTCTTGTCAGTGATGTATGTGTATTGCACAGCTGCTGCACACAAAAGGTTAATGCCTGGGTATGTCTGGAAAAGGTAACAGTTTGCGTGTATCCAATGTTTTCATGTGAGCATGAAAGATTTTTGTTTGAAAGGTTTGCAAGTCAGTCTTTACAGTTATTGAGTGGGTCTGCAAGTCTACCTGTGAATTACAATCTGTTTAAGTAGAATGTGAGAGAAAGAAAAAAGCCCCACCTAGGCCTATCCAATATGGAAGAAGTAGAGCGATATCCCATCTACTAAGAATGGAGAATACCCTGTCTTACCTCCAGTTGGTATAGAGTCCCGAAACTACAATGGAAGGATTGAGAGAGTGCCATAGCAGACAACCAAACAGTAAATGTTGGCCGAGAGTGAGAGAAGTCGTCCGGGAAAGTGATCCTGCAGATAACGTGGACTGTATGCACCAAGATGCCCCGAGTTGCCTCCCTGCCTCCTCACAAATAGAAGTTCTCCTAAAGCCAATCCTCCATTGCAAGAACTGTCGTATATTATCCTTGCTGGATGTTCCAGTAAAGAAAGGCTTCACCAACCGTCCCCAGTTTAGTCTATTTAAAGCACAGCCCTGTATGTGTGGACTATTTATTGCACCATCGTCGGAGTTCACCATTTATTGCACCATCGCAGTGGATGGAACGGTGGCGTCACCTCTGACATATACTGAAGTTTTAATACAGAGTTTTATACAGGTAACTGCACCACTAGCGTTGCCTGGAGAGGCCTGCCAGGGCCTTGGCAAAGGGTTGCACATGTCCCTCAGGGGAGGAGATAGTAGTATGACCGTGACATCCCTAAAAGCTACCCTGCTATGTCCTCAGCTGTGGGACCGGCGTCTCGCCAAGTGTCTCAGATGCCACAATTTACCTCGAAGTCTACTCTTTACATTACAATACTTTACCTCACAGGACTTCTCTCATTGTGCCAGGTAGCTTGCCATGCTGTTATGTCATGCCTATTGTATTAAACACAATTTCTATCTTCTCCAAACATTCCATTACTCATGAGAATAGTCATAACCCAGTTTGATGCCACATTTCACTACTCATGAGAATAAACATAACCTTGTTTGTTGCAACTCAGTCCTTTTGGGTTTTTTTTACCAATTCTCCTATACAGTCTCTATTTTTTACACACCCGTACCTGAGGTCCCACTTACTGAATGTTGGCAGGAGGTATGCCTCAACCCCAAACAGTCCTCCTTGCCCTTCTTGTTGCAGCTCCATAATTCCATCTGTCCTCTCAATCCTTTGCACCTTACACGCTTAGTAGCATTCTTGTAGCAGCTCTTTTGTAGCTCCATATGGCTCTGCTACTTGCCATCAGGGCTGTCAGCTCTCCTAGCCAGTCCCTAGTCTCTCTCCTCGGCCATCAGAAGTCTCTCTCATGACTCCACCCCTTTTCTATCTCTTTGTTCTCTCAGGACAAGGGCTACTCAGTCTCTCACTCAGTTTAGCATGGGGTATCGCTCGATCACGGCCTCCACCACTTTAAAACTAATCTCTGCTGGCTATGTTGCTCTCTATGCCCCTCTCCGCTCAGGCGCTGTGATTCAGCTTCTCTTCTTCTATAGGACACCTGCAGAGCTTCTTGAAAGTTCCTGAACATTCAGGGAGAGGACTTAAAGGAGATGTCTCGAGGAAGCAGTGAATTTTTTTTTTTGCCCAGTCCCCCCCATTAAGCATACATTACTAAGCCCCCCCTGTAAATGACTTTTCTAGCTGGTTTGTACTTACCGTTCCAGCGTTTCAGCAACTTATAAAAGTTTCCCCAAGATGGCCGCCGGCTCTTTTCCCGTCGCTTGCTGCAGCCCGACGTGCGCGCTCCCGAGACGCTACCAGCTGTGTCTCCATGGCAACCAGACGCCCCGCAGCCGCCGACCGGACCCACCGCAGCCGCCGACCAGTCACCCACCGCCAGGCAGCAGGTAACCGGCGCTAGCCCCCGGCTCACCAGCGCTACGCTCCCGGCTCCCCAGCGCTACGCTCCCGGCTCCCCAGCGCTACGCTCCCGGCTCCCCAGTGCTAGACCCTCAGCCCAGGTGGAGGCCCCGGAGCCCAGCGCTAGGTTCCGGAGCCCAGGTGAAGGCCCCGGAGCCCAGCGCTAGGTTCCGGAGCCCAGGTGAAGGCCCCGGAGCCCAGCGCTAGGTTCCGGAGCCCAGGTGAAGGCCCCGGAGCCCAGCGCTAGGTTCCGGAGCCCAGGTGAAGGCCCCGGAGCCCAGCGCTAGGTTCCGGAGTCCAGGGCTCCGGGGCCTTCACCTGTCAGTGAACATCACCCCCGACCCATCACTTACCTGGGCGGCTTCTCGGGACAGCTGGACACCTGGGCGGCTTCTCGGGACGGCAGCTCCAGTTTCTGCACCTTCCTCTAACAGAGGATGGTACAGAATGGCCGCTCCAGCGCGCGCCCGAGCAGTGACAGCTCATCTGCGCATGCGCAGAAGAGCTGTAGTGGGGAGCACACTGAAGCGGCTCGTGCTGAAAGGAGAAGACCGGACTGCGCAAGCGCGTCTAAAAAAGCAAGCTGCCAGCGAATTTAGATGGAACCATGGAGACGGGGACGCTAGCAACGGAACAGGTAAGTGGAATAAATTCTGTATGGCTCATATTTAATGCACGATGTATATTACAAAGTGCATTAATATGGCCATACGGAAGTGTATAACCCCACTTGGTTTCGCGAGACAACCCCTTTAACAGTGCAGAAATTTCCATGTGAACGTTCGTACGTGCAATTAAATATTCTCACAGGCATGTAAATATTCGCCCATGTCTTCGCATGAACCCCTCTTACAACTTTATGTGGCTTGCACACTAAGATCATGGTTCTATGTGATTTAAGTTTGGTTGAACATGGAAAATGTGAAGATTGTAATCCTAATGTAGATGCTAAAATGTGCCCTCATTACGGATCTCTTTTAGCAGGTTAAAAGATGAGTGCAAGGAGTTGGGCACATAGCTGGCAACTTGGAAAAGAGATGGAAAAGAGGGATGGATACGTATATCTTGTAACATGTGAAGTATGGTACATTACCACTGTACCCTATTCCCACAAGTCACAGTGCCCCCATCATAAAGTCTTCAACAGTGACCATTCTAGTGTCAACCACAGTGTCGCTATATTAGAGCCCGTGCATATATAACCGATCCCACTGCAATGCCCTTTGAACTGTCCGTCATAGTTCCCCAATTCAGGGTCAGCCACAAAGCCAGTCACAGAATAGATAAGGACACCTCATACTGTGGTACTCTCAAAAGCCCCAAATATCTGTCCCATAGGTATTCCAGATGTGTTTCACCTTGCAGAACTGGGTCATCATAGGACTACAAACAAACAATTCAACACAAACATAATGGAATGAAAGCAAACTGAAAAAAATCAGTTTTTTAAAAAAACATTGAAATCTGCTCCAAAAAAACAGAACTGAGAGACGGAAATCCCTAATGTAGATGTGAATGGGCCCTAAAGGGCATTTAGATGGAACAAATATTGTTCAAAAAATTATTTAAACGAGTGAAAGTGAACGATAATCATTCAGTGTAAACACAGCCAACGACCATATGACGAATGGTAGCACTGGGGAACAATTTTGAACAAAATTAGATTCAGACTTAAAGGGGTTGTCCCGCGCCGAAACGGGTTTTTTTTTTTTCAACCCCCCCCCCCCCCCGGTTCGGCGCGAGACAACCCCGATGCAGGGGTTAAAAAAGATCACCGGACAGCGCTTACCTGAATCCCCGCGCTCCGGTGACTTCTTACTTACCCGGTGAAGATGGCCGCCGGCATCTTCTCCCTCCGTGGACCGCAGGGCTTCTGTGCGGTCCATTGCCGATTCCAGCCTCCTGATTGGCTGGAATCGGCACGTGACGGGGCGGAGCTACACGGAGCCCCATTGAGAAGATAAGAAGACCCGGACTGCGCAAGCGCGTCTAATTTGGCCATTAGACGGCGAAAATTAGACGGCAACCATGGAGACGAGGACGCCAGCAACGGAACAGGTAAGTGAAAAACTTTTTATAACTTCTGTATGGCTCATAATTAATGCACAATGTACATTACAAAGTGCATTAATATGGCCATACAGAAGTGTATAGACCCACTTGCTGCCGCGGGACAACCCCTTTAAATAGACATGCTTATTTCAAAAATGCACTTAGTTTTCTTCTATCACATTCGGTGTTTTCTCTGCAGCTTATTTTAATGTGATTGCTCAAGCCTTGGTGGAGTGGCGCACTAATGTTCTCCTATTAGCCGAGAGCAAACCTCCCTCGTGTGGAGAGGGGTGGAGGATGACAAGTTGTTATTTGTCTCGTCTATTCAGTTACATGTTCGACAGTGTGGTGAGGAGTTGTGTGCCGCGCTATGTAGTGAATTAGCATTTAGCAACATTTATTTTTTATTTTTTACACTTATTTCCTTTCCTTCAGATCTTATCTGCACCTGCTATTTCGCGTTGTTTGTGCCTAAATAGCCCTGATTCCTTTTGCTATATCTGTAGCAGTTTCACCATTCCCAGTCAACGGGCAAACATGAGGGCATTTGTCAAGCAAGCTTATTTTGCATATTTCAAAGTTAAACTTTGTGATCAAGATAAGTCTTGGGCTTCTTGCAAGGTGTGCAAGCAGCGTGTCCAGAGTTTATGTACGTGTCCGAAGGGAACACATGATAAGTTGCCATTTGGAATACCTATGGTTTGGCAAGAGCCAAGAAATTATTCCAGTGACTGTTAATTTTGTAGAGTGAAAACTTCAAGATATAACAGGAAGAGTAAATATGAAATGGAGTGTCCTAGTCTACCATCAGCTATATGTCCTGGTCTACCATCAGCTACATGTCCTAGTCTACCATCAGCTATATGTCCTGGTCTACCATCAGCTATATTTCCTGGTCTACCATCAGCCATATGTCCTGGTCTACCATCAGCTATATGTCCTGGTCTACCATCAGCTATACGCCCTAGTCAACCATTAGTTATTAGAGATGAGCGAGCACCAAAATGCTCGGGTGCTCGTTACTCGAGACAAACTTTTCGTGATGCTCGAGGGTTCGTTTCGAGTAACGAACCCCATTGAAGTCAATGGGCGACCGGAGCATTTTTGTATATCGCCGATGCTTACTAAGGTTTTCATTTGTGAAAATCTGGGAAATTCAAAAAAGTGATGGGAACGACACACAAACGGATAGGGCAGGTGAGGGGCTACATGTTGGGCTGCATTTCAGGTTCCCAGGTCCCACTATTAAGCCACAATAGCGGCAAGAGGTAACGTCCGATTAAATGCAGGTGGTCTTCGGCCCACACTGCATGCCCCAGTCTGACCGGGGTTTTTAATACATAGACACTGGCAGGTGCAAATCCCTAATGTGAAGTCCCTGTGGACCCACAGCATGGGTGGCTCCCTGGAACCCACCGGCGGTACATAAATAAATCCCATTGCAGTGCCCAGCACAGCTGAGGTAACATGAGGTTTAATGCAGGTGGGCTTCGGCCCACACTGCATGCCCCAGTCAGACTGGGGTTCTTTAGAAGTAGAAACCTGCAGTTACAACTCCGTGTGGACCGACAGCATGGGTGGCTCCCTGGAACCCACCGGCGGTACATAAATAAATCCCATTGCAGTGCCCAGCACAGCTTAGGTAACGTGAGATTTAATTCAGGTAGGCTTCGGCCCACACTGCATGCCCCAGTCAGACTGGGGTTCTTTATAAGTAGACACATGCAGTTACAACTCCGTGTGGACCGACAGCATGGGTGGGTCCCAGGAAGCCACCGGCGGTACATAAATATATCTAATTGCATTACCCATCACAGCTGAGGTAACGTCTGATTAAATGCAGGTGGTCTTCGGCCCACACTGCATGCCCCAGTCTGACCGAGGTTTTTAATACATAGACACTGGCAGGTACAAATCCCCAATGTGAAGTCCCTGTGGACCCACAGCATGGGTGGCTCCCTGGAACCCACCGGCGGTACATAAACGTATCCCATTACAGTGCCCTGCTCAGCAGAGCTAACGTCACATACAATATAGGTGTGCTTCGGCCCACAGTGCATGCCCCAGTCAGAGTGGTAATATGTACCTTAACAATAACCGCGTTGGTGGGAATGTGGTGGCGACTGCGGACCTAGTAGTGTGGTTTTATTTAGTTGGTTTTCGGAATGTGGCCATGATTAAGTGGGCCGTGGCAGGGGGATGGTGGGGGGGCTCTCTTGTTGTGTCGTTGTGTCGGTAAAGGTGAAATTCTTGGACTGCCACCAGACGGACCAATGCAAAGGTATTTGGCAAGAATGTCTTCATTGTTGGAGGAGGAGGGGGATGTTTTTGAGGCACTACGTGTCCTCTCCACGTGTCCGTGGTTATATGCACCTTAACAGTAACCACTTTGGTGGGAAATGGCCTCGCCACCATCATGTCTTTGGGAAGCCTCCGTTTTCACACCCCAGTGACATAGCATTAGCAGCGGTATAGGCAGAGCCCAGAATTAGTAACATTTCAGCGGTAGCATTAGGGACAGGCCCCAGTAACATATCACTAGCAGCATTATAGGGGGAGCACAGTATTAGTTCCATTTCAGTAGTAGTAGCAGTCCAGACAGGCCCCAGTAACAATTCCGAAGCAGCAGTATAGGGGGAGCACAGTCTTAGTTCCATTTCAGTAATAGTAGCAGTCAAGACAGGCCCCAGTAACAGTTCCGAAGCAGCAGTATAGGGGGAGCACAGTATTAGTTCCATTTCAGTAGTAGTAGCAGTCAAGACAGGCCCCAGTAACAATTCCAAAGCAGCAGTATAGGGGGAGCACAGTATTAGTTCCATTTCAGTAGTAGTAGCAGTCAAGACAGGCCACAGTAACATTCCCGTTGCAGCAGTTTAGGGAGATAACAGTCTCTTTCACATTTCAGTAGTTGCAGTATAGACAAAGCCCCAGTTGCATTTATATAGCAAAAGTGTGGGCCAACCCCACACACCTTGCTGTAGCATGAGTGCAGGCGAAGCCCATAAAAATTACTAGGATTACACTCTAGGCGAGGGCCCAAAAAAATTGGTGTACCAACAGTACTAATGTACCTCAGAAAAATTGCCCATGCCCAACCAAGAGGGCAGGTGAAACCCATTAATCGCTTTGGTTAATGTGGCTTAATTTGTAACTAGGCCTGGAGGCAGCCCAGTTAAAATAAAAATTGGTTCAGGTGCAAGTTTCAACGCTTTAATGAGAATTGAAACGTATAAACATTGTTTACAAAAGTCATATGACTGAGCCTTGTGGGCCTAAGAAAAATTGCCCGTTCGGCGTGATTACGTGAGGTTTCAGGAGGAGGAGCAGGAGGAGGAGGATGAATATAATACACAGATTGATGAAGCTAAAAGGTCCACGTTTTTGATGGTGATAGAGAACAATGCTTCCATCCGCGGGTGCAGCCTACGTATTGTTTAGGTACCGCTGCTGTCCGCTGGTGGAGAAGAGAAGTCTGGGGAAATCCAGGCTTTGTTCATCTTTATGAGTGTAAGCCTGTCGGCACTGTCAGTTGACAGGCGGGTACGCTTATCCGTGATGATTCCCCTAGACGCACTAAACACCCTCTCTGACAAGACGCTAGCCGCAGGACAAGCAAGCACCTCCAGGGCATACAGCGCGAGTTCAGGCCACGTGTCCAGCTTCGACACCAAGTAGTTGTAGGGAGCAGAGGCGTCATGGAGGACGGTCGTGCGATCGGCTACATACTCCCTCACCATCCTTTTACAGTGCTCCCGCCAACTCTGCCTTGACTGGGGAGCGGTGGCACAGTCTTGCTGGGGAGCCATAAAGCTGGCAAAGGCCTTGGAGAGTGTTCCCCTGCCTGCGCTGTACATGCTGCCTGATCTCCGCGCCTCCCCTGCTACCTGGCCCTCGGAACTGCGCCTTCTGCCACTAGCGCTGTCGGATGGGAATTTTACCATCAGTTTGTCCACCAGGGTCCTGTGGTATAGCATCACTCTCGAACCCCTTTCCTCTTCGGGTATGAGAGTGGAAAGGTTCTCCTTATGCCGTGGGTTGAGCAGTGTGTACACCCAGTAATCCGTAGTGGCCAGAATGCGTGTAACGCGAGGGTCACGAGAAAGGCATCCTAACATGAAGTCAGCCATGTGTGCCAGGGTACCTGTACGCAACACATGGCTGTCCTCACTAGGAAGATCACTTTCAGGATCCTCCTCCTCCTCAGGCCATACACGCTGAAAGGATGACAGGCAAGCAGCATGGGTACCCTCAGCAGTGGGCCAAGCTGTCTCTTCCCCCTCCTCCTCATCCTCCTCATGCTCCTCCCCCTCCTCTTCCTCCTCCTCAACACGCTGAGATATAGACATGAGGGTGCTCTGACTATCCAGCGACATACTGTCTTCCCCCGCCTCCGTTTCCGAGCGCAAAGCGTCTGCCTTTATGCTTGCAGGGAACTTCTCAAGAGGCATAGCAGAGGAATGTTGACGCTAATGATTGCAGCATCGCCGCTCACCATCTGGGTAGACTCCTCAAAGTTTCCAAGGACCTGGCAGATGTCTGCCAACCAGGGCCACTCTTCTGTAAAGAATTGAGGAGGCTGACTCCCACAACGCTGCCCATGTTGGAATTGGTATTCCACTATAGCTTTACGCTGCTCATAGAGCCTGGCCAACATGTGGAGCGTAGAGTTCCACCGTGTGGGCACGTCGCACAGCAGTCGGTGCACTGGCAGATTAAACCGATGTTGCAGGGTCCGCAGGGTGGCAGCATCCGTCTTGGACTTGCGGAAATGTGCGCTGAGCCGGCGCACCTTTCCGAGTAGATCTGACAAGTGTGGGTAGCTTTTCAGAAACCGCTGAACCACCAAATTAAAGACGTGGGCCAGGCATGGCACGTGCGTGAGGCTGCCGAGCTGCAGAGCCGCCACCAGGTTACGGCCGTTGTCACACACGACCATGCCCGGTTGGAGGCTCAGTGGCGAAAGCCAGCGGTCGGTCTGCTTTGTCAGACCGTGCAGCAGTTCGTGGGCCATGTGCCTCTTCTCTCCTAAGCTGAGTAGTTTCAGCATTGCCTGCTGACACTTGCCCACGGCTGTGCTGCCACGCCACTCGACACCGACTGCTGGCGACGTGCTGCTGCTGACACATCTTGATTGCGAGACAGAGGTTGCGTAGGAGGAGGAGGAGGAGGGTGTTTTAGTGTAGGAAGCATACACCGCCGCAGATACCAGCACCGAGCTGGGGCCCGCAATTCTGGGGGTGGGTAGGACGTGAGCGGTCCCAAGCTCTGACTCAGTCCCAGCCTCCACTAAATTCACCCAATGTGCCGTCAGGGAGATATAGTGGCTCTGCCCGCCTGTGCTTGTCCACGTGTCCGTTGTTAAGTGGACCTTGCCAGTAACCGCGTTGGTGAGGGCGCGTACAATGTTGCGGGAGACGTGGTCGTGCAGGGCTGGGACGGCACATAGTGAAAAGTAGTGGCGACTGGGAACCGAGTAGCACGGGGCCACCGCCATCATGTTTTTGAAAGCCTCCGTTTCCACAAGCATCTCCAGGCTGATTAATTTGGCTATGTGCACGTTTAACGCTTGAGCGTGCGGGTGCGTTGTGGCGTACTTGTGCTTGCGCTCAAACAGTTGCGCTAACGACGGCTGGACGCTGCGCTGAGAGGCATTGCTGGATGGGGCCGAGGACAGCGGAGGTGAGGGTGTGGGTGCAGGCCGGGAGACGGTCGTGCCTGTGTCCTGAGAGGGGGGTTGGATCTCAGTGGCAGGTTGGGGCACAGGGGGAGAGGCAGTGATGCAAACCAGAGGCGGTGAACGGCCTTCGTCCCACCTTGTGGGGTGCTTGGCCATCATATGCCTGCGCATGTTGGTGGTGGTGAGGCTGGTGGCGGTGGCTCCCCGGCTGATCTTGGCGCGGCAAACCTTGCACACCACAGTTCGTCGGTCGTCTGCACTCTCAGTGAAAAACTGCCAGACCTTTGAGCACCTTGGCCTCTGGAGGGTGGCATGGCACGAGGGGGCGCTTTGGGAAACAGTTGGTGGATTATTCGGTCTGGCCCTGCCTCTACCCCTCGCCACCGCACTGCCTCTTCCAACCTGCCCTGCTGCTGCACTTGCCTCCCCCTCTGAAGACCTGTCCTCAGTAGGCTTAGCAAACCAGGTGGGGTCAGTCACCTCATCGTCCAGCTGCTCTTCCTCCGAATCTTCTGTGCGCTCCTCCCTCGGATTTACTGCCCTTACTACTACCTCACTGATAGACAAATGTGTCTCATCGTCATCGTCCTCCTCACCCACTGAAAGCTCTTGAGACAGTTGCCGGAGGTCCCCAGTCTCCTCACCCGGATCCCGGGAACTTTCCAAAGGTTGGGCATCGGTCATGACAAACTCCTCCGGTGGGAGAGGAAACATTTTTTCCCACTCAAGGCCGTGACCCGAGAACAATTCCTGGGAGCCTGCCTGCTCTTCTGAATGTGTCATTTGCTGGGAGGGAGGAGGCTGGGAGAAGGGAGGAGCAGCAGCGAGAGGATTCAGGGATGCAGCAGTGGATGGCATAGAAGACTGGGTGGTGACAGTGGATAGTTTGCTGGATGCACTTTCTGCCATCCACGACAGGACCTGCTCATACTGCTCAGTTTCTAATAAAGGTTTACCGCATGGACCCATTAATTGTGAGATGAATCTGGGGACCCCAGAAACTTGCCTCTCTCCTAATCCCGCAGCAGTCGGCTGCGATACACCTGGACCAGGAGCTCGGCCTGTGCCCACACCCTGACTTGGGCCTCCGCGTCCTCACCCGCGTCCATGTCCACATCCTCTAGGCCTACCCCTACCCCTCAGCATGGTGTATTACGAGTAGAGCAGAAACAGAACGCTGTAATTAAATGTGCCGCTTATTGGCCTGTGGTTGGAGGCTGACTTCGCTTACGGAACGCACAGCAGAGCCAGGAAACAATTATGCGCAAGCCTGTAGTCAGACCTAGGTGCGTTTGACTGAGCTACTGGAATTCACAGGGCAGAACCAGTCAAGTGGCCAAAGGCCAGTGGTAGGCCTTAAGTATTTTGCTTCAATTTTTTAAAATGGTGAGGTGAAAAACCAGACAGACACCGTATGCAGTGTGTATATGTACACTCTTTCCCACTGGCGGGATGACGGCGATCATGTAACGGACACAGCAGAGCCAGGAAACAATTATGCGCAAGCCTGTAGTCAGACCTAGGTGCGTATGACTGAGCTACTGGAATTCACCGGGCAGAACCAGTCAAGTGGCCAAAGGCCAGTGGTAGGCCTTAAGTATTTTGCTTCAATTTTTTAAAATGGTGAGGTGAAAAACCAGACAGACACCGTATGCAGCGTATATATGTATACTCTTTCCCACTGGCAGGATGACGGCGATCATGTAACAGACACAGCAGAGCCAGGAAACAATTATGCGCAAGCCTGTAGTCAGACCTAGGTGCGTATGACTGAGCTACTGGAATTCACAGGGCAGAACCAGTCAAGTGGCCAAAGGCCAGTGGTAGGCCTTAAGTATTTTGCTTCAATTTTTTAAAATGGTGAGGTGAAAAACCAAACAGACACCGTATGCAGCGTATATATGTATACTCTTTCCCTCTGGCGGGATGACGGCGATCATGTAACGGACACAGCAGAGCCAGGAAACAATTATGCGCAAGCCTGCTGTAACTCTTAGCTGGGTAATAATGAGCGACTACTACCCCCAGCAGACACGCAGTAAACTGAAGACGGTCACAGGCAGCCCAAATATAGTATTTTTTTTCCAATTTTTGGGAAAACGCCCACTGCCTATATAGACTGTATATGGATTTCCCTGTTGGAGGATGACTGTGGTTATTGAAAGCGAAGTGCAGCCAGAAAAAATTGTGCGCAAGGCTGGGTAATAATGAGCGACTACTACCCCCAGCAGACACGCAGTAAACTGTAGACGGTCACAGGCTTAGCTGGGTAATAATGAGCGACTACTACCACCAGCACACACGCAGTAAACTGAAGACGGTCACAGGCAGCCCAAATATAGTATTTTTTTCCAATTTTTGGGAAAAAGCCCACTGCCTATATAGCCTGTATATGGATTTCCCTGTTGGAGGATGACTGTGGTTATTGAAAGCACAGTGCAGCCAGAAAAAAATTATGCTCAAGTCTGGGTAATAATGAGCAACTACTACCACCAGCAGACACACAGTAAACTGTAGACGGTCACAGGCTTAGCTGGGTAATAATGAGTGACTACTACCCCCAGCACACACGCAGTAAACTGAAGACGGTCACAGGCAGCCCAAATATAGTATTTTTTTCCAATTTTGGGGAAAAAGCCCACTGCCTATATAGTCTGTATATGGATTTCCCTGTTGGAGGATGACTGTGGTTACTGAAAGCACAGTGCAGCCAGAAAAAATTATGCGCAAGGCTGGGTAATAATGAGCGACTACTACCCCCAGCACACAAGTAGTAAACTGTAGATGGTCACAGGCTTAGCTGGGTAATAATGAGCGACTACTACCCCCAGCACACACGCAGTAAACTGAAGACGGTCACAGGCAGCCCAAATATAGTATTTTTTTCCAATTTTTGGGAAAAAGGCCACTGCCTATATAGTCTGTATATGGATTTCCCTGTTGGAGGATGACTGTGGTTATTGAAAGCACAGTGCAGCCAGAAAAAATTATGCGCAAGGCTGCTGTAACACCTAGCTGGGTAATAGTGAGCGACTATTACCCCCAGCAGACACGCAGTAAACTGAACACGGTCACAGGCAGTCCAAAGATTTTTTTTTCCAATTTTTTTGAAAAAGCCCACTGCCTATATAGCCAGTATATCTCTTTCCCTGTACCACTGACCCTGCCTCACCAGTACTGCCCCTATACTGAGTAAAATGACTGCAGACTGAGGACGCTATGGTCTGCACGCCCGATATACAAAAAAAAAAAATATGCAAAACTGCTAAAAGCAGCCTCAACAGTACTGCACACGGTCAGATGTGGCCCTAAGAAGGACTGTTGGGGTTCTTGAAGACGAAGATAACAGCCTAACACTCTCCCTATAGCAGTTACAGCAGGACGGCACTTTCCCTAATGTCTCTCAGCGTGCATCTGTGGCGAGCCGCGGCCGGCCCCAGTTTATATACTCGGGTGTCACCTGATCTCCCCAGCCAGTCACTGCAGGGGGGTGGGATAGGGCTGGAACTTCACAGGAGGAAGTTGTAATGCCTTGCCTGTATTTCTATTGGCCAGAAAACGGCGCAAACTTTTCTGGGAAGAAAATGGAAGTGACTCGAACATCGCGTGGTGCTCGTCTCGAGTAACGAGCATCTCGAGTACCCTAATGCTCGAACGAGCATCAAGCTCGGACGAGTACGCTCGCTCATCTCTAGTGGGAAGGAATTGGTCTTCAAGATCTCAAACCTGGTGTACATGAACCACTTGTTGACAGAACATTGTATTCTCACCTCTGCACATGAAACTGGGTCTCATGAAACAATTCATTAAAGTTGTGCCAACTGAAGGAGACTGTTTTAAGTACCTCATTTTGGCATTTCTTAGCCTGTCATTTGAACGTTGTGCTATTGCGTGTGTATCTGCGCTTTTTACTGCACTTTCTGCATGGCCAGGGACATTGTGATTGAAAAGCCTGTGCAGCTTCATTAGTAACCAGGGTTTTCATTTTCCTGTGAAGTGTGAACTAAAATAGAGCATGTCACATTTTTTACAGTGATAGTGAGAATGAACCTATTGGAAACATGGGTTCTAGTTTCTGTGCACCACGTGCACAGATTTTGCGTGTGCAAACGAGCTCATGTGAATAAGCCCATATAAAGAGGTGGTTGCAGGAAAATGGACTATTGAATATTATACAAAATTATATATATATACACTGTATATCTGTATGTATATATATATATATATATATATAATTTTGTATAATATTCAATAGTCCATTTTCCTGCAACCACCTCTTTATATGGGCTTATTCACAGTACAAACTATTTTCTGTCTAGCAGCTCACGCAGCATTAGTGTATTTGCGCGCTGCCATGGGATGAGTTTTTCAGGTGAGTAATAAAATTGTAATGACAATTTAGTCAGTGAGGATACGTGATAACAAGACATAATAGCCATTACTTCTCCAATACTGTCAGGGCTCCTTGGATTCTCCAGAGTCTAGATCCCAGGCAGAGGAATAAGCCAAGTAAACTCTTCTATTATAGGTTTATATTACTGGATGACTTATCTATTATTGCAGCTACTAATCCCTCAGATTGTTATACGTCTCTCATCTCTATTTCAATGCTCGCAGGACAGGATGACCTGAATTAGAAGATTTATGTGATTTAGTCTCTGTATATGCAACAGCTTGATGTAATATATAGTCATCATCACTGTAACTGATCTAAGAGTTTCTAAAAGACATATTTTATTCCCTAAACCAATTTTGACCTTAAAGCGACTCTTCAGTTTTGGGACAAAATTCTGCCTTGGTACCAAAAGAGAGTATATTATTACAGTTGTTCCTCTCTCCGCCGCCCCTCCGATCCCCTGGTTTGAGGTCTTGTTAATGGTATTGATAAGGGCCAATAGGGGCTGTAAAGAAATTAATAAATGTCGCTTATCAAAAATAGTATATATGCTTATCAATCTATTTTAGCAAAAAGAATATTTTAGCAATATATTGTATGTGTAACAGAAGTCATGACTGATTTTGAGGAAGTAACCTGTGGTTTCTGTCTACACTGAAGGTCTACGTCTGATCTAAGTGGAATCAGGAAGTTCTAAGGCCAGATGTCTCGGGATGTAGCAAGACAGGGCCTAACCGCAAAGAGTTTTCATGAATCTCTGTCTAAAGTTAAATGTCTAAAAGTCATATGAAATCAGCAATTTCTTAAAGATGTGTTTGTCTGAGTCATATATCACACGTCTAAAGTTTATTGAATAATTATGTCATTGTAAGATATAGAAGTCATGTGTTTTTATCAGATGAATGTATGTATCATGAGGTTACTCCTTGTATTACCAGAGGTCGCATCCCTGCGTGGGCGATCTTCTATATAAACTGAGACGATACAGACAATAAACAGAGTTCATTGTTTCACCATATACATTGTGTACTTTGACTCTCAAGGAGCGCTCCTCCTGCTTAGGTCAATTTGGAACCGACAACATAACTGACCAGTCTGTTTGAACAAATTAACCCTCGACAGTTCTTGGCGTCCAACTAGGGGGCGGGGCTTACCTTTACGGGACATCGCAACCAGTAGACTGAAACAAACTCCTGGCCCGTTGACGTGGATACTGGATTCGGAGACCCCAGACTGAAAACACCGGTGTAACAGGTAAGAGCTTATCTTACTATTATACAGTCTGGATTCTTTTGATCTGTGTGTCTCTAACGGACTAGAGGTATGTTGTTGCCTGTTTCCTATATTTTCTGCCCCGTCCATATTTTAGAGTGAATAAGTTCATTTAACTGTCCTAGACGGAAGAACTCACTCATTGGGACTTAAAGAGTCATGTTGTCTGTATTGGAGATTGAAATAATTGTTATTGTTATAGTCTCATTTCTGGCAGTCATATTGTTACTCTTGATCTGTTATAATATTACTAAAAGTTCCCTAAGAGGCGAAGTCTGGTCTCCCCTGAATCCTAGTGTTTGAAGTTGACCACGTTTTAGTTCTGTAAATCTATTCCGGGACAGGGAACTGTGTGTTCCCAGATAGTCTCAGTGATTATCTTAGTTTACTGTGTGAAATATACGTCCTGTATACTTAGTGAAGAATAGTCGGAAGTGGTCAAGATGGGGTCTGAACAATCTAAGATATATCAGACTCCTATTGAGATAATTAAAGATAGAGAAGGGGAGGACATTTGCAGACAAGCCTATAAAGTTTACAAACGTATAGGCCTTAAGAAGGCGGGAACATTCAATTATGAATTTTGGTCACAATATGAGGATAAGCATAGAAAGGAAATAAGAAAAAAGGGTTTGGAAAAAGGCATGAAGGCTATTCTGGACTGCTCTAAAACAGCAGAAGACGAACACTGGGACTCCGAGTCCCGAGGCGAGGGCATTTTAGTTTATTGTCCTATGCCCCGGCCACCAATAGACGTTCCCATGGAAACCCCTACGGTTCCATTAGTCTCTCCTGTCGTCCCGGCCGTTCCACCAATGTCTCCAAATAATCCCTTTAATTCTCTGTATCCCAATTTGCCGCCCTTGCCTCCTACGTATCCACAGGCTACTGCCCAGATGGATACACCTCCATACAGCCCTCAATCAGGATCCCCGGGCCCTGAAGTAAATAGAGGTCCGGCTTGGGATTGTCCACGTTGTGGTCAACAGAATGCCTGTTTTAAAGAACTCTGTACAGTATGTGGGACTCCACGTCCCAGGGATCAGTGTAGACAACCGATTCCCTTATTCCCAGTTACAACCTCCACTACCCATTATAGAGAACCAAACAGACCGAGTCCACCATTGGGCACGGTCAGACAAGAGGACACTGACAGACCATCGTCTTCTAATGACAGACCTACGGACGCACATAGACCAACTCCCGGGTCTACAGTCACTACATGGCGACCCTGGAGCGCCACAGACCAGATGGCACTGTGTCAGCAACTGCCCGATCCCCAGACAGAGCCAGCAGCTTTCCATAGAAAGTTGGAAGTCATACAGAAAAACTACTCTGCCACTTGGACAGATATGGAATGTCTTATGAATGTAAAATGTCCTCTGGGCCTTTACAATAGTATTGCTCAATTTTGTGGTCTTGAAGATCGCCCAGATGACCCCCAGACATTACTTAGTGGTACTCAATATGTTGACAAGGTTAAAACCTGGTTTAAGGATAAAGCCCAAGAGAGACGTACAGCCCTAACCCAGTGTAGACAGAACAAGGGCGAGTCTATTGAATGTTACTTTGGCCGTTTAGAGGAAGTTGGCAGAGATCTGGGTTTATATGATTGTCCAAAAGCAATACGTAATGCTGCTTTTTGTGAAGCCTTTATGCAAGGAATAGATAAGCGCCTGTCTGAACGCGTTAAAGCATGTACCCCCGATTGGCGACAGGCCAAACCGCGTGATCTATATAAGAAAGCTGTAGGATTTGTCATGGATACAGAAGACCACGCAAAGGGTGTTATGGTTAAACATTACACCATGGAGGGGGACACAGTCCGACTTAACGACCCCAGGCGGGAGACCCGTAAGTGTTATAACTGCGGGAAGACTGGACACTTGGCCCGTAATTGTAGAGCCCCTAAACGCCCTAGACAGAACACGTCAGACGAAAGGGGGCAACAGGGAAGTACGGCCAATACCACATCATCCCGCCCACAGGGAAACAACGGGTATACCAATTACCAATGAAGGTCTGGCACTCCTTCCCCCGTGTCCCTTATAGTTACTGACGCACGTGGGCCACAAATTTTTCAGCCTCTAAAAATCCAGGGGAAGGAGGTGCCCTTTTTAATTGACACAGGGGCTACTAAATCATGTGTCAGTACCTCACAAGTCAACGATCTTAGTATTCCCCTCTCAGACTCCATAGCCATAGCCGTTGGAGTGTCCGGTGAACCAACACCCATGCGTGAGACCGAGCCCATAGAAGTCTCTTTTCAAGGGTCACGAGTCCTCACTCGCTTCCTGGTGTCACCTGCTGGGGATTGCATCATGGGAACCGATGTGATGGGACCCCTGGGGTGCTGTATTCAGCTCCATCCTTCCGGTGAGGCTCATGTCAGTACCTCTGCGGCTGACCACCAAGTATTCTGTCTCATGGCAGCAGACTTGGTCACTCCGCCTTCTTCTTGTACTGTATATGTGTTGACCCCAGAAGATACACAGGTTCTCTCAGCAGTGCCAGAGACCCTTTGGGCAAAAGGGAAGACAGACTTGGGCCATCTCCACGTACCCCCAGTCATGGTATATCTCAAAGATGGGGAAAAAGCCCCCATGATCCGCCAATATCCCCTAGCCATGGCACAGGAAGACGCAATAGCCTCCACTATTACAGAGTTATGTGCCTTGAATGCTTTAAAACCTTGCGTCTCACCCGCTAACACGCCACTCTTCCCGGTTAAAAAGAAAGGGAAGAAAGGCGAACCTGATACCTACCGGATTGTTCACGATCTAAGAGAAATCAATAAGGTGACCATCCTAGAAACACCTTTGGTCCCCAACCCTTACACTCTGTTGTCCACCATACCTTCCGGAACCTGTTGGTACACCTTGATCGATCTCGCCAATGCATTTATGTCCGTCCCGATCCACCCCGATTGCCAGTACCTGTTCGCCTTCACGTTCCGAGGAAAACAGTACTGCTGGACTGTCCTACCACAAGGGGCACAAAACAGCTCAAATCAATTCACCCGATGTATGAGGCTTGTACTTGATGCATGGACGGTCCCACCAGGTGTGGCCCTGCTTCAGTATGTTGATGACCTCCTACTCTGTGCACCGGACAGACCCACCTGCGTTGCGGCCTCACTCAGCCTTCTTTGTTTTCTTGCAGACAGTGGGTGTAAAGCCAGTAAAGACAAATTACAGTTTTGCAAATCTCATGTTGTGTTTCTTGGTCACTGCCTAGGTCCTGGTACAAAACACCTCACGCCAGAACGTACCAAGGTGGTGGAGGACATGCCACTCCCTACCTCCCATGCTCAGTTGCGGACATTTCTGGGGTTAGTTTCATATTGTCGGCCGTGGATTCGCTCTGCCTCCATGACCATGCAGCCTCTGTACGACTGCCTGAGTTCCAAGCCATTTGCTTTGTCTCCGGAAGCCGAGTCAGCTTTCCATCAGCTGAAAATACAGATTACCAGTGCTCCAGCACTGGGTCTGCCAGACTATGATAAACCCTTCCAGATGTTCGTGACTGAGATGGCGGGACATGCTACTGCCGTCCTCACACAAGAGCATGGTGACAAAAAGCGCCCTGTAGCATACTACAGTGCACATCTTGATGCAGTAGCCAGGGGTTCACCCTCCTGTGTAAGAGCAGTTCTGGCTGTACAAGCACTACTTGAGAAAGCTTCTGAGGTGGTCCTAGACTACCCTCTTGTGGTCCTCACGCCCCATGACGTACATGGAATTCTGACACAGGTGAGCCGTAGACATCTTTCTCTTGCTAGACAGGTCAAAATGGAACTTGCAGTACACTCTTCATCCAATGTCTCATTTCAACGTTGCACAACTTTGAATCCGGCCACCTTACTGCCATTAGGTGACACTGATTCAAAAGGGGGAGTAAGCACAGGGGATCAACTTTTTGTCAATTCCCTAGGCGAAGAGGAAGCTTTTGACACCGAGCACCAGCATGACTGTGCTGCTCTGATGGAGCAGGAGACAGCTGGATTTGCTCATGTCACAGACAAGCCTCTCCTGAACCCCCACCTTGAAATGTTTGTGGATGGATCACGATACCAGAATGAGACGAGCAGATTTGTGACAGGGTTTGCTGTAGTATCAATGAATGAAGTACTGATAGGCCGCGCCATGCCCCCACATATGTCAGCACAGGAAGCGGAGCTGTGCGCTCTGACCGAGGCCTGCAAGTTAGCCCGGGGAGTCACTGCTAATATCTACACGGACTCCAGGTACGCGTTTGGCGTTGCGCATGACTATGGGCCGATTTGGCGCGCGCGGAGCTTCCTAACAGCTCAAGGCAGACCGATAAAGAATGGTGAGGCAGTAAGTAATTTAATGTCAGCTATCATGCTCCCGAAGCAGGTAGCCATAATAAAGGTAAAGGCACACACCCGAGGGGACTCCTTGGAAAGCAGAGGCAACGAGAAGGCAGACGGAGCAGCAAAGGCTGCAGCCCTGCTGGACTGGAGGGCACCCGTGTGCAGAGTTCAGACCAGGTCCTGCCCAGCGGAGGAGGATCCTGATCCCCCTGCCAAGGACCAGACCCTCTCTGTCCCACCACAGAAGGAGGTGGACCTACTCCCCTCAGGGCAAGAGCAGGAGCGCTGGGCAAGTGCAGGGGCAGTAAAAGGAAATGAAGGTTGGATGATGGGTTTCCGTATGTGTTTACCTGCGGCTGCCTATCCTAGTATGGCCCTTTTGGCTCATGGAAAGGTGCACGCTTCTCGTAATGCCATGGTAGCCCTGGTGGAGAAAATGTGGTACGCTCCGGGATTTGACAGGATGGCAAAGGCATACGTCAAGGCTTGTGAAATCTGTGCACTACACAACCCCGGTCAAGTAGTAAAGACCCCTCGGAAGTGCACTCCGCGACCTTTGTACCCCTTCCAGAGACTACAGATAGATTACATCCAGCTGCCCAGGTCAGGAAGGTATGAGTATGTCCTGGTATGCATTGACCTCTTTTCCGCGTGGCCCGAGGCCTACCCGGTCCCGAAGGCCACTGCCCAGGCCACTGCAAAAAAAACTTGTGTCAGAGTTAGTGTGCAGATTTGGGGTACCAGAGACCATTGAGAGCGACCGTGGTACTCACTTCACTGGTGAGGTAATGAAGGAAGTCATGTCCGCCTTAGGAGTAGAACAGGCCTTTCACACCCCCTATCATCCACAAAGCTCCGGAAAAGTAGAAAGACTCAATGGCACCCTCAAACTTAAGATACAGAAAGCCATGGAAAACCTTGGCCCGAGTGCCTACCTCTGGCCCTCTACTCAGTACGAACCACACCAAATAGGAAAACAGGACTGTCTCCTTATGAGATTCTCTTTGGCTCCGTGCCCAGGTTAGGACTGTATCACCCCCAAGCTCTATCCCTGGGTCATGATAAAGTTACTTCCTTTGTGCAGGACTTATGCCAAAAGCTAAAAATAACACACGACCTAGTCTTCTCTTCTATTCCAGACCCTGATAGTTTGGAAGGATCCCACTCTCTGAATCCCGGAGATTGGGTGGTGGTAAAGAGACACGTCAGAAAGACTTTGGAACCTCGCTTTGACGGACCATACCAAGTGCTGTTAACCACTCCCACCTCGGTCAAGCTAGAAGGCAAACCCACTTGGATCCATGCCTCACACTGCAAGAAAGTTCCAACGCCTCAGCACCACGAGGGGGGTGGAGAGTAAGCCCAACCCAGGGTGGGGGAGGAGGATGGCAACCTGGACACCAGCATTGATAGTCTGGATAGGTGTATTATTTACCCTTTGTTTTCTTGGACTACTCTCTTTTCGGGACAATTCTTCATCAACTGTCAATGTAAGAAGAAGATGGACTGTTTGGGCGGAAGGACACCCCAACATGTGGGAATACTTTGCAAAAGACGTACTGAATATCTCCCACATGTGCATGCCCAACCTGCGGAGTGGGGAAGATATTTTACGGACTTGCTTACTGTCTATCCCCACTCCAATAAAGACACTTCGCGATATATATTCAATAGTGCATAACGATAGGGATGTGGAAGAGAGCAATGTTATTCAGGAAAATACCTTTCTTAATGTATATGAATATTGTTCCATTGTGATGCGGTCAAACATACACTTTATGTTTCACATAAATGATAAGAGATTTGTTTAGATTCATGAAAACAATAATACATTTTAAAAAGTCAGATGTCGGCTGTGATCTTGGGACTTGTTCCGATCGCCATATTTGGGGTCAGGAAGGAATTTTTCCCTTTTTATACAAGGATAATTGGCTTTTTCCTAAAAGGGTTTTCGCCTTCCTCTGGATCAACTCAGCCTCAAAATTCCCCATAATTGTCATTCCTGTGTGTGACTTCCTGATGTCCAAAATGGGGGAATGATAAGGGCCAATAGGGGCTGTAAAGAAATTAATAAATGTCGCTTATCAAAATAGTATATATGCTTATCAATCTATTTTAGCAAAAAGAATATTTTAGCAATATATTGTATGTGTAACAGAAGTCATGACTGATTTTGAGGAAGTAACCTGTGGTTTCTGTGTACACTGAAGGTCTACGTCTGATCTAAGTGGAATCAGGAAGTTCTAAGGCCAGATGTCTCGGGATGTAGCAAGACAGGGCCTAACCGCAAAGAGTTTTCATGAATCTCTGTCTAAAGTTAAATGTCTAAAAGTCATATGAAATCAGCAATTTCTTAAAGATGTGTTTGTCTGAGTCATATATCACACGTCTAAAGTTTATTGAATAATTATGTCATTGTAAGATATAGAAGTCATGTGTTTTTATCAGATGAATGTATGTATCATGAGGTTACTCCTTGTATTACCAGAGGTCGCATCCCTGCGTGGGCGATCTTCTATATAAACTGAGACGATACAGACAATAAACAGAGTTCATTGTTTCACCATATACATTGTGTACTTTGACTCTCAAGGAGCGCTCCTCCTGCTTAGGTCAATTTGGAACCGACAACATAACTGACCAGTCTGTTTGAACAAATTAACCCTCGACAGTATGTTCCTACATTGCTCTATTCAAACTGAGTTCACTGATTTGACTCCACTATGCTGGACTTCTGTCTACTCTGCCACTGATCCATGTTCATATAATGTCATAACTCAGTGTGAATGGTACGTTCCTGCATTAGCTCCATTTGTTACCATATGCATTTTTTCCTTCCCTCAACAGCATTTTCCTCCACCTCTGTCTTATCGTAGTGTTGCTGGGCACATTTTCTTTATCAAAAGAGAGCGATTAACCTCTATATCCCCACCCCCTCTTCCATTCTGTCTACTAGCTTTGCAAGGATGGGCCCAGCTGGTTAACTAATGAAATCTAACTAGCCACTCTCAGCTGAAGTCTTGTAGCTTCATCTACAAATTTATTGGTAGCCTCATGGGCATGCATGGGTGTCCTGTATGAAGTGTCCAGGATCAAGTGTCTTATGCAGTCAAATGATGCAGTTCGACAGGGCAGGAGACAGGTAAACCCACACCCTGCACATTAACACCCTCATCTTCACACTAACCTTCACCCCTATCCTCACTACAAGTCTTAGCACTTTCTCCCCACGCCCAGCTCCAACACACTGCAACCACATAAGCCCCTTCCTGCTCTCCTCACCCATGCACAGCTCCCACACACTCTTCACCTTCCTCAAATGCCACTATCACACTCTCACCACCATGAAGAAACACCATAGCCACCCTCACAAATCCCCCAATCACCTGCTCACCTTCGATACCCTACTACTACATTTCCCCAAACCCCAACCACCCCGCACTGCTCCCTGCTAAAATCTCCCCTCAATCACATCATAACAGCCCCCAAAGTGCATCTATTAGCCCAAATGCACCCCCCTGTCGCCTTCAAATGCACCCTTTGGAACTACCAAACTGCATGCAACAAACTCCTAACCATCCACGACCTCTTAATTACTTAGCGTTTCAACCTGCCTGCCCTCACCGAGATGTGGATACAGCAGTCTGACTCAGCCTCCCCTGCTGCATTGTCCTTTGATGGCCTGCAGTTCTCCCACACCCCCAGGTTGGACAACAGGAGCGGCGAAGGAGTAGGTGATCTCCTCTCACCAAATTGCACTTTTTAGGTCATCCCCCCAGGTCCCTGCCTCACCTTTTCACCGTTTGAAGTCCATTCCCTACGACTATTCCGTCCACTATCCCTGTGTGTTGCAGTCATCTACCAGCCCCGGGGTCCCACCCACCTGTTCATGGACCATTTTGCTGCCTAGTCCCCCCATTTCCTATCTTGCAAACTCCCAACCCCTATCCTCTGTGATTTCAATATCCCCACTAATGACCCCTTCTCCCCATCTGCCTCCCAGCTCTTAAAGCTAACTTCCTCCCTTGTGTCACGGCTTGTCTGTCGTGGCATGGTGGCCTCGATGCAGGCTCAGACCTGTTGCCTTGTTTTTCAGGAAAATGGTTAATGCACATTCTGCAAAGACTGCTGGTTGCTGGCTCTCTATGCTGCATGGGTGCATGCTGACTATTAGTCATTTCTGGGAGAAGATTGGGAGTGTTGTTCTCTAATTCCTCTTCCAATCTATAGATGTGGAGAGCTTTATATTCTTACCCCTCCCTTTACTCCCTGCTGCTTATTCAGTTCCATAGAGGAGAGGTTGGAGACTGGTGTTCCCCTATGCTAGGTGAATTGCTTCTTATCGAGGAAAGTGCTGCTGTTTTATTGGTATTGTTTTGCTTTGTGGTGTCAGTTCATCTTTCCAGGGGTTCCTATAGGGAAAGTCAGGGCCCAGGAAGAAGATAGTGGGGCTGTCCTTATCAGGACAATTACTCCGCTTTCAGGCAGGGACCCTTCACCTCCCTGTTCGGTTAGGGACAGGCTTTTATCTTCCTGGAGTGGTACTCACTGACCAGCATTGCGTGGTGTACTACTATTACCATCAGTGTGTAGGTCACCCTGCGCCCCTACTAGCGTGGTGCACCTTTGTCGCATGGATGAGACATACAGGCTTTCATCTTCCTGGAGTCGTGCGCACTGTCCTACAGTGCATGGGGTACTACAGCTGCATTTTGTGTGAATATCACCCTGTGCCTGTGGTGAGCGTGGTGCTCTTGTGCCGCACAGATGTGACACCTTGGCCTATCATAACTCTCAGACTCCAACACTCACAGAGATGGCAAAACTCTCGATCTAATTTTCCTCCACTTTTGCACTGCCTGCCACTTCACTAACTTCCCCCTCCCACTCTCTGACCACAACCTCCTCTCCTTCTCTATTAGGCATCCTAGCATCTCCCCAGACCCTCCCACCTATAGGAACCTCCAGACCATCCACACCCAGCAGTTTGCTGAGACCTTACAGTCTTCCCTATCCCCCATCTCTCTCCTCTCCTGCCCCAACCTGGCTGCTAAACACTACTCCATCACCCTTAGATGTGCCCTGGATGAAGCAACACCCCCCGTGACCTGAGCCACCCACCGCAGACTACTGCAACCTTTGGTCACGCCCTATTGCGCCACAACCTCCAACCTCGTCCTAACCATGCCAAACATGTTTATTTTACCTCCCCCATTTCCTCACTGTCCCATAACCCCAAACAACTATTCGACACCTTCCACTCCCTGCTCAGCCCCAAAGAACAGGCCCCCGTGACGGATATCAGTGCTCACCTTCGATACCCTACTACTACATTTCCCCAAACTCCAACCACCCCGCACTGCTCCCTGCTAAAACCTCCCCTCAATCACATCATAACAGCCCCCAAAGTGCAACTATTAGCCCAAATGCACCCCCCTATCGCCTTCAAATGCACCCTTTGGAACTACCAAACTGCATGCAACAAACTCCTAACCATCCACGACCTCTTAATTACTTAGCGTCTCAACCTGCCTGCCCTCACCGAGATGTGGATACAGCAGTCTGACTCAGCCTCCCCTGCTGCATTGTCCTTTGATGGCCTGCAGTTCTCCCACACCCCCAGGTTGGACAACAGGAGCGGCGAAGGAGTAGGTGATCTCCTCTCACCAAATTGCACTTTTTAGGTCATCCCCCCAGGTCCCTGCCTCACCTTCTCTAGACTCCTCTCTGCTGCTTGACCCACTACCTGCACTATTCACCCTCTTCCCTTACACCTCCTCTGGTCCCTTTTCCTGGCTTTCATTACCCACCTCACCACCCTCTTCAACTTCTCCCTGACCTCTGGTATTTTCCTCTCCTCATTCAAACATTCCATCATATCCTCTCTGCTAAAGAAACTGACCCTTGACTCGGCCGACGCTGCCAACTACCGACCCATCTCTAACCTGCCCTTCATCTCCAAACTACTTGAACCCCTGGTCTATTCCCACCTCACACAGTTTCTCTCTGATAACTTTCTCCTCGACCCCCTCCAGTCCGGCTTCCGCCCCCTACATTCCACTGAAACCACCCTCACAAAAGTATCAAATGACCTGATGATGGCCAAATCCAGGGGCGCCTACTCCCTATGATTCCTACTTACCTCTCCACTGCGTTTGACACTGTCAACCATAACTTCCTTCTTGCTATGCTTTGCTCCATTGGCCTAAAGGACACTTCTCTCTCCTGGTTCTCCTCCTACCTCTCTGACCACTCTTTCAGCATCTCCTTCGCTGGCTCTATCTCCTCTCTGCTTCCCCTTACTGTTGTGGTCCCCCAGGGATTGGTCCTTGGCCCCTTTTCTTCTCTATAAACACAGCCCCAGTCAGACAAACCATCTACAGATTTGGCCTACAATATCACATCTATGCTGACAACACCAAGTTATACACCTCTTCCTGCGACATCTCAGCACCATTCTTCCAAAACATCACCGACTGTCTGTCTGCTGTCTCTAACACCATGTCCTTCTTTTTTTCTCAAACTTGACCTCTCAAAAACTGACCTCCTTGTTTTCCCACCCTCAACCAGCCGACCTCCCCCCAACATCTCCATATCAGTATCTGGCACCATCATAACCCCCAGACAGAATGCCCGCTGCTTTGGGGTTACACTGGATACTGATCTCTCCTTTACACCCCATGTTCAATTTCTGGCTCGAACATGCCACCTGTACCTCAGAAATATTGCTAAAATCCGGCTGTTCCTCACCACAGTCACACTAAAGACAGTCGTTCTCGCCCTCATCCATTCCAGACTCGACTACTGCAACTCGCTGCTCATTGGCCTTCCCCGCACCAGACTTTCCTCTTTCCAATCCATACTAAATGTAGCATCTAGACTCATCTTCCTATCCAGCCGTTTCCCAGATGCCCCTGCACTTTGTCAGTCACTACACTGGTTACCCATCCACTACAGAACTCAATTCAAACTTATCACCCTGACCCAAAAAGCTCTCGATGGCATCGGGCCACTGTACATTGCTTCCCTCCAGTCCATATATCACCCTACGCTCTGCTAACACACTCAGACTAAACACCCCTCTAATACTAACCTCACATGCTCGCCCCAGGACTTCTCTAGAGCAGCAATGA